>NW_028168660.1:0-486646 GCF_964237585.1 Gallinula chloropus | reverse complement strand
CGGTCAACATGCCCAACGTCCAGCAACAGCTCCCAAACCGAAGGAGCCAGGACCCAAAGACCTAGCTGGCCTGAAGAGTCCCCAGGGGGGCCCCCAAACAGCCCCTCTCAATTTGGGTCTGGGGGCTTTCGTTGGGCCTGGAACCTGGGAGGTACCTGCAAGGTTGCAGTTCGCGGCCCGAGAAGCACTCTCCGGCCAACATGCCCAACTGCAGCAACAGCTCCCAAACCGAAGGAGCCAGGACCCAAAGACCTAGCTGGCCTGAAGGGCCCCCAGGGGGCCCCCAAACAGCCCCTTTCAATTTGGGTCTGGGGGCTTTCGTTGGGCATGGAACCTGGGAGGTACCTGCAAGGTGCAGTTCGCGGCCCGAGAAGCACTCTCCGGCCAACATGCCCAACGTCCAGCAACAGCTCCCAAACCGAAGGAGCCAGGACCCAAAGACCTAGCTGGCCTGAAGGGTCCCCTGGGGGCCCCCAAACATCCCCTCTCCATTTGGGTCTGGGGGCTTTCGTTGGGCATGGAACCTGGGAGAATCCTGCAAGGTTGCAGTTCGCAGCCCGAGAAGCACTCTCCGGCCAACATGCCCAACGTCCAGCAACAGCTCCCAAACCGAAGGAGCCAGGACCCAAAGAAATAGCTGGCCTGGATGGTCCCCGGGGGCCCGCAAGCAGCCCCTCTCAATTTGGGTCTGGGGGCTTTCGTTGGGCCTGGAACCTGGGAGGTACTTGCAAGGTTGAGTTCGCGGCCCGAGAAGCACTCTCCGGCCAACATGCCCAACTGCAGCAACAGCTCCCAAACCGAAGGAGCCAGGACCCAAAGACCTAGCTGGCCTGAAGGGCCCCCAGGGGGCCCCCAAGCAGCCCCTCTCCATTTGGGTCTGGGGGGTTTCCTTGGGCCGGGGACCTGGGAGGTACCTGCAAGGTTGCAGTTCGCAGCCCGAGAAGCACTCTCCGGCCAACATGCCCAACGTCCAGCAACAGCTCCCAAACCGAAGGAGCCAGGACCCAAAGACCTAGCTGGCCTGAAGGGCCCCCAGGGGGCCCCCAAACAGCCCCTCTCAATTTGGGTCTGGGGGCTTTCGTTGGGCATGGAACCTGGGAGGTAACTGCAAGGTTGCAGTTCGCAGCCCGAGAAGCACTCTCCGGCCAACATGCCCAACGTCCAGCAACAGCTCCCAAACCGAAGGAGCCAGGACCCAAAGACCTAGCTGGCCTGAAGGGCCCCCTGGGGGCCCCCAAACAGCCCCTCTCAATTTGGGTCTGGGGGCTTTCGTTGGCCATGTATACCTGAGAGGTACCTGCAAGGTTACAGTTCGCGGCCCGAGAAGCACTCTCCGGCCAACATGCCCAACTGCAGCAACAGCTCCCAAACCGAAGGAGCCAGGACCCAAAGACCTAGCTGGCCTGAAGGGCCCCCAGGGGGCCCCCAAGCAGCCCCTCTCCATTTGGGTCTGGGGGCTTTCGTTGGGCGGGGAACCTGGGAGATTCCTGCAAGGTTGCAGTTCGCGGCCCGAGAAGCACTCTCCGCCCAACATGCCCAACTGCAGCAACAGCTCCCAAAGCGAAGGAGCCAGGACCCAAAGACCTAGCTGGCCTGAAGGGCCCCCAGGGGGCCCCCAAGCAGCCCCTCTCCATTTGGGTCTGGGGGTTTTCGTTGGGCCGGGAACCTGAGAGGTACCTGCAAGGTTGCAGTTCGCGGCCCGAGAAGCACTCTCCGGCCAACATGTCCAACTGCAGCAACAGCTCCCAAACCGAAGGAGCCAGGACCCAAAGACCTAGCTGGCCTGAAGGGCCCCCAGGGGGCCCCCAAGCAGCCCCTCTCAATTTGGGTCTGGGGGCTTTCGTTGGGCCGGGAACCTGGGAGATTCCTGCAAGGTTGCAGTTCGCGGCCCGAGAAGCACTCTCCGGCCAACATGCCCAACTGCAGCAACAGCTCCCAAAGCGAAGGAGCCAGGACCCAAAGACCTAGCTGGCCTGAAGGGCCCCCAGGGGGCCCCCAAGCAGCCCCTCTCCATTTGGGTCTGGGGGCTTTTGTTGGGCCGGGAACCTGGGAGAATCCTGCAAGGTTGCAGTTCGCGGCCCGAGAAGCACTCTCCGGCCAACATGCCCAACTGCAGCAACAGCTCCCAAACCGAAGGAGCCAGGACCCAAAGACCTAGCTGGCCTGAAGGGCCCCTAGGGGGCCCCCAAGGGGCACGTCTCAATTTGGGTCTGGGGGCTTTCGTTGGGCCGGGATCCTGGGAGGTACCTGCAAGGTTGCAGTTCGCGGCCCGAGAAGCACTCTCCGCCCAACATGCCCAACTGCAACAACAGCTCCCAAACCGAAGGAGCCAGGACCCAAAGACCTAGCTGGCATGAAGGGCCCCCAGGGGGGCCCCAAGCAGCCCCTCTCAATTTGGGTCTGGGGGCTTTCGTTGGGCCGGGAACCTGAGAGGTACCTGCAAAGTTGCAGTTCACGGCCCGAGAAGCACTCTCCGGCCAACATGCCCAACTGCAGCAACAGCTCCCAAAGCGAAGGAGCCAGGACACAAAGACCTAGCTGGCCTGAAGGGCCCCCAGGGGGCCCCCAAGCAGCCCCTCTCAATTTGGGTCTGGGGGCTTTCGTTGGGCCGGGAACCTAGCAGAATCCTGCAAGGTTGCAGTTCGCGGCCCGAGAAGCACTCTCCGCCCAACATGCCCAACTGCAGCAACAGCTCCCAAAGCGAAGGAGCCAGGACCCAAAGACCTAGCTGGCCTGAAGGGCCCCCAGGGGGCCCCCAAGCAGCCCCTCTCCATTTGGGTCTGGGGGCTTTCGTTGGGCATGGGACCTGGGAGATTCCTGCAAGGTTGCAGTTCGCGGCCCGAGAAGCACTCTCCGGCCAACATGCCCAACTGCAGCAACAGCTCCCAAAGCGAAGGAGCCAGGACCCAAAGACCTAGCTGGCCTGAAGGGCCCCCATGGGGCCCCCAAGGAGCTCCTCTCCATTTGGGTCTGGGGGCTTTCGTTGGGCCGGGAACCTGGGAGAATCCTGCAAGGTTGCAGTTCGCGGCCCGAGAAGCACTCTCCGGCCAACATGCCCAACTGCAGCAACAGCTCCCAAACCGAAGGAGCCAGGACCCAAAGACCTAGCTGGCATGAAGGGCCCCCAGGGGTCCCCCAAGCAGCCCCTCTCCATTTGGGTCTGGGGGCTTTTGTTGGGCCGGGAACCTGGGAGATTCCTGCAAGGTTGCAGTTCGAGGCCCGAGAAGCACTCTCCGGCCAACATGCCCAACTGCAGCAACAGCTCCCAAACCGAATGAGCCAGGACCCAAAGACCTAGCTGGCCTGAAGGGCCCCCAGGGGGCCCCCAAGCAGCCCCTCTCCATTTGGGTCTGGGGGCTTTCGTTGGGCATGTATACCTGAGAGATTCCTGGAAGTTACAGTTCGCGGCCCGAGAAGCACTCTCCGGCCAACATGCCCAACTGCAGCAACAGCTCCCAAAGCGAAGGAGCCAGGACCCAAAGACCTAGCTGGCCTGAAGGGCCCCCAGGGGGCCCCCAAGCAGCCCCTCTCCATTTGGGTCTGGGGGTTTTCGTTGGGCCGGGAACCTGGGAGGTACCTGCAAGGTTGCAGTTCGCGGCCCGAGAAGCACTCTCCGGCCAACATGCCCAACTGCAGCAACAGCTCCCAAACAGAAGGAGCCAGGACCCAAAGACCTAGCTGGCCTGAAGGGGCCCCAGCGGGCCCCAAGCAGCCCCTCTCAATTTGGGTCTGGGGGCTTTCGTTGGGCCGGGAACCTGGGAGAATCCTGCAAGGTTGCAGTTCGCGGCCCGAGAAGCACTCTCCGGCCAACATGCCCAACTGCAGCAACAGCTCCCAAAGCGAAGGAGCCAGGACCCAAAGACCTAGCTGGCCTGAAGGGACCCCAGGGGGCCCCCAAGCAGCACCTCTCAATTTGGGTCTGGGGGCTTTCGTTGGCCCGGGAACCTGGGAGCTACCTGCAAGGTTGCAGTTCGCGGCCCGAGAAGCACTCTCCGGCCAACATGCCCAATTGCAGCAACAGCTCCCAAACCGAAGGAGCCAGGACCCAAAGACCTAGCTGGCCTGAAGGGGTCCCAAGGGGCCCCCAAGCAGCCCCTCTCAATTTGGGTCTGGGGGCTTTCGTTGGGCCTGTGACATGGGAGGTACCTGCAAGGTTGCAGATAACAGCCCGAGAAGCACTCTCAGGTCAACATGCCCAACGTCCAGCAACAGCTCCCAAAGCGAAGGAGCCAGGACCCAAAGACCTAGCTGGCCTGAAGGGCACCCAGGGGGCACCCAAGCAGCCCTTCTCAATTTGGGTCTGGGGGCTTTCGTTGGGCCGGGAACTTGGGAGGTACCTGCAAGGTTGCAGTTCGCAGCCCGAGAAGCACTCTCCGGCCAACATGCCCAACTGCAGCAACAGCTCCCAAACCGAAGGAGCCAGGACCCAAAGACCTAGCTGGCCTGAAGGGCCCCCAGGGGGCCCCCAAGCAGCCCCTCTCCATTTGGGTCTGGGGGCTTTCCTTGGGCCGGGGACCTGGGAGGTACCTGCAAGGTTGCAGTTCGCAGCACGAGAAGCACTCTCCGGCCAACATGCCCAACTGCAGCAACAGCTCCCAAACCGAAGGAGCCAGGACCCAAAGACCTAGCTGGCCTGAAGGGCCCCCAGGGGGCCCCCAAACAGCCCCTCTCAATTTGGGTCTGGGGGCTTTCATTGGGCATGGAACCTGGGAGGTACCTGCAAGGTTGCAGTTCGCGGCCCGAGAATCACTCTCCGGCCAACATGCCCAACGTCCAGCAACAGCTCCCAAACCGAAGGAGCCAGGACCCAAAGACCTAGCTGGCCTGAAGGGCCCCCTGGGGGCCCCCAAGCAGCCCCTCTCAATTTGGGTCTGGGGGCTTTCGTTGGGCCGGGAACCTGGGAGCTACCTGCAAGGTTGCAGTTCGCAGCCCGAGAAGCACTCTCCGGCCAACATGCCCAACGTCCAGCAACAGCTCCCAAACCGAAGGAGCCAGGACCCAAAGAAATAGCTGGCCTGGATGGTCCCCGGGGGCCCGCAAGCAGCCCCTCTCCATTTGGGTCTGGGGGCTTTCATTGGGCCGTGAACCTGGGAAGTGCCTGCAAGGTTGCAGTTCGCGGCCCGAGAAGCACTCTCCGGCCAACATGCCCAACTGCAGCAACAGCTCCCAAACCGAAGGAGCCAGGACCCAAAGACCTAGCTGGCCTGAAGGGCACCCAGGGGGCACCCAAGCAGCCCCTCTCAATTTGGGTCTGGGGGCTTTCGTTGGGCCTGGGACATGGGAGGTACCTGCAAGGTTGCAGTTCGCAGCCCGAGAAGCACTCTCCGGTCAACATGCCCAACGTCCAGCAACAGCTCCCAAACCGAAGGAGCCAGGACCCAAAGACCTAGCTGGCCTGAAGAGTCCCCAGGGGGCCCCCAAACAGCCCCTCTCAATTTGGGTCTGGGGGCTTTCGTTGGGCCTGGAACCTGGGAGGTACCTGCAAGGTTGCAGTTCGCGGCCCGAGAAGCACTCTCCGGCCAACATGCCCAACTGCAGCAACAGCTCCCAAACCGAAGGAGCCAGGACCCAAAGACCTAGCTGGCCTGAAGGGCCCCCAGGGGGCCCCCAAACAGCCCCTTTCAATTTGGGTCTGGGGGCTTTCGTTGGGCATGGAACCTGGGAGGTACCTGCAAGGTTGCAGTTCGCGGCCCGAGAAGCACTCTCCGGCCAACATGCCCAACGTCCAGCAACAGCTCCCAAACCGAAGGAGCCAGGACCCAAAGACCTAGCTGGCCTGAAGGGTCCCCTGGGGGCCCCCAAACATCCCCTCTCCATTTGGGTCTGGGGGCTTTCGTTGGGCATGGAACCTGGGAGAATCCTGCAAGGTTGCAGTTCGCAGCCCGAGAAGCACTCTCCGGCCAACATGCCCAACGTCCAGCAACAGCTCCCAAACCGAAGGAGCCAGGACCCAAAGAAATAGCTGGCCTGGATGGTCCCCGGGGGCCCGCAAGCAGCCCCTCTCAATTTGGGTCTGGGGGCTTTCGTTGGGCCTGGAACCTGGGAGGTACTTGCAAGGTTGAGTTCGCGGCCCGAGAAGCACTCTCCGGCCAACATGCCCAACTGCAGCAACAGCTCCCAAACCGAAGGAGCCAGGACCCAAAGACCTAGCTGGCCTGAAGGGCCCCCAGGGGGCCCCCAAGCAGCCCCTCTCCATTTGGGTCTGGGGGGTTTCCTTGGGCCGGGGACCTGGGAGGTACCTGCAAGGTTGCAGTTCGCAGCCCGAGAAGCACTCTCCGGCCAACATGCCCAACGTCCAGCAACAGCTCCCAAACCGAAGGAGCCAGGACCCAAAGACCTAGCTGGCCTGAAGGGCCCCCAGGGGGCCCCCAAACAGCCCCTCTCAATTTGGGTCTGGGGGCTTTCGTTGGGCATGGAACCTGGGAGGTAACTGCAAGGTTGCAGTTCGCAGCCCGAGAAGCACTCTCCGGCCAACATGCCCAACGTCCAGCAACAGCTCCCAAACCGAAGGAGCCAGGACCCAAAGACCTAGCTGGCCTGAAGGGCCCCCTGGGGGCCCCCAAACAGCCCCTCTCAATTTGGGTCTGGGGGTTTTCGTTGGGCCGGGAACCTGGGAGCTACCTGCAAGGTTGCAGTTCGCGGCCCGAGAAGCACTCTCCGGCCAACATGCCCAACTGCAGCAACAGCTCCCAAACCGAAGGAGCCAGGACCCAAAGACCTAGCTGGCCTGAAGGGCACCCAGGGGGCACCCAAGCAGCCCCTCTCAATTTGGGTCTGGGGGCTTTCCTTGGGCCGGGAACCTGGGAGCTACCTGCCAGGTTGCATTTCACGTACCGAGAAGCACTCTCTGGCCAACATGCCCAACTTCAGCAACAGCTCCCAAACCGAAGGAGCCAGGACCCAAATAAATAGCTGGCCTGGATGGTCCCCGGGGGGCCCCCAAGCAACCCCTCTCCATTTGGGTCTGGGGGCTTTCCTTGGGCCGGGGACCTGGGAGGTACCTGCAAGGTTGCAGTTCGCAGCACGAGAAGCACTCTCCGGCCAACATGCCCAACTGCAGCAACAGCTCCCAAAGCGAAGGAGCCAGGACCCAAAGACCTAGCTGGCCTGAAGGGCCCCCAGGGGGCCCCCAAACAGCCCCTACTAATTTGGGTCTTGGGGCTTTCATTGGGCATGGAACCTGGGAGGTACCTGCAAGGTTGCAGTTCGCGGCCCGAGAAGCACTCTCCGGCCAACATGCCCAACGTCCAGCAACAGCTCCCAAACCGAAGGAGCCAGGACCCAAAGACCTAGCTGGCCTGAAGGGCCCCCTGGGGGCCCCCAAGCAGCCCCTCTCAATTTGGGTCTGGGGGCTTTCGTTGGGCCGGGAACCTGGGAGCTACCTGCAAGGTTGCAGTTCGCAGCCCGAGAAGCACTCTCCGGCCAACATGCCCAACGTCCAGCAACAGCTCCCAAACCGAAGGAGCCAGGACCCAAAGAAATAGCTGGCCTGGATGGTCCCCGGGGGCCCGCAAGCAGCCCCTCTCCATTTGGGTCTGGGGGCTTTCATTGGGCCGTGAACCTGGGAAGTGCCTGCAAGGTTGCAGTTCGCGGCCCGAGAAGCACTCTCCGGCCAACATGCCCAACTGCAGCAACAGCTCCCAAACCGAAGGAGCCAGGACCCAAAGACCTAGCTGGCCTGAAGGGCACCCAGGGGGCACCCAAGCAGCCCCTCTCAATTTGGGTCTGGGGGCTTTTGTTGGGCCTGGTACATGGGAGGTACCTGCAAGGTTGCAGTTCGCAGCCCGAGAAGCACTCTCCGGCCAACATGCCCAACGTCCAGCAACAGCTCCCAAACCGAAGGAGCCAGGACCCAAAGACCTAGCTGGCCTGAAGGGCCCCCTGGGGGCCCCCAAGCAGCCCCTCTCAATTTGGGTCTGGGGGTTTTCGTTGGGCCGGGAACCTGGGAGCTACCTGCCAGGTTGCATTTCACGTACCGAGAAGCACTCTCTGGCCAACATGCCCAACTGCAGAAACAGCTCCCAAACCGAAGGAGCCAGGACTCAAAGACCTAGCTGGCCTGAAGGGGCCGCAAGGGGCCCCCAAGCAGCCCCTGTCAATTTGGGTCTGGGGGCTTTCCTTGGGCCGGGAACCTGGGAGCTACCTGCCAGGTTGCATTTCACGTACCGAGAAGCACTCTCTGGCCAACATGCCCAACTTCAGAAACAGCTCCCAAACCGAAGGAGCCAGGACCCAAATAAATAGCTGGCCTGGATGGTCCCCGGGGGGCCCCCAAGCAACCCCTCTCCATTTGGGTCTGGGGGCTTTCCTTGGGCCGGTGACCTGGGAGGTACCTGCAAGGTTGCAGTTCGCAGCACGAGAAGCACTCTCCGGCCAACATGCCCAACTGCAGCAACAGCTCCCAAAGCGAAGGAGCCAGGACCCAAAGACCTAGCTGGCCTGAAGGGCCCCCAGGGGGCCCCCAAACAGCCCCTACTAATTTGGGTCTTGGGGCTTTCATTGGGCATGGAACCTGGGAGGTACCTGCAAGGTTGCAGTTCGCGGCCCGAGAAGCACTCTCCGGCCAACATGCCCAACGTCCAGCAACAGCTCCCAAACCGAAGGAGCCAGGACCCAAAGACCTAGCTGGCCTGAAGGGCCCCCTGGGGGCCCCCAAGCAGCCCCTCTCAATTTGGGTCTGGGGGCTTTCGTTGGGCCGGGAACCTGGGAGGTACCTGCAAGGTTGCAGTTCGCAGCCCGAGAAGCACTCTCCGGCCAACATGCCCAACGTCCAGCAACAGCTCCCAAACCGAAGGAGCCAGGACCCAAAGAAATAGCTGGCCTGGATGGTCCCCGGGGGCCCGCAAGCAGCCCCTCTCCATTTGGGTCTGGGGGCTTTCATTGGGCCGTGAACCTGGGAAGTGCCTGCAAGGTTGCAGTTCGCGGCCCAGAAGCACTCTCCGGCCAACATGCCCAACTGCAGCAACAGCTCCCAAACCGAAGGAGCCAGGACCCAAAGACCTAGCTGGCCTGAAGGGCACCCAGGGGGCACCCAAGCAGCCCCTCTCAATTTGGGTCTGGGGGCTTTTGTTGGGCCTGGTACATGGGAGGTACCTGCAAGGTTGCAGTTCGCAGCCCGAGAAGCACTCTCCGGCCAACATGCCCAACGTCCAGCAACAGCTCCCAAACCGAAGGAGCCAGGACCCAAAGACCTAGCTGGCCTGAAGAGTCCCCAGGGGGCCCCCAAGCAGCCCCTCTCCATTTGGGTCTGGGGGCTTTCGTCGAGCATGGAACCTGGGAGATTCCTGCAAGGTTGCAGTTCGCGGCCCGAGAAGCACTCTCCGGCCAACATGCCCAACTGCAGCAACAGATCCCAAACCGAAGGAGCCAGGACCCAAAGACCTAGCTGGCCTGAAGGGCCCCCATGGGGCCCCCAAGCAGCTCCTCTCCATTTGGGTCTGGGGGCTTTCCTTGGGCCGGGAACCTGGGAGGTACCTGCAAGGTTGCAGTTCGCGGCCCGAGAAGCACTCTCCATCCAACATGCACAACTGCAGCAACAGCTCCCAAAGCGAAGGAGCCAGGACCCAAAGACCTAGCTGGCCTGAAGGGCCCCCAGGGGGCCCCCAAGTAGCCCCTCTCAATTTGGGTCTGGGGGCTTTCGTTGGGCATGTATACCTGACAGGTACCTGCAAGTTACAGTTCGCGGCCCGAGAAACACTCTCCGGCCAACATGCCCAACTGCAGCAACAGCTACCAAAGCGAAGGAGCCAGGACCCAAAGACCTAGCTGGCCTGAAGGGCCCCCAGGGGGCCCCCAAGCAGCCCCTCTCAATTTGGGTCTGGGGGTTTTCGTTGGGCCGGGAACCTGGGAGGTACCTGCAAGGTTGCAGTTCGCGGCCCGAGAAGCACTCTCCGGCCAACATGCCCAACTGCAGCAACAGCTCCCAAACCGAAGGAGCCAGGACCCAAAGACCTAGCTGTCCTGAAGGGCCCCCAGGGGGGGCCCAAGCAGCCCCTCTCCATTTGGGTCTGGGGCCTTTCGTTGGGCCGGGAACCTGGGAAGTGCCTGCAAGGTTGCAGTTCGCAGCCCGAGAAGGACTCTCCGGCCAACATGCCCAACTGCAGCAACAGCTCCCAAACCGATGGAGCCAGGACCCAAAGACCTAGCTGGCCTGAAGGGTCCCCAGGGGGCCCGCAAGCAGCTCATCTCAATTTGGGTCTGGGGGCTTTCGTTGGGCATGGATACCTGAGAGGTACATGCAAGGTTGCAGTTCGCGGCCCGAGAAGCACTCTCCGGCCAACATGCCCAACGTCCAGCAACAGCTCCCAAACCGAAGGAGCCAGGACCCAAAGACCTAGCTGGCCTGAAGGGGTCCCAAGGGGCCCCCAAGCAGCCCCTCTCAATTTGTGTCTGGGGGCTTTCGTTGGGCCTGGGAACCTGGGAGGTACCTGCAAGGTTGCAGTTCGCGGCCCGAGAAGCACTCTCCGGCCAACATGCCCAACGTCCAGCAACAGCTCCCAAACCGAAGGAGCCAGGACCCAAAGACCTAGCTGGCCTGAAGGGTCCCCGGGGGCCCGCAAGCAGCCCCTCTCAATTTTGGTCTGGGGGCTTTCGTTGGGCCTGGGACATGGGAAGTGCCTGCAAGGTTGCAGTTCGCGGCCCGAGAAGCACTCTCCGGCCAACATGCCCAACTGCAGCAACAGCTCCCAAACCAAAGGAGCCAGGACCCAAAGACGTAGCTGGCCTGAAGGGCCCCCAGTCGGCCCCCAAGCAGACCCTCTCCATTTGGGTCTGGGGGCTTTAGTTGGGCCTGGGAACCTGGGAGGTACCTGCAAGGTTGCAGTTCGCGTCCCGAGAAGCACTCTCGGGCCAACATGCCCAACGTCCAGCAACAGCTCCCAAACCGAAGGAGCCAGGACCCAAAGACCTAGCTGGCCTGAAGGGCCCCCAGGGGGCCCCCAATCAGCCCCTCTCCATTTGGGTCTGGGGGCTTTCGTTGGGCCGGGAACCTGGGAGAATCCTGCAAGGTTGCAGTTCGCGGCCTGAGAAGCACTCTCCGGCCAACATGCCCAACTGCAGCAACAGCTCCCAAACCGAAGGAGCCAGGACCCAAAGACCTAGCTGGCCTGAAGGGCCCCCAGGGGGGCACCCAAGCAGCCCCTCTCCATTTGGGTCTGGGGGCTTTCGTTGGGCCGGGAACCTGGGAGAATCCTGCAAGGTTGCAGTTCGCGGCCCGAGAAGCACTCTCCGGCCAACATGCCCAATATCCAGCAACAGCTCCCAAAGCGAAGGAGCCAGGACCCAAAGACCTAGCTGGCCTGAAGGGCCCCCAGAAGGCCACCAAGCAGCCCCTCTCCATTTGGGTCTGGGGGCTTTCGTTGGGCATGTATACCTGAGAGGTTCCTGCAAGGTTGCAGTTCGCGGCCCGAGAAGCACTCTCCGGCCAACATGCCCAACTGCAGCAACAGCTCCCAAACCGAAGGAGCCAGGACCCAAAGACCTAGCTGGCCTGAAGGGCCCCCAGGGGGCCCCCAAGCAGCCCCTCTCCATTTGGGTCTGGGGGCTTTCGTCGAGCATGGAACCTGGGAGATTCCTGCAAGGTTGCAGTTCGCGGCCCGAGAAGCACTCTCCGGCCAACATGCCCAACTGCAGCAACAGATCCCAAACCGAAGGAGCCAGGACCCAAAGACCTAGCTGGCCTGAAGGGCCCCCATGGGGCCCCCAAGCAGCTCCTCTCCATTTGGGTCTGGGGGCTTTCGTTGGGCCTGGGACATGGGAAGTGCCTGCAAGGTTGCAGTTCGCGGCCCGAGAAGCACTCTCCATCCAACATGCACAACTGCAGCAACAGCTCCCAAAGCGAAGGAGCCAGGACCCAAAGACCTAGCTGGCCTGAAGGGCCCCCAGGGGGCCCCCAAGCAGCCCCTCTCAATTTGGGTCTGGGGGCTTTAGTTGGGCCTGGGAACCTGGGAGGTACCTGCAAGGTTGCAGTTCGCGTCCCGAGAAGCACTCTCGGGCCAACATGCCCAACGTCCAGCAACAGCTCCCAAACCGAAGGAGCCAGGACCCAAAGAAATAGCTGGCCTGGATGGTCACTGGGGGCCCGCAAGCAGCCCATCTCAATTTGGGTCTGGGGGCTTTCGTTGGGCCGGGAACCTAGGAGAATCCTGCAAGGTTGCAGTTCGCGGCCCGAGAAGCACTCTCCGGCCAACATGCCCAACTGCAGCAACAGCTCCCAAAGCGAAGGAGCCAGGACCCAAAGACCTAGCTGGCCTGAAGGGCCCCCAGGGGGCCCCCAAACAGCCCCTCTCCATTTGGGTCTGGGGGCTTTCGTTGGGCATGGAACCTGGGAGATTCCTGCAAGGTTGCAGTTCGCGGCCCGAGAAGCACTCTCCGGCCAACATGCCCAACTGCAGCAACAGCTCCCAAACCGAAGGAGCCAGGACCCAAAGACCTAGCTGGCCTGAAGGGCCCCCAGGGGGGCACCCAAGCAGCCCCTCTCCATTTGGGTCTGGGGGCTTTCGTTGGGCCGGGAACCTGGGAGAATCCTGCAAGGTTGCAGTTCGCGGCCCGAGAAGCACTCTCCGGCCAACATGCCCAATATCCAGCAACAGCTCCCAAAGCGAAGGAGCCAGGACCCAAAGACCTAGCTGGCCTGAAGGGCCCCCAGAAGGCCACCAAGCAGCCCCTCTCCATTTGGGTCTGGGGGCTTTCGTTGGGCATGTATACCTGAGAGGTTCCTGGAAGTTACAGTTCGCGGCCCGAGAAGCACTCTCCGGCCAACATGCCCAACTGCAGCAACAGCTCCCAAACCGAAGGAGCCAGGACCCAAAGACCTAGCTGGCCTGAAGGGGCCCCAGGGGGCCCCAATCAGCCCCTCTCAATTTGGGTCTGGAGGCTTTCGTTGGGCCGGGAACCTGGGAGAATCCTGCAAGGTTGCAGTTCGCGGCCCGAGAAGCACTCTCCGGCCAACATGCCCAACTGCAGCAACAGCTCCCAAAGCGAAGGAGCCAGGACCCAAAGACCTAGCTGGCCTGAAGGGACCCCAGGGGGCCCCCAAGCAGCCCCTCTCAATTTGGGTCTGGGGGCTTTCGTTGGGCCGGGAACCTGGGAGAGTCCTGCAAGGTTGCAGTTCGCGGCCCGAGAAGCACTCTCCGGCCAACATGCCCAACTGCAGCAACAGCTCCCAAACCGAAGGAGCCAGGACCCAAAGACCTAGCTGGCCTGAAGGGCCCCCAGGGGGGCCCCAAGCAGCCCCTCTCAATTTGGGTCTGGGGGCTTTCGTTGGGCCGGGGATCTGGAAGGTACCTGAAAGGTTGAAGTTCGCGGCCCAAGAAGCACTCTCCGGCCAACATGCCCAACTGCAGCAACAGCTCCCAAAGCGAAGGAGCCAGGACCCAAAGACCTAGCTGGCCTGAAGGGCCCCCAGGGGGCCCCCAAGCAGCCCCTCTCAATTTGGGTCTGGGGGCTTTCGTTGGGCCGGGAACCTAGGAGAATCCTGCAAGGTTGCAGTTCGCGGCCCGAGAAGCACTCTCCGGCCAACATGCCCAACTGCAGCAACAGCTCCCAAACCGATGGAGCCAGGACCCAAAGACCTAGCTGGCCTGAAGGGTCCCCAGGGGGCCCGCAAGCAGCTCATCTCAATTTGGGTCTGGGGGCTTTCGTTGGGCATGGATACCTGAGAGGTACATGCAAGGTTGCAGTTCGCGGCCCGAGAAGCACTCTCCGACCAACATGTCCAACGTCCAGCAACAGCTCCCAAACCGAAGGAGCCAGGACCCAAAGACCTAGCTGGCCTGAAGGGGTCCCAAGGGGCCCCCAAGCAGCCCCTCTCAATTTGTGTCTGGGGGCTTTCGTTGGGCCTGGGAACCTGGGAGGTACCTGCAAGGTTGCAGTTCGCGGCCCGAGAAGCACTCTCCGGCCAACATGCCCAACGTCCAGCAACAGCTCCCAAACCGAAGGAGCCAGGACCCAAAGACCTAGCTGGCCTGAAGGGTCCCCGGGGGCCCGCAAGCAGCCCCTCTCAATTTCGGTCTGGGGGCTTTCGTTGGGCCTGGGACATGGGAAGTGCCTGCAAGGTTGCAGTTCGCGGCCCGAGAAGCACTCTCCGGCCAACATGCCCAACTGCAGCAACAGCTCCCAAACCAAAGGAGCCAGGACCCAAAGACCTAGCTGGCCTGAAGGGCCCCCAGGGGGCCCCCAAGCAGCCCCTCTCAATTTGGGTCTGGGGGCTTTAGTTGGGCCTGGGAACCTGGGAGGTACCTGCAAGGTTGCAGTTCGCGTCCCGAGAAGCACTCTCGGGCCAACATGCCCAACGTCCAGCAACAGCTCCCAAACCGAAGGAGCCAGGACCCAAAGAAATAGCTGGCCTGGATGGTCACTGGGGGCCCGCAAGCAGCCCATCTCAATTTGGGTCTGGGGGCTTTCGTTGGGCCGGGAACCTAGGAGAATCCTGCAAGGTTGCAGTTCGCGGCCCGAGAAGCACTCTCCGCCCAACATGCCCAACTGCAGCAACAGCTCCCAAAGCGAAGGAGCCAGGACCCAAAGACCTAGCTGGCCTGAAGGGCCCCCAGGGGGCCCCCAAACAGCCCCTCTCCATTTGGGTCTGGGGGCTTTCGTTGGGCATGGAACCTGGGAGATTCCTGCAAGGTTGCAGTTCGCGGCCCGAGAAGCACTCTCCGGCCAACATGCCCAACTGCAGCAACAGCTCCCAAAGCGAAGGAGCCAGGACCCAAAGACCTAGCTGGCCTGAAGGGCCCCCAGAAGGCCACCAAGCAGCCCCTCTCCATTTGGGTCTGGGGGCTTTCGTTGGGCATGTATACCTGAGAGGTTCCTGGAAGTTACAGTTCGCGGCCCGAGAAGCACTCTCCGGCCAACATGCCCAACTGCAGCAACAGCTCCCAAACCGAAGGAGCCAGGACCCAAAGACCTAGCTGGCCTGAAGGGGCCCCAGGGGGCCCCAATCAGCCCCTCTCAATTTGGGTCTGGAGGCTTTCGTTGGGCCGGGAACCTGGGAGAATCCTGCAAGGTTGCAGTTCGCGGCCCGAGAAGCACTCTCCGGCCAACATGCCCAACTGCAGCAACAGCTCCCAAAGCGAAGGAGCCAGGACCCAAAGACCTAGCTGGCCTGAAGGGACCCCAGGGGGCCCCCAAGCAGCCCCTCTCAATTTGGGTCTGGGGGCTTTCGTTGGGCCGGGAACCTGGGAGAGTCCTGCAAGGTTGCAGTTCGCGGCCCGAGAAGCACTCTCCGGCCAACATGCCCAACTGCAGCAACAGCTCCCAAACCGAAGGAGCCAGGACCCAAAGACCTAGCTGGCCTGAAGGGCCCCCAGGGGGGCCCCAAGCAGCCCCTCTCAATTTGGGTCTGGGGGCTTTCGTTGGGCCGGGGATCTGGAAGGTACCTGAAAGGTTGCAGTTCGAGGCCCAAGAAGCACTCTCCGGCCAACATGCCCAACTGCAGCAACAGCTCCCAAAGCGAAGGAGCCAGGACCCAAAGACCTAGCTGGCCTGAAGGGCCCCCAGGGGGCCCCCAAGCAGCCCCTCTCAATTTGGGTCTGGGGGCTTTCGTTGGGCCGGGAACCTAGGAGAATCCTGCAAGGTTGCAGTTCGCGGCCCGAGAAGCACTCTCCGGCCAACATGCCCAACTGCAGCAACAGTTCCCAAAGCGAAGGAGCCAGGACCCAAAGACCTAGCTGGCCTGAAGGGCCCCCAGGGGGCCCCCAACTAGCCCCTCTCAATTTGGGTCTGGGGGCTTTCGTTGGGCATGTATACCTGAGAGGTACCTGCAAGGTTGCAGTTCGAGGCCCGAGAAGCACTCTCCGGCCAACATGCCCAACTGCAGCAACAGCTCCCAAACCGAAGGAGCCAGGACCCAAAGACCTAGCTGGCCTGAAGGGCCCCCAGGGGGCCCCCAAACAGCCCCTCTCCATTTGGGTCTGGGGGCTTTCGTTGGGCATGTATACCTGAGAGGTACCTGCAAGTTACAGTTCGCGGCCCGAGAAGCACTCTCCGGCCAACATGCCCAACTGCAGCAACAGCTCCCAAAGCGAAGGAGCCAGGACCCAAAGACCTAGCTGGCCTTAAGGGCCCCCAGGGGGCCCCCAAGCAGCCCCTCTCAATTTGCGTCTGGGGGTTTTCGTTGGGCCGGGAACCTGGGAGGTACCTGCAAGGTTGCAGTTCGCGGCCCGAGAAGCACTCTCCGGCCAACATGCCCAACTGCAGCAACAGCTCCCAAACCGAAGGAGCCAGGACCCAAAGACCTAGCTGTCCTGAAGGGCCCCCAGGGGGGCCCCAAGCAGCCCCTCTCCATTTGGGTCTGGGGGCTTTCGTTGGGCCGGGAACCTGGGAAGTGCCTGCAAGGTTGCAGTTCGCAGCCCGAGAAGGACTCTCCGGCCAACATGCCCAACTGCAGCAACAGCTCCCAAACCGATGGAGCCAGGACCCAAAGACCTAGCTGGCCTGAAGGGTCCCCAGGGGGCCCGCAAGCAGCTCCTCTCAATTTGGGTCTGGGGGCTTTCGTTGGGCATGGATACCTGAGAGGTACATACAAGGTTGCAGTTCGCGGCCCGAGAAGCACTCTCCGGCCAACATTCCCAACGTCCAGCAACAGCTCCCAAACCGAAGGAGCCAGGACCCAAAGACCTAGCTGGCCTGAAGGGGTCCCAAGGGGCCCCCAAGCAGCCCCTCTCAATTTGTGTCTGGGGGCTTTCGTTGGGCCTGGGAACCTGGGAGGTACCTGCAAGGTTGCAGTTCGCGGCCCGAGAAGCACTCTCCGGCCAACATGCCCAACGTCCAGCAACAGCTCCCAAACCGAAGGAGCCAGGACCCAAAGACCTAGATGGCCTGAAGGGTCCCCGGGGTCCGCAAGCAGCCCCTCTCTCAATTTTGGTCTGGGGGCTTTCGTTGGGCCTGGGACATGGGAAGTGCCTGCAAGGTTGCAGTTCTCGGCCCGAGAAGCACTCTCCGGCCAACATGCCCAACTGCAGCAACAGCTCCCAAACCAAAGGAGCCAGGACCCAAAGACCTAGCTGGCCTGAAGGGCCCCCAGGGGGCCCCCAAGCAGCCCCTCTCAATTTGGGTCTGGGGGCTTTAGTTGGGCCTGGGAACCTGGGAAATACATGCAAGGTTGCAGTTCGCGTCCCGAGAAGCACTCTCGGGCAAACATGCCCAACGTCCAGCAACAGCTCCCAAACCGAAGGAGCCAGGACCCAAAGAAATAGCTGGCCTGGATGGTCACTGGGGGCCCGCAAGCAGCCCCTCTCAATTTGGGTCTGGGGGCTTTCGTTGGGCCGGGGATCTGGAAGGTACCTGAAAGGTTGAAGTTCGCGGCCCAAGAAGCACTCTCCGGCCAACATGCCCAACTGCAGCAACAGCTCCCAAAGCGAAGGAGCCAGGACCCAAAGACCTAGCTGGCCTGAAGGGCCCCCAGGGGGCCCCCAAGCAGCCCCTCTCAATTTGGGTCTGGGGGCTTTCGTTGGGCCGGGAACCTAGGAGAATCCTGCAAGGTTGCAGTTCGCGGCCCGAGAAGCACTCTCCGCCCAACATGCCCAACTGCAGCAACAGCTCCCAAAGCGAAGGAGCCAGGACCCAAAGACCTAGCTGGCCTGAAGGGCCCCCAGGGGGCCCCCAAGCAGCCCCTCTCCATTTGGGTCTGGGGGCTTTCGTTGGGCATGGAACCTGGGAGATTCCTGCAAGGTTGCAGTTCGCGGCCCGAGAAGCACTCTCCGGCCAACATGCCCAACTGCAGCAACAGCTCCCAAAGCGAAGGAGCCAGGACCCAAAGACCTAGCTGGCCTGAAGAGTCCCCATGGGGCCCCCAAGGAGCTCCTCTCCATTTGGGTCTGGGGGCTTTCGTTGGGCCGGGAACCTGGGAGAATCCTGCAAGGTTGCAGTTCGCGGCCCGAGAAGCACTCTCCGGCCAACATGCCCAACTGCAGCAACAGCTCCCAAACCGAATGAGCCAGGACACAAAGACCTAGCTGGCCTGAAGGGACCCCAGGGGGCCCCCAAGCAGCACATCTCAATTTGGGTCTGGGGGCTTTCGTTGGGCCGGGAACCTGTGAGAATCCTGCAAGGTTGCAGTTCGCGGCCCGAGAAGCACTCTCCGGCCAACATGCCCAACTGCAGCAACAGCTCCCAAACCGAAGGAGCCAGGACCCAAAGACCTAGCTGGCCTGAATGGCCCCCAGGGGGGCCCCAAGCAGCCCCTCTCAATTTGGGTCTGGGGGCTTTCGTTGGGCCGGGAACCTGGGAGGTACCTGCAAGGTTGCAGTTCGCGGCCCGAGAAGCACTCTCCGGCCAACATGCCCAACTGCAGCAACAGCTCCCAAACCGAAGGAGCCAGGACCCAAAGACCTAGCTGGCCTGAAGGGCCCCCAGGGGTCCCCCAAGCAGCCCCTCTCCATTTGGGTCTGGGGGCTTTCGTTGGGCCGGGAACCTGGGAGAATCCTGCAAGGTTGCAGTTCGCGGCCCGAGAAGCACTCTCCGGCCAACATGCCCAACTGCAGCAACAGCTCCCAAAGCGAAGGAGCCAGGACCCAAAGACCTAGCTGGCCTGAAGGGCCCCCAGGGGGCCCCCAAGCAGCCCCTCTCCATTTGGGTCTGGGGGCTTTCGTTGAGCATGGAACCTGGGAGATTCCTGCAAGGTTGCAGTTCGCGGCCCGAGAAGCACTCTCCGGCCAACATGCCCAACTGCAGCAACAGCTCCCAAACCGAAGGAGCCAGGACCCAAAGACCTAGCTGGCCTGAAGGGCCCCCAGGGGGCCCCCAAGCAGCTCCTCTCCATTTGGGTCTGGGGGCTTTCGTTGGGCCGGGAACCTGGGAGGTACCTGCAAGGTTGCAGTTCGCGGCCCGAGAAGCACTCTCCGTCCAACATGCCCAACTGCAGCAACAGCTCCCAAAGCGAAGGAGCCAGGACCCAAAGACCTAGCTGGCCTGAAGGGCCCCCAGGGGGCCCCCAAGCAGCCCCTCTCAATTTGGGTCTGGGGGCTTTCGTTGGGCATGTATACCTGAGAGGTACCTGCAAGGTTGCAGTTCGAGGCCCGAGAAGCACTCTCCGGCCAACATGCCCAACTGCAGCAACAGCTCCCAAACCGAAGGAGCCAGGACACAAAGACCTAGCTGGCCTGAAGGGGTCCCAAGGGGCCCCCAAGCAGCCCCTCTCAATTTGGGTCTGGGGGCTTTCGTTGGGCATGTATACCTGAGAAGTACCTGCAAGTTACAGTTCGCGGCCCGAGAAGCACTCTCCGGCCAACATGCCCAACTGCAGCAACAGCTCCCAAAGCGAAGGAGCCAGGACCCAAAGACCTAGCTGGCCTGAAGGGCCCCCAGGGGGCCCCCAAGCAGCCCCTCTCCATTTGGGTCTGGGGGTTTTCGTTGGGCCGGGAACCTGGGAGGTACCTGCAAGGTTGCAGTTCGCGGCCCGAGAACTACTCTCCGGCCAACATGCCCAACTGCAGCAACAGCTCCCAAACCGAAGGAGCCAGGACCCAAAGACCTAGCTGGCCTGAAGGGCCCCCAGGGGGGCCCCAAGCAGCCCCTCTCCATTTGGGTCTGGGGGCTTTCGTTGGGCCGGGAACCTGGGAGATTCCTGCAAGGTTGCAGTTCGCAGCCCGAGAAGCACTCTCCGGCCAACATGCCCAACTGCAGCAACAGCTCCCAAAGCGAAGGAGCCAGGACCCAAAGACCTAGCTGGCCTGAAGGGTCCCCAGGGGGCCCGCAAGCAGCTCCTCTCAATTTGGGTCTGGGGGCTTTCGTTGGGCATGGATACCTGAGAGGTACATGCAAGGTTGCAGTTCGCGGCCCGAGAAGCACTCTCCGGCCAACATTCCCAACGTCCAGCAACAGCTCCCAAACCGAAGGAGCCAGGACCCAAAGACCTAGCTGGCCTGAAGGGGTCCCAAGGGGCCCCCAAGCAGCCCCTCTCAATTTGTGTCTGGGGGCTTTCGTTGGGCCTGGGAACCTGGGAGGTACCTGCAAGGTTGCAGTTCGCGGCCCGAGAAGCACTCTCCGGCCAACATGCCCAACGTCCAGCAACAGCTCCTAAACCGAAGGAGCCAGGACCCAAAGACCTAGCTGGCCTGAAGGGTCCCCGGGGGCCCGCAAGCAGCCCCTGTCAATTTTGGTCTGGGGGCTTTCGTTGGGCCTGGGACATGGGAAGTGCCTGCAAGGTTGCAGTTCGCGGCCCGAGAAGCACTCTCCGGCCAACATGCCCAACTGCAGCAACAGCTCCCAAACCAAAGGAGCCAGGACCCAAAGACCTAGCTGGCCTGAAGGGCCCCCAGGGGGCACCCAAGCAGCCCCTCTCCATTTGGGTCTGGGGGCTTTCGTTGGGCCTGGGAACCTTGGTGGTACCTGCAAGGTTGCAGTTCGCGTCCCGAGAAGCACTCTCGGGCAAACATGCCCAACGTCCAGCAACAGCTCCCAAACCGAAGGAGCCAGGACCCAAAGAAATAGCTGGCCTGGATGGTCACTGGGGGCCCGCAAGCAGCCCCTCTCAATTTGGGTCTGGGGGCTTTCGTTGGGCCGGGGATCTGGAAGGTACCTGAAAGGTTGAAGTTCGCGGCCCGAGAAGCACTCTCCGGCCAACATGCCCAACTGCAGCAACAGCTCCCAAACCGAAGGAGCCAGGACCCAAAGACCTAGCTGGCCTGAAGGGGCCGCAAGGGGCCCCCAAGCAGCCCCTCTCAATTTGGGTCTGGGGGCTTTCGTTGGGCCGGGAACCTGGGAGCTACTTGCAAGGTTGCAGTTCACGTACCGAGAAGCACTCTCTGGCCATCATGCCCAACGTCCAGCAACAGCTCCCAAACCGAAGGAGCCAGGACCCAAAGACCTAGCTGGCCTGAAGTGTCCCCAAGGGGCCCCCAAGCAGCCCCTCTCCATTTGGGTCTGGGGGCTTTACTTGGGCATGGAACCTGGGAGCTACCTGCAAGGTTGCAGTTCGCGGCCCGAGAAGCACTCTCCGGCCAACATGCCCAACTGCAGCAACAGCTCCCAAACCGAAGGAGCCAGGACCCAAAGACCTAGCTGGCCTGAAGGGCCCCCAGGGGGCCCCCAAGCAGCCCCTCTCCATTTGGGTCTGGGGCCTTTCCTTTGGGCCGGGGACCTGGGAGGTACCTGCAAGTTTGCAGTTGGCGGCCCGAGAAGCACTCTCCGGCCAACATGCCCAAATGCAGCAACAGCTCCCAAACCGAAGGAGCCAGGACCCAAAGACCTAGCTGGCCTGAAGGGCCCCCAGGGGGCCCCCAAGCAGCGCCTCTCAATTTTGGTCTGGGGGCTTTCGTTGGGCCGGGGACCTGGGAGGTACCTGCAAGGTTGCAGTTCGCGGCCCGAGAAGCACTCTCCGGTCAACATGCCCAACGTCCAGCAACAGCTCCCAAACCGAAGGAGCCAGGACCCAAAGACCTAGCTGGCCTGAAGAGTCCCCAGGGGGCCCCCAAACAGCCCCTCTCAATTTGGGTCTGGGGGCTTTCGTTGGGCATGGAACCTGGGAGGTACCTGCAAGGTTGCATTTCGCGGCCCGAGAAGCACTCTCCGGCCAACATGCCCAACTGCAGCAACAGCTCCCAAACCGAAGGAGCCAGGACCCAAAGACCTAGCTGGCCTGAAGGGGTCCCAAGGGGCCCCAAAGCAGCCCCTCTCCATTTGGGTCTGGAGGCTTTCCTTGAGCCGGGAACCTGGGAGGTACCTGCAAGGTTGCAGTTCGCAGCCCGAGAAGCACTCTCCGGTCAACATGCCCAACGTCCAGCAACAGCTCCCAAAGCGAAGGAGCCAGGACCCAAAGACCTAGCTGGCCTGAAGGGCCCCCAGGGGGCCCCCAAGCAGCCCCTCTCCATTTGGGTCTGGGGGCTTTCATTGGGCATGGAACCTGGGAGGTACCTGCAAGGTTGCAGTTCGCAGCCCGAGAAGCACTCTCCGGCCAACATGCCCAACTGCAGCAACAGCTCCCAAACCGAAGGAGCCAGGACCCAAAGACCTAGCTGGCCTGAAGGGCCCCCAGGGGGCCCCCAAGCAGCCCCTCTCAATTTGGGTCTGGGGGCTTTCGTTGGGCCTGGGACATGGGAGGTACCTGCAAGTTTGCAGTTTGCGGCCCGAGAAGCACTCTCCGGGCACACATGCCAAACTGCAGCAACAGCTCCCAAACCGAAGGAACCAGGACCCAAAGACCTAGCTGGCCTGAAGGGCCCCCAGGGGGCCCCCAAGCAGCCCCTCTCAATTTGGGTCTGGGGGCTTTCGTTGGGCCTGGGACCTGGGAGGTACCTGCAAGGTTGCAGTTCGCAGCCCAAGAACACTCTCCGGCCAACATGCCCAACGTCCAGCAACAGCTCCCAAACCGAAGGAGCCAGGACCCAAAGACCTAGGTGGCCTGAAGGGGTGCCAAGGGGCACCCAAACAGCCCCTCTCAATTTGGGTCTGGGGGCTTTCGTTGGGCATGGAACCTGGGAGGTACCTGCAAGGCTGCAGTTCGCGGCCCGAGAAGCACTCTCCGGCCAACATGCCCAACGTCCAGCAACAGCTCCCAAACCGAAGGAGCCAGGACCCAAAGACCTAGCTGGCCTGAAGGGGTCCCAAGGGACCCCCAAGCAGCCCCTCTCCATTTGGGTCTGGGGGCTTTCGTTGGGCCGGGAACCTGGGAGGTGCCTGCAAGGTTGCAGTTCGCGGCCCGAGAAGCACTCTCCGGCCATCATGCCCAACGTCCAGCAACAGCTCCCAAACCGAAGGAGCCAGGACCCAAAGACCTAGCTGGCCTGAAGTGTCCCCAGGGGGCCCCCAAGCAGCCCCTCTCCATTTGCGTCTGGGGGCTTTCGTTGGGCATGGAACCTGGGAGGTACATGCAAGGTTGCAGTTCGCGGCCCGAGAAGCACTCTCCGGTCAACATGCCCAACTGCAGCAACAGCTCCCAAACCGAAGGAGCCAGGACCCAAAGACCTAGCTGGCCTGAAGGGGCCCCAAGGGGCCCCCAAGCAGCCCCTCTCCATTTGGGTCTGGGGGCTTTCGTTGGGCATGGATACCTGGGAGGTACATGCAAGGTTGCAGTTCGCGGCCCGAGAAGCACTCTCCGGCCAACATGCCCAACTGCAGCAACAGCTCCCAAACCGAAGGAGCCAGGACCCAAAGACCTAGCTGGCCTGAAGGGCACCCAGGGGGCACCCAAGCAGCCCCTCTCAATTTGGGTCTGGGGGCTTTCCTTGGGCCGGGGATCTGGGAGGTACCTGCAAGGTTGCAGTTCGCAGCTTGAGAAGCACTCTCCGGACAACATGCCCAACGTCCAGCAACAGCTCCCAAACCGAAGGAGCCAGGACCCAAAGACCTAGCTGGCCTGAAGGGCCCCCAGGGGGCCCCCAAACAGCCCCTCTCAATTTGGGTCTGGGGGCTTTCGTTGGGCATGGAACCTGGGAGGTACCTGCAAGGTTGCAGTTCGCGGCCCGAGAAGCACTCTCCGGCCAACATGCCCAACGTCCAGCAACAGCTCCCAAACCGAAGGAGCCAGGACCCAAAGACCTAGCTGGCCTGAAGGGCACCCAGGGGGCACCCAAGCAGCCCCTCTCAATTTGGGTCTGGGGGCTTTCGTTGGGCCTGGGACATGGGAGGTTCCTGCAAGGTTGCAGTTCGCGGACCGAGAAGCACTCTCCGGTCAACATGCCCAACGTCCAGCAACAGCTCCCAAACCGAAGGAGCCAGGACCCAAAGACCTAGCTGGCCTGAAGAGTCCCCAGGGGGCCCCCAAGCAGCCCCTCTCCATTTGGGTCTGGGGGGTTTCCTTGGGCCGGGGACCTGGGAGGTACCTGCAAGGTTGCAGTTCGCAGCCTGAGAAGCACTCTCCAGACAACATGCCCAACTGCAGCAACAGCTCCCAAACCGAAGGAGCCAGGACCCAAAGACCTAGCTGGCCTGAAGGGCACCCAGGGGGCACCCAAGCAGCCCCTCTCAATTTGGGTCTGGGGGCTTTCCTTGGGCCGGGAACCTGGGAGGTACCTGCAAGGTTGCAGTTCGCAGCCCGAGAAGCACTCTCCGGACAACATGCCCAACGTCCAGCAACAGCTCCCAAACCGAAGGAGCCAGGACCCAAAGACCTAGCTGGCCTGAAGGGCCCCCAGGGGGCCTCCAAACAGCCCCTCTCAATTTGGGTCTAGGGGCTTTCGTTGGGCATGGAACCTGGGAGGTAACTGCAAGGTTGCAGTTCGCGTCCCGAGAAGCACTCTCCGGCCAACATGCCCAACGTCCAGCAACAGCTCCCAAAGCGAAGGAGCCAGGACCCAAAGACCTAGCTGGCCTGAAGGGCCCCCAGGGGGCCCCCAAACAGCCCCTCTCAATTTTGGTCTGGGGGCTTTCGTTGGGCCGGGAACCTGGGAAGTGCCTGCAAGGTTGCAGTTCGCGGCCCGATAAGCTCTCTCCGGCCAACATGCCCAACTGCAGCAACAGCTCCAAAACCGAAGGAGCCAGGACCCAAAGACCTAGCTGGCCTGAAGGGGTGCCAAGGGGCACCCAAGCAGCCCCTCTCCATTTGGGTCTGGGGGCTTTCGTTGGGCATGGAAACTGGGAGGTACCTGCAAGGTTGCAGTTCGCGGCCCGAGAAGCACTCTCCGGCCAACATGCCCAACTGCAGCAACATATCCCAAAGCGAAGGAGCCAGGACCCAAAGACCTAGCTGGCCTGAAAAGTCCCCAGGGGGCCCCCAAACAGCCCCTCTCCATTTCGGTCTGGGGGCTTTCGTTGGGCATGGAACCTGGGAGGTACCTGCAAGGTTGCAGTTCGCGGCCCGAGAAGCACTCTCCGGCCAACATGCCCAACTGCAGCAACAGCTCCCAAACCGAAGGAGCCAGGACCCAAAGACCTAGCTGGCCTGAAGGGGTCCCAAGGGACCCCCAAGCAGCCCCTCTCCATTTGGGTCTGGGGGCTTTAGTTGGGCCGGGAACCTGGGAGGTGCCTGCAAGGTTGCAGTTCGCGGCCCGAGAAGCACTCTCCGGCCATCATGCCCAACGTCCAGCAACAGCTCCCAAAGCGAAGGAGCCAGGACACAAAGACCTAGCTGGCCTGAAGTGTCCCCAGGGGGCCCCCAAGCAGCCCCTCTCCATTTGCGTCTGGGGGCTTTCGTTGGGCATGGAACCTGGGAGGTACATGCAAGGTTGCAGTTCGCGGCCCGAGAAGCACTCTCCGGTCAACATGCCCAACTGCAGCAACAGCTCCCAAACCGAAGGAGCCAGGACCCAAAGACCTAGCTGGCCTGAAGTGTCCCCAAGGGGCCCCCAAGCAGCCCCTCTCCATTTGGGTCTGGGGGCTTTCGTTGGGCATGGAACCTGGGAGCTACCTGCAAGGTTGCAGTTCGCGGCCCGAGAAGCACTCTCCGGCCAACATGCCCAACTGCAGCAACAGCTCCCAAACCGAAGGAGCCAGGACCCAAAGACCTAGCTGGCCTGAAGGGCACCCAGGGGGCACCCAAGCAGCCCCTCTCAATTTGGGTCTGGGGGCTTTCCTTGGGCCGGGGACCTGGGAGGTACCTGCAAGGTTGCAGTTCGCAGCTTGAGAAGCACTCTCCGGACAGCATGCCCAACGTCCAGCAACAGCTCCCAAACCGAAGGAGCCAGGACCCAAAGACCTAGCTGGCCTGAAGGGCCCCCAGGGGGCCCCCAAACAGCCCCTCTCAATTTGGGTCTGGGGGCTTTCGTTGGGCATGGAACCTGGGAGGTACCTGCAAGGTTGCAGTTCGCGGCCCGAGAAGCACTCTCCGGCCAACATGCCCAACGTCCAGCAACAGCTCCCAAACCGAAGGAGCCAGGACCCAAAGACCTAGCTGGCCTAAAGGGCACCCAGGGGGCACCCAAGCAGCCCCTCTCAATTTGGGTCTGGGGGCTTTCGTTGGGCCTGGGACATGGGAGGTTCCTGCAAGGTTGCAGTTCGCGGACCGAGAAGCACTCTCCGGTCAACATGCCCAACGTCCAGCAACAGCTCCCAAACCGAAGGAGCCAGGACCCAAAGACCTAGCTGGCCTGAAGGGTCCCCGTGGGCCCGCAAGCAGCCCCTCTCAATTTTGGTCTGGGGGCTTTCGTTGGGCCTGGGACATTTGAAGTGCCTGCAAGGTTGCAGTTCGCGGCCTGAGAAGCACTCTCCGGCCAACATGCCCAACTGCAGCAACAGCTCCCAAACCGAAGGAGCCAGGACCCAAAGAAATAGCTGGCCTGAAGTGTCCCCAGGGGGCCCCCAAACAGCCCCTCTCCATTTGGGTCTGGGGGCTTTCGTTGGGCACGGAACCTGGGAGCTACCTGCAAGTTTGCAGTTCGCGGCCCGAGAAGCACTCTCCGGCCAACATGCCCAACTGCAGCAACAGCTCCCAAACCGATGGAGCCAGGACCCAAAGAAATAGCTGGCCTGAAGGGTGCCCAGGGGGCCCCCAAGCAGCTCCTCTCAATTTGGGTCTGGGGGCTTTCGTTGGGCATGGATACCTGAGAGGTACATGCAAGGTTGCAGTTCGCGGCCCGAGAAGCACTCTCCGGCCAACATGCCCAACTGCAGCAACAGCTCCCAAACCGAAGGAGCCAGGACCCAAAGACCTAGCTGGCCTGAAGGGGTCCCAAGTGGCCCCCAAACAGCCCCTCTCAATTTGGGTCTGGGGGCTTTCGTTGGGCCTGGGACATGGGAGGTACCTGCAAGGTTGCAGTTCGCAGCCCGAGCAGCACTCTCCGGTCAGCATGCCCAACGTCCAGCAACAGCTCCCAAACCGAAGGAGCCAGGACCCAAAGACCTAGCTGGCCTGAAGAGTCCCCAGGGGGCCCCCAAGCAGCCCCTCTCAATTTGGGTCTGGGGGCTTTCGTTGGGCCTGAGACCTGAGAGGTACCAGCAAGGTTGCAGTTCGCAGCCCGAGAAGCACTCTCCGGTCAACATGCCCAACGTCCAGCAACAGCTCCCAAACCGAAGGAGCCAGGACCCAAAGACCTAGCTGGCCTGAAGAGTCCCCAGTGGGCCCCCAAACAGCCCCTCTCAATTTGGGTCTTGGGGCTTTCGTTGGGCCGGGAACCTGGGAGCTACCTGCAAGGTTGCAGTTCGCGGCCCGAGAAGCACTCTCCGGCCAACATGCCCAACTGCAGCAACAGCTCCCAAACCGAAGGAGCCAGGACCCAAAGACCTAGCTGGCCTGAAGGGCACCCAGGGGGCACCCAAGCAGCCCCTCTCAATTTGGGTCTGGGGGCTTTCGTTGGGCCGGGAACCTGGGAGGTACCTGCAAGGTTGCAGTTCGCAGCCCGAGAAGCACTCTCCGGCCAACATGCCCAACTGCAGCAACAGCTCCCAAACCGAAGGAGCCAGGACCCAAAGACCTAGCTGGCCTGAAGGGCCCCCAGGGGGCACCCAAGCAGCCCCTCTCAATTTGGGTCTGGGTGCTTTCCTTGGGCCGGGGACCTGGGAGGTACCTGCAAGGTTGCAGTTCGCAGCCCGAGAAGCACTCTCCGGCCAACATGCCCAACGTCCAGCAACAGCTCCCAAACCGAAGGAGCCAGGACCCAAAGAAATAGCTGGCCTGAAGGGCCCCCTGGGGGCCCCCAAGCAGCCCCTCTCAATTTGGGTCTGGGGGCTTTCGAAGGGCCTGGGAACCTGGGAGGTACCTGCAACGTTGCAGTTCGCGTCCCGAGAAGCACTCTCCGGCCAACATGCCCAACGTCCAGCAACAGCTCCCAAACCGAAGGAGCCAGGACCCAAAGAAATAGCTGGCCTGAAGGTCCCCCAGGGGGCCCCCAAGCAGCCCCTCTCAATTTGGGTCTGGGGCTTTCGTTGGGCCGGGAACTTGGGAAGTGCCTGCAAGGTTTCAGTTCGCGGCCCGAGAAGCACTCTCCGGCCAACATGCCCAACTGCAGCAACAGCTCCCAAACCGAAGGAGCCAGGACCCAAAGACCTAGCTGGCCTGAAGGGGTCCCAAGGGGCCCCCAAACAGCCCCTCTCCATTTGGGTCTGGGGGCTTTCGTTGGGCCGGGAACCTGGGAGCTACCTGCAAGGTTGCAGTTCGCGGACCGAGAAGCACTCTCCGGTCAACATGCCCAACTGCAGCAACAGCTCCCAAACCGAAGGAGCCAGGACCCAAAGACCTAGCTGGCCTGAAGGGCACCCAGGGGGCACCCAAGCAGCCCCTCTCAATTTGGGTCTGGGGGCTTTCGTTGGGCCTGGGACATGGGAGGTACCTGCAAGGTTGCAGTTCGCAGCCCGAGCAGCACTCTCCGGTCAACATGCCCAACGTCCAGCAACAGCTCCCAAACCGAAGGAGCCAGGACCCAAAGACCTAGCTGGCCTGAAGAGTCCCCAGGGGGCCCCCAAACAGCCCCTCTCAATTTGGGTCTGGGGGCTTTCGTTGGGCCGGGAACCTGGGAGCTACCTGCAAGGTTGCAGTTCGCGGCCCGAGAAGCACTCTCCGGCCAACATGCCCAACTGCAGCAACAGCTCCCAAACCGAAGGAGCCAGGACCCAAAGACCTAGCTGGCCTGAAGGGCACCCAGGGGGCACCCAAGCAGCCCCTCTCAATTTGGGTCTGGGGGCTTTCGTTGGGACGGGAACCTGGGAGGTACCTGCAAGGTTGCAGTTCGCAGCCCGAGAAGCACTCTCCGGCCAACATGCCCAACTGCAGCAACAGCTCCCAAACCGAAGGAGCCAGGACCCAAAGACCTAGCTGGCCTGAAGGGCCCCCAGGGGGCACCCAAACAGCCCCTCTCAATTTGGGTCTGGGGGATTTCCTTGGGCCGGGGACCTGGGAGGTACCTGCAAGGTTGCAGTTCGAGGCCCGAGAAGCACTCTCCGGACAACATGCCCAACGTCCAGCAACAGCTCCCAAACCGAAGGAGCCAGGACCCAAAGAAATAGCTGGCCTGAAGGGCCCCCTGGGGGCCCCCAAGCAGCCCCTCTCAATTTGGGTCTGGGGGCTTTCGTTGGGCCGGGGATCTGGAAGGTACCTGAAAGGTTGAAGTTCGCGGCCCGAGAAGCACTCTCCGGCCAACATGCACAACTGCAGCAACAGCTCCCAAACCGAAGGAGCCAGGACCCAAAGACCTAGCTGGCCTGAAGGGGCCCCAAGGGGCCCCCAAGCAGCCCCTCTCAATTTGGGTCTGGGGGCTTTCCTTGGGCCGGGAACCTGGGAGCTACCTGCAAGGTTGCAGTTCACGTACCGAGAAGCACTCTCTGGCCAATATGCCCAACGTCCAGCAACAGCTCCCAAACCGAAGGAGCCAGGACCCAAAGACCTAGCTGGCCTGAAGGGCCCCCAGGGGGCACCCAAGCAGCCCCTCTCCATTTGGGTCTGGGGGCTTTTGTTGGGCATGGAACCTGGGAGGTACCTGCAAGGTTGCAGTTCGCGGCCCGAGAAGCACTCTCCGGCCAACATGCCCAACTGCAGCAACAGCTCCCAAAGCGAAGGAGCCAGGACCCAAAGACCTAGCTGGCCTGAAGGGGCCCCAGGGGGCCCGCAAGCAGCCCCTCTCCATTTGGGTCTGGGGGCTTTCGTTGGGCCGGGAACCTGGGAGGTACCTGCAAGGTTGCAGTTCGCGGCCCGAGAAGCACTCTCCGGCCAACATGCCCAACTGCAGCAACAGCTCCCAAACCGAAGGAGCCAGGACCCAAAGACCTAGCTGGCCTGAAGAGTCCCCAGGGGGCCCCCAAACAGCCCCTCTCAATTTGGGTCTGGGGGCTTTCCTTGAGCCGGGAACCTGGGAGCTACCTGCAAGGTTGCAGTTCGCAGCCCGAGAAGCACTCTCCGGCCAACATGCCCAACGTCCAGCAACAGCTCCCAAACCGAAGGAGCCAGGACCCAAAGACCTAGCTGGCCTGAAGTGTCCCCAGGGGGCCCCCAAACAGCCCCTCTCCATTTGGGTCTGGGGGCTTTCGTTGGGCATGGAAACTGGGAGGTACATGCAAGGTTGCAGTTCGCGGCCCGAGAAGCACTCTCCGGCCAACATGCCCAACTGCAGCAACAGCTCCCAAACCGATGGAGCCAGGACCCAAAGAAATAGCTGGCCTGAAGGGCCCCCAGGGGGCCCCCAAGCAGCTCCTCTTAATTTGGGTCTGGGGGCTTTCGTTGGGCATGGATACCTGAGAGGTACATGCAAGGTTGCAGTTCGCGGCCCGAGAAGCACTCTCCGGCCAACATGCCCAACTGCAGCAACAGCTCCCAAAGCGAAGGAGCCAGGACCCAAAGACCTAGCTGGCCTGAAGGGCACCCAGGGGTCACCCAAGCAGCCCCTCTCAATTTGGGTCTGGGGGCTTTCGTTGGACCTGGGAACCTGGGAGGTACCTGCAAGGTTGCATTTCGCGTCCCGAGAAGCACTCTCCGGCCAACATGCCCAACGTCCAGCAACAGCTCCCAAAGCGAAGGAGCCAGAACCCAAAGATTTAGCTGGCCTGAAGGGGCCGCAAGTGGCCCCCAAGCAGCCCCTCTCAATTTGGGTCTGGGGGCTTTCCTTGGGCCGGGAACCTGGGAGCTACCTGCAAGGTTGCAGTTCACGTACCGAGAAGCACTCTCTGGCCAACATGCCCAACGTCCAGCAACAGCTCCCAAACCGAAGGAGCCAGGACCCAAAGACCTAGCTGGCCTGAAGGGCCCCCAGGGGGCACCCAAGCAGCCCCTCTCAATTTGGGTCTGTGGGCTTTTGTTGGGCATGGAACCTGGGAGGTACCTGCAAGGTTGCAGTTCGCGGCCCGAGAAGCACTCTCGGGCCAACATGCCCAACTGCAGCAACAGCTCCCAAAGCGAAGGAGCCAGGACCCAAAGAAATAGCTGGCCTGAAGGGGCCCCAGGGGGCCCGCAAGCAGCCCCTCTCCATTTGGGTCTGGGGGCTTTCGTTGGGCCGGGAATCTGGGAGGTGCCTGCAAGGTTGCAGTTCGCGGCCCGAGAAGCACTCTCCGGCCAACATGCCCAACGTCCAGCAACAGCTCCCAAAGCGAAGGAGCCAGGACGCAAAGACCTAGCTGGCCTGAAGAGTCCCCAGGGGGCCCCCAAACAGCCCCTCTCAATTTGGGTCTGGGGGCTTTCGTTGGGCATGGATACCTGAGAGGTACATGCAAGGTTGCAGTTCGCGGCCCGAGAAGCACTCTCCGGCCAACATGCCCAACCTCCAGCAACAGCTCCCAAAGCGAAGGAGCCAGGACCCAAAGACCTAGCTGGCCTGAAGGGCCCCCAGGGGGCCACCAAGCAGCCCCTCTCCATTTGGGTCTGGGGGCTTTCGAAGGGCCTGGGAACCTGGGAGGTACCTGCAAGGTTGCAGTTCGCGGCCCGAGAAGCACTCTCCGGCCAACATGCCCAACGTCCAGCAACAGCTCCCAAACCGAAGGAGCCAGGACCCAAAGAAATAGCTGGCCTGAAGGGCCCCCAGGGGGCCCCCAAGCAGCCCCTCTCAATTTGGGTCTGGGGGCTTTCGTTGGGCCGGGAACTTGGGAAGTGCCTGCAAGGTTTCAGTTCGCGGCCCGAGAAGCACTCTCCGGCCAACATGCCCAACTGCAGCAACAGCTCCCAAACCGAAGGAGCCAGGACCCAAAGACCTAGCTGGCCTGAAGGGGCCCCAAGGGGCCCGCAAGCAGCCCCTCTCCATTTGGGTCTGGGGGCTTTCGTTGGCCGGGAACCTGGGAGCTACCTGCAAGGTTGCAGTTCGCGGACCGAGAAGCACTCTCCGGCCAACATGCCCAACTGCAGCAACAGCTCCCAAACCGAAGGAGCCAGGACCCAAAGACCTAGCTGGCCTGAAGGGCACCCAGGGGGCACCCAAGCAGCCCCTCTCAATTTGGGTCTGGGGGCTTTCGTTGGGCCTGGGACATGGGAGGTACCTGCAAGGTTGCAGTTCGCAGCCCGAGCAGCACTCTCCGGTCAACATGCCCAACGTCCAGCAACAGCTCCCAAACCGAAGGAGCCAGGACCCAAAGACCTAGCTGGCCTGAAGAGTCCCCAGGGGGCCCCCAAACAGCCCCTCTCAATTTGGGTCTGGGGGCTTTCGTTGGGCCGGGAACCTGGGAGCTACCTGCAAGGTTGCAGTTCGCGGCCCGAGAAGCACTCTCCGGCCAACATGCCCAACTGCAGCAACAGCTCCCAAACCGAAGGAGCCAGGACCCAAAGACCTAGCTGGCCTGAAGGGCACCCAGGGGGCACCCAAGCAGCCCCTCTCAATTTGGGTCTGGGGGCTTTCGTTGGGCCGGGAACCTGGGAGGTACCTGCAAGGTTGCAGTTCGCAGCCCGAGAAGCACTCTCCGGCCAACATGCCCAACTGCAGCAACAGCTCCCATACCGAAGGAGCCAGGACCCAAAGACCTAGCTGGCCTGAAGGGCCCCCAGGGGGCACCCAAACAGCCCCTCTCAATTTGGGTCTGGGGGATTTCCTTGGGCCGGGGACCTGGGAGGTACCTGCAAGGTTGCAGTTCGAGGCCCGAGAAGCACTCTCCGGACAACATGCCCAACGTCCAGCAACAGCTCCCAAACCGAAGGAGCCAGGACCCAAAGACCTAGCTGGCCTGAAGGGGCCGCAAGTGGCCCCCAAGCAGCCCCTCTCAATTTGGGTCTGGGGGCTTTCCTTGGGCCGGGAACCTGGGAGCTACCTGCAAGGTTGCAGTACACGTACCGAGAAGCACTCTCTGGCCAACATGCCCAACGTCCAGCAACAGCTCCCAAACCGAAGGAGCCAGGACCCAAAGACCTAGCTGGCCTGAAGGGCCCCCAGGGGGCACCCAAGCAGCCCCTCTCAATTTGGGTCTGGGGGCTTTTGTTGGGCATGGAACCTGGGAGGTACCTGCAAGGTTGCAGTTCGCGGCCCGAGAAGCACTCTCCGGCCAACATGCCCAACTGCAGCAACAGCTCCCAAAGCGAAGGAGCCAGGACCCAAAGACCTAGCTGGCCTGAAGGGGCCCCAGGGGGCCCGCAAGCAGCCCCTCTCCATTTGGGTCTGGGGGCTTTCGTTGGGCCGGGAACCTGGGAGGTACCTGCAAGGTTGCAGTTCGCGGCCCGAGAAGCACTCTCCGGCCAACATGCCCAACTGCAGCAACAGCTCCCAAACCGAAGGAGCCAGGACCCAAAGACCTAGCTGGCCTGAAGAGTCCCCAGGGGGCCCCCAAACAGCCCCTCTCAATTTGGGTCTGGGGGCTTTCCTTGAGCCGGGAACCTGGGAGCTACCTGCAAGATTGCAGTTCGCAGCCCGAGAAGCACTCTCCGGCCAACATGCCCAACGTCCAGCAACAGCTCCCAAACCGAAGGAGCCAGGACCCAAAGACCTAGCTGGCCTGAAGTGTCCCCAGGGGGCCCCCAAACAGCCCCTCTCCATTTGGGTCTGGGGGCTTTCGTTGGGCATGGAAACTGGGAGGTACATGCAAGGTTGCAGTTCGCGGCCCGAGAAGCACTCTCCGGCCAACATGCCCAACGTCCAGCAACAGCTCCCAAAGCGAAGGAGCCAGGACCCAAAGACCTAGCTGGCCTGAAGGGCACCCAGGGGTCACCCAAGCAGCCCCTCTCAATTTGGGTCTGGGGGCTTTCGTTGGACCTGGGAACCTGGGAGGTACCTGCAAGGTTGCATTTCGCGTCCCGAGAAGCACTCTCCGGCCAACATGCCCAACGTCCAGCAACAGCTCCCAAAGCGAAGGAGCCAGAACCCAAAGATTTAGCTGGCCTGAAGGGGCCGCAAGTGGCCCCCAAGCAGCCCCTCTCAATTTGGGTCTGGGGACTTTCCTTGGGCCGGGAACCTGGGAGCTACCTGCAAGGTTGCAGTTCACGTACCGAGAAGCACTCTCTGGCCAACATACCCAACGTCCAGCAACAGCTCCCAAACCGAAGGAGCCAGGACCCAAAGACCTAGCTGGCCTGAAGGGCCCCCAGGGGGCACCCAAGCAGCCCCTCTCAATTTGGGTCTGTGGGCTTTTGTTGGGCATGGAACCTGGGAGGTACCTGCAAGGTTGCAGTTCGCGGCCCGAGAAGCACTCTCGGGCCAACATGCCCAACTGCAGCAACAGCTCCCAAAGCGAAGGAGCCAGGACCCAAAGAAATAGCTGGCCTGAAGGGGCCCCAGGGGGCCCGCAAGCAGCCCCTCTCCATTTGGGTCTGGGGGCTTTCGTTGGGCCGGGAATCTGGGAGGTGCCTGCAAGGTTGCAGTTCGCGGCCCGAGAAGCACTCTCCGGCCAACATGCCCAACGTCCAGCAACAGCTCCCAAAGCGAAGGAGCCAGGACGCAAAGACCTAGCTGGCCTGAAGAGTCCCCAGGGGGCCCCCAAACAGCCCCTCTCAATTTGGGTCTGGGGGCTTTCGTTGGGCATGGATACCTGAGAGGTACATGCAAGGTTGCAGTTCGCGTCCCGAGAAGCACTCTCCGGCCAACATGCCCAATGTCCAGCAACAGCTCCCAAACCGAAAGAGCCTGGACCCAAAGAAATAGCTGGCCTGAAGGGCCCCCAGGGGGCCCCCAAGCAGCCCCTCTCAATTTGGGTCTGGGGGCTTTCGTTGGGCCGGGAACTTGGGAAGTGCCTGCAAGGTTTCAGTTCGCGGCCCGAGAAGCACTCTCCGGCCAACATGCCCAACTGCAGCAACAGCTCCCAAACCGAAGGAGCCAGGACCCAAAGACCTAGCTGGCCTGAAGGGGCCCCAAGGGGCCCCCAAGCAGCCCCTCTCCATTTGGGTCTGGGGGCTTTCGTTGGGCCGGGAATCTGGGAGCTACCTGCAAGGTTGCAGTTCGCGGACCGAGAAGCACTCTCCGGCCAACATGCCCAACTGCAGCAACAGCTCCCAAACCGAAGGAGCCAGGACCCAAAGACCTAGCTGGCCTGAAGGGCACCCAGGGGGCCACCAAGCAGCCCCTCTCAATTTGGGTCTGGGGGCTTTCGTTGGGCCTGGGACATGGGAGGTACCTGCAAGGTTGCAGTTCGCAGCCCGAGCAGCACTCTCCGGTCAACATGCCCAACGTCCAGCAACAGCTCCCAAACCGAAGGAGCCAGGACCCAAAGACCTAGCTGGCCTGAAGGGCACCCAGGGGGCACCCAAGCAGCCCCTCTCAATTTGGGTCTGGGGGCTTTCGTTGGGCCGGGAACCTGGGAGGTACCTGCAAGGTTGCAGTTCGCAGCCCGAGAAGCACTCTCCGGCCAACATGCCCAACTGCAGCAACAGCTCCCAAACCGAAGGAGCCAGGACCCAAAGACCTAGCTGGCCTGAAGGGCCCCCAGGGGGCACCCAAACAGCCCCTCTCAATTTGGGTCTGGGGGATTTCCTTGGGCCGGTGACCTGGGAGGTACCTGCAAGGTTGCAGTTCGAGGCCCGAGAAGCACTCTCCGGACAACATGCCCAACGTCCAGCAACAGCTCCCAAACCGAAGGAGCCAGGACCCAAAGAAATAGCTGGCCTGAAGGGCCCCCTGGGGGCCCCCAAGCAGCCCCTCTCAATTTGGGTCTGGGGGCTTTCGTTGGGCCGGGGATCTGGAAGGTACCTGAAAGGTTGAAGTTCGCGGCCCGAGAAGCACTCTCCGGCCAACATGCACAACTGCAGCAACAGCTCCCAAACCGAAGGAGCCAGGACCCAAAGACCTAGCTGGCCTGAAGGGGCCCCAGGGGACCCCAAACAGCCCCTCTCCATTTGGGTCTGGGGGCTTTCGTTGGGCCGGGAACCTGGGAGCTACCTGCAAGGTTGCAGTTCACGTACCGAGAAGCACTCTCCGGCCAACATGCCCAACGTCCAGCAACAGCTCCCAAAGCGAAGGAGCCAGGACCCAAAGACCTAGCTGGCCTGAAGGGCACCCAGGGGTCACCCAAGCAGCCCCTCTCAATTTGGGTCTGGGGGCTTTTGTTGGGCATGGAACCTGGGAGGTACCTGCAAGGTTGCAGTTCGCGGCCCGAGAAGCACTCTCCGGCCAACATGCCCAACGTCCAGCAACAGCTCCCAAAGCGAAGGAGCCAGAACCCAAAGATTTAGCTGGCCTGAAGGGGTCCCAAGGGGCCCCCAAACAGCCCCTCTCAATTTGGGTCTGGGGGCTTTCGTTGGCCCGGGAACCTGGGAGCTACCTGCAAGGTTGCAGTTCGCGGACCGAGAAGCACTCTCCGGTCAACATGCCCAACTGCAGCAACAGCTCCCAAACCGAAGGAGCCAGGATCCAAAGACCTAGCTGGCCTGAAGGGCACCCAGGGGGCACCCATGCAGCCCCTCTCAATTTGGGTCTGGGGGCTTTCGTTGGGCCTGGGACATGGGAGGTACCTGCAAGGTTGCAGTTCGCAGCCCGAGCAGCACTCTCCGGTCAACATGCCCAACGTCCAGCAACAGCTCCCAAAGCGAAGGAGCCAGGACCCAAAGAAATAGCTGGCCTGAAGTGGCCCCAGGGGGCCCGCAAGCAGCCCCTCTCCATTTGGGTCTGGGGGCTTTCGTTGGGCCGGGAACCTGGGAGGTGCATGCAAGGTTGCAGTTCGCGGCCCGAGAAGCACTCTCCGGCCATCATGCCCAACGTCCAGCAACAGCTCCCAAACCGAAGGAGCCAGGACCCAAAGACCTAGCTGGCATGAAGGGGCCCAGGGGACCCCAAACAGCCCCTCTCCATTTGGGTCTGGGGGCTTTCGTTGGGCCGGGAACCTGGGAGCTACCTGCAAGGTTGCAGTTCGCGGCCCGAGAAGCACTCTCCGGCCAACATGCCCAACTGCAGCAACAGCTCCCAAACCGAAGGAGCCAGGACCCAAAGACCTAGCTGGCCTGAAGGGCACCCAGGGGGCACCCAAGCAGCCCCTCTCAATTTGTGTCTGGGGGCTTTCGTTGGGCCCGGGACATGGGAGGTACCTGCAAGGTTGCAGTTCGCAGCCCGAGAAGCACTCTCCGGTCAACATGCCCAACGTCCAACAACAGCTCCGAAACCGAAAGAGCCAGGACCCAAAGACCTAGCTGGCCTGAAGGGCCCCCAGGGGGCCCCCAAGCAGCCCCTCTCAATTTGGGTCTGGGGGCTTTCGTTGGGCCTGGGACATGGGAGGTACCTGCAAGGTTGCAGTTCGCAGCCCGAGAAGCACTCTCCGGCCAACATGCCCAACGTCCAGCAACAGCTCCCAAACCGAAGGAGCCAGGACCCAAAGACCTAGCTGGCCTGAAGAGTCCCCAGGGGGCCCCCAAGCAGCCCCTCTCAATTTGGGTCTGGGGGCTTTCGTTGGGCATGGAACCTGGGAGGTACCTGCAAGGTTGCAGTTCGCGGCCCGAGAAGCACTCTCCGGCCAACATGCCCAACTGCAGCAACAGCTCCCAAACCGAAGGAGCCAGGAGCCAAAGACCTAGCTGGCCTGAAGGGCCCCCAGGGGGCCCCCAAGCAGCCCCTCTCAATTTGGGTCTGGGGGCTTTTGTTGGCCTGGGAACCTGGGAGCTACCTGCAAGGTAGCAGTTCACGGTCCGAGAAGCACTCTCCGGCCAACATGTCCAACGTCCAGCAACAGCTCCCAAACCGAAGGAGCCAGGACACAAAGACCTAGCAGGCCTGAAGGGCCCGCAGGGGGCCCCCAAGAAGCGCCTCTCAATTTGGGTCTGGGGGCTTTCGTTGGGCCTGAGACCTGGGAGGTACCTGCAAGGTTGCAGTTTGCAGCCCGAGAAGCACTCTCCGGACAACATGCCCAACGTCCAGCAACAGCTCCCAAACCGAAGGAGCCAGGACCCAAAGACCTAGCTGGCCTGAAGAGTCCCCAGGGGGCCCCCAAACAGCCCCTCTCAATTTGGGTCTGGGGGCTTTCGTTGGGCATGGAACCTGGGAGCTACCTGCAAGGTTGCAGTTCGCAGCCCGAGAAGCACTTTCCGGCCTACATGCCCAACGTCCAGCAACAGCTCCCAAAGCGAAGGAGCCAGGACCCAAAGACCTAGCTGGCCTGAAGAGTCCCCAGGGGGCCCCCAAGCAGCCCCTCTCAATTTGAGTCTGGGGGCTTTCGTTGGGCCGGGAACCTGGGAGGTACCTGCAAGGTTGCAGTTCGCAGCCCGAGAAGCATTCTCCGGCCAACGTACTAAACTGCAGCAACAGCTCCCAAAGCGAAGGAGCCAGGACCCAAAGACCTAGCTGGCCTGAAGGATCCCCAGGGGGCCCGCAAGCAGCCCCTCTCAATTTTGGTCTGGGGGCTTTCGTTGGGCCGGGAACCTGGGAAGTGCCTGCAAGGTTGCAGTTCGCGGCCCGAGAAGCACTCTCCGGCCAACATGCCCAACTGCAGCAACAGCTCCCAAACCGAAGGATCCAGGAGCTAAAGACCTAGCTGGCCTGAAGGGCCCCCAGGGGGCCCCCAAGCAGCCCCTCTCAATTTGGGTCTGGGGGCTTTCGTTGGCCTGGGAACCTGGGAGCTACCTGCAAGGTAGCAGTTCACGGTCCGAGAAGCACTCTCCGGCCAACATGTCCAACGTCCAGCAACAGCTCCCAAACCGAAGGAGCCAGGACCCAAAGACCTAGCTGGCCTGAAGGGGTCCCAAGGGGACCCCAAGCAGCCCCTCTCCATTTGGGTCTGGGGGCTTTCGTTGGGCCGGGAACCTGGGAGGTACCTGCAAGGTTGCAGTTCGCAGCCCGAGAAGCACTCTCCGGCCAACATGCCCAACTGCAGCAACAGCTCCCAAACCGAAGGAGCCAGGAGCCAAAGACCTAGCTGGCCTGAAGGGCCCCCAGGGGGCCCCCAAGCAGCCCCTCTCCATTTGGGTCTGGGGGCTTTCCTTGAGCCGTGAACCTGGTAGCTACCTGCAAGGTTGCAGTTCGCGGCCCGAGAAGCACTCTCCGGTCAACATGCCCATCGTCCAGCAACAGCTCCCAAAGCGAAGGAGCCAGGACCCAAAGACCTAGCTGGCCTGAAGGGCCCCCAGGGGGCACCCAAGCAGCCCCTCTCCATTTGGGTCTGGGGGCTTTCGTTGGGCATGGAACGTGGGAGGTACATGCAAGGTTGCAGTTCGCGGCCCGAGAAGCACTCTCCGGCCAACATGCCCAATATCCAGCAACAGCTCCCAAAGCGAAGGAGCCAGGACCCAAAGAAATAGCTGGCCTGAAGGGTCCCCAGGGGGCCCTAAAGCAGCCCCTCTCAATTTGGGTCTGGCGGCTTTCGTTGGGCATGGATACCTGAGAGGTACCTGCAAGGTTGCAGTTCGCGGGACGAGAAGCACTCTCCGGCCAACATGCCCAACGTCCAGCAACAGCTCCCAAACCGAAGGAGCCAGGACCCAAAGACCTAGCTGGCCTGAAGGGCCCCCAGGGGGCCCCCAAGCAGCCCCTCTCCATTTGGGTCTGGGGGCTTTCGTTGGGCCTGGGACCTGGGAGGTACCTGCAACGTTGCAGTTCGCGTCCCGAGAAGCACTCTAAGGCCAACATGCCCAACTGCAGCAACAGCTCCCAAACCGAAGGAGCCAGGACCCAAAGACCTAGCTGGCCTGAAGAGTCCCCATGGGGCCCCCAAACAGCCCCTCTCAATTTGGGTCTGGGGGCTTTCGTTGGGCCGGGAACCTGGGAGCTACCTGCAAGGTTGCAGTTCGCGGCCCGAGAAGCACTCTCCGGCCAACATGCCCAACTGCAGCAACAGCTCCCAAAGCGAAGGAGCCAGGACCCAAAGACCTAGCTGGCCTGAAGGGTCCCCAGGGGGCCCGCAAGCAGCCCCTCTCAATTTTGGTCTGGGGGCTTTCGTTGGGCCGGGAACCTGGGAAGTGCCTGCAAGGTTGCAGTTCGCGGCCCGAGAAGCACTCTCCGGCCAACATGCCCAACTGCAGCAACAGCTCCCAAACCGAAGGAGCCAGGACCCAAAGACCTAGCTGGCCTGAAGGGCACCCAGGGGGCACCCAAGCAGCCCCTCTCAATTTGTGTCTGGGGGCTTTCGTTGGGCCCGGGACATGGGAGGTACCTGCAAGGTTGCAGTTCGCAGCCCGAGAAGCACTCTCCGGTCAACATGCCCAACGTCCAACAACAGCTCCGAAACCGAAAGAGCCAGGACCCAAAGACCTAGCTGGCCTGAAGGGCCCCCAGGGGGCCCCCAAGCAGCCCCTCTCAATTTGGGTCTGGGGGCTTTCGTTGGGCCTGGGACATGGGAGGTACCTGCAAGGTTGCAGTTCGCAGCCCGAGAAGCACTCTCCGGCCAACATGCCCAACGTCCAGCAACAGCTCCCAAACCGAAGGAGCCAGGACCCAAAGACCTAGCTGGCCTGAAGAGTCCCCAGGGGGCCCCCAAGCAGCCCCTCTCAATTTGGGTCTGGGGGCTTTCGTTGGGCATGGAACCTGGGAGGTACCTGCAAGGTTGCAGTTCGCGGCCCGAGAAGCACTCTCCGGCCAACATGCCCAACTGCAGCAACAGCTCCCAAACCGAAGGAGCCAGGAGCCAAAGACCTAGCTGGCCTGAAGGGCCCCCAGGGGGCCCCCAAGCAGCCCCTCTCAATTTGGGTCTGGGGGCTTTTGTTGGCCTGGGAACCTGGGAGCTACCTGCAAGGTAGCAGTTCACGGTCCGAGAAGCACTCTCCGGCCAACATGTCCAACGTCCAGCAACAGCTCCCAAACCGAAGGAGCCAGGACACAAAGACCTAGCAGGCCTGAAGGGCCCGCAGGGGGCCCCCAAGAAGCGCCTCTCAATTTGGGTCTGGGGGCTTTCGTTGGGCCTGAGACCTGGGAGGTACCTGCAAGGTTGCAGTTTGCAGCCCGAGAAGCACTCTCCGGACAACATGCCCAACGTCCAGCAACAGCTCCCAAACCGAAGGAGCCAGGACCCAAAGACCTAGCTGGCCTGAAGAGTCCCCAGGGGGCCCCCAAACAGCCCCTCTCAATTTGGGTCTGGGGGCTTTCGTTGGGCATGGAACCTGGGAGCTACCTGCAAGGTTGCAGTTCGCGGCCCGAGAAGCACTCTCCGGCCAACATGCCCAACTGCAGCAACAGCTCCCAAACCGAAGGAGCCAGGACCCAAAGACCTAGCTGGCCTGAAGGGCCCCCAGGGGGCACCCAAGCAGCCCCTCTCAATTTGGGTCTGGGGGCTTTCGTTGGCCCGGGAACCTGGGAGGTACCTGCAAGGTTGCAGTTCGCAGCCCGAGAAGCACTTTCCGGCCTACATGCCCAACGTCCAGCAACAGCTCCCAAAGCGAAGGAGCCAGGACCCAAAGACCTAGCTGGCCTGAAGAGTCCCCAGGGGGCCCCCAAGCAGCCCCTCTCAATTTGAGTCTGGGGGCTTTCGTTGGGCCGGGAACCTGGGAGGTACCTGCAAGGTTGCAGTTCGCAGCCCGAGAAGCATTCTCCGGCCAACGTACTAAACTGCAGCAACAGCTCCCAAAGCGAAGGAGCCAGGACCCAAAGACCTAGCTGGCCTGAAGGATCCCCAGGGGGCCCGCAAGCAGCCCCTCTCAATTTTGGTCTGGGGGCTTTCGTTGGGCCGGGAACCTGGGAAGTGCCTGCAAGGTTGCAGTTCGCGGCCCGAGAAGCACTCTCCGGCCAACATGCCCAACTGCAGCAACAGCTCCCAAACCGAAGGATCCAGGAGCTAAAGACCTAGCTGGCCTGAAGGGCCCCCAGGGGGCCCCCAAGCAGCCCCTCTCAATTTGGGTCTGGGGGCTTTCGTTGGCCTGGGAACCTGGGAGCTACCTGCAAGGTAGCAGTTCACGGTCCGAGAAGCACTCTCCGGCCAACATGTCCAACGTCCAGCAACAGCTCCCAAACCGAAGGAGCCAGGACCCAAAGACCTAGCTGGCCTGAAGGGGTCCCAAGGGGACCCCAAGCAGCCCCTCTCCATTTGGGTCTGGGGGCTTTCGTTGGGCCGGGAACCTGGGAGGTACCTGCAAGGTTGCAGTTCGCAGCCCGAGAAGCACTCTCCGGCCAACATGCCCAACTGCAGCAACAGCTCCCAAACCGAAGGAGCCAGGAGCCAAAGACCTAGCTGGCCTGAAGGGCCCCCAGGGGGCCCCCAAGCAGCCCCTCTCCATTTGGGTCTGGGGGCTTTCCTTGAGCCGTGAACCTGGTAGCTACCTGCAAGGTTGCAGTTCGCGGCCCGAGAAGCACTCTCCGGTCAACATGCCCATCGTCCAGCAACAGCTCCCAAAGCGAAGGAGCCAGGACCCAAAGACCTAGCTGGCCTGAAGGGCCCCCAGGGGGCACCCAAGCAGCCCCTCTCCATTTGGGTCTGGGGGCTTTCGTTGGGCATGGAACGTGGGAGGTACATGCAAGGTTGCAGTTCGCGGCCCGAGAAGCACTCTCCGGCCAACATGCCCAATATCCAGCAACAGCTCCCAAAGCGAAGGAGCCAGGACCCAAAGAAATAGCTGGCCTGAAGGGTCCCCAGGGGGCCCTAAAGCAGCCCCTCTCAATTTGGGTCTGGCGGCTTTCGTTGGGCATGGATACCTGAGAGGTACCTGCAAGGTTGCAGTTCGCGGGACGAGAAGCACTCTCCGGCCAACATGCCCAACGTCCAGCAACAGCTCCCAAACCGAAGGAGCCAGGACCCAAAGACCTAGCTGGCCTGAAGGGCCCCCAGGGGGCCCCCAAGCAGCCCCTCTCCATTTGGGTCTGGGGGCTTTTGTTGGGCCTGGGACCTGGGAGGTACCTGCAACGTTGCAGTTCGCGTCCCGAGAAGCACTCTAAGGCCAACATGCCCAACTGCAGCAACAGCTCCCAAACCGAAGGAGCCAGGACCCAAAGACCTAGCTGGCCTGAAGAGTCCCCATGGGGCCCCCAAACAGCCCCTCTCAATTTGGGTCTGGGGGCTTTCGTTGGGCCGGGAACCTGGGAGCTACCTGCAAGGTTGCAGTTCGCGGCCCGAGAAGCACTCTCCGGCCAACATGCCCAACTGCAGCAACAGCTCCCAAAGCGAAGGAGCCAGGACCCAAAGACCTAGCTGGCCTGAAGGGTCCCCAGGGGGCCCGCAAGCAGCCCCTCTCAATTTTGGTCTGGGGGCTTTCGTTGGGCCGGGAACCTGGGAAGTGCCTGCAAGGTTGCAGTTCGCGGCCCGAGAAGCACTCTCCGGCCAACATGCCCAACTGCAGCAACAGCTCCCAAACCGAAGGAGCCAGGACCCAAAGACCTAGCTGGCCTGAAGGGCCCCCAAGGGGCCCCCAAGCAGCCCCTCTCCATTTGGGTCTGGGGGCTTTTGTTGGGCCGGGAACCTGGGAGAATCCTGCAAGGTTGCAGTTCGCGGCCCGAGAAGCACTCTCCGGCCAACATGCCCAACTGCAGCAACAGCTCCCAAACCGAAGGAGCCAGGACCCAAAGACCTAGCTGGCCTGAAGGGCCCCCAGGGGGCCCCCAAGCAGCCCCTCTCAATTTGGGTCTGGGGGCTTTCGTTGGGCCGGGAACCTGGGAGGTACCTGCAAGGTTGCAGTTGGCGGCCCGAGAAGCACTCTCCGGCCAACATGCCCAACTGCAGCAACAGCTCCAAAGCGAAGGAGCCAGGACCCAAAGACCTAGCTGGCCTGAAGGGCCCCCAGGGGGCCATCAAGCAGCCCCTCTCCATTTGGGTCTGGGGGCTTTCGTTGGGCCGGGAACCTGGGAGGTACCTGCAAGGTTACAGTTCGCGGCCCGAGAAGCACTCTCCGGCCAACATGCCCAACTGCAGCAACAGCTCCCAAACCGAAGGAGCCAGGACCCAAAGACCTAGCTGGCCTGAAGGGCCCCCAGGGGGCCCCCAAGCAGCCCCTCTCCATTTGGGTCTGGGGGCTTTCGTTGGGCCGGGAACCTGGGAGGTACCTGCAAGGTTGCAGTTGGCGGCCCGAGAAGCACTCTCCGGCCAACATGCCCAACTGCAGCAACAGCTCCCAAACCGAAGGAGCCAGGACCCAAAGACCTAGCTGGCCTGAAGGGCCCCCAGGGGGCCCCCAAGCAGCCCCTCTCCATTTGGGTCTGGGGGCTTTCGTTGGGCCGGGAACCTGGGAGGTACCTGCAAGGTTGCAGTTTGCGGCCCGAGAAGCACTCTCTGGCCAACATGCCCAACTGCAGCAACAGCTCCCAAACCGAATGAGCCAGGACACAAAGTCCTAGCTGGCCTGAAGGGCCCCCAGGGGGCCCCCAAGCAGCCCCTCTCCATTTGGGTCTGGGGGCTTTCGTTGGGCATGTATACATGGGAGATACCAGCAAGGTTGCAGTTCGCGGCCCGAGAAGCACTCTCCGGCCAACATGCCCAACTGCAGCAACAGCTCCCAAACCGAAGGAGCCAGGACCCAAAGACCTAGCTGGCCTGAAGGGCCCCCAGGGGTCCCCCAAGCAGCCCCTCTCCATTTGGGTCTGGGGGCTTTCGTTGGGCGGGGAACCTGGGAGATTCCTGCAAGGTTGCAGTTCGCGGCCCGAGAAGCACTCTCCGGCCAACATGCCCAACTGCAGCAACAGCTCCCAAACCGAAGGAGCCAGGACCCAAAGACCTAGCTGGCCTGAAGGGCCCCCAGGGGGCCCCCAAGCAGCCCCTCTCCATTTGGGTCTGGGGGCTTTCGTTGGGCCGGGAACCTGGGAGATTCCTGCAAGGTTGCATTTTGCGGCCCGAGAAGCACTCTCCGGCCAACATGCCCAACTGCAGCAACAGCTCCCAAACCGAAGGAGCCAGGACCCAAAGACCTAGCTGGCCTGAAGGGCCCCCAGGGGGCCCCCAAGGAGCTCCTCTCCATTTGGGTCTGGGGGCTTTAGTTGGGCCGGGAACCTGGGAGGTACCTGCAAGGTTGCAGTTCGCGGCCCGAGAAGCACTCTCCGGCCAACATGCCCAACTGCAGCAACAGCTCCCAAAGCGAAGGAGCCAGGACCCAAAGACCTAGCTGGCCTGAAGGGCCCCCAGGGGGCCCCCAAGCAGCCCCTCTCCATTTGGGTCTGGGGGCTTTCGTTGGGCATTAAACCTGTGAGATTCCTGCAAGGTTGCAGTTCGCGGCCCGAGAAGCACTCTCCGGCCAACATGACCAACTGCAGCAACAGCTCCCAAACCAATGAGCCAGGACCCAAAGCCCTAGCTGGCCTGAAGGGCCCCCAGGGGGCCCCCAAGCAGCCCCTCTCAATTTGGGTCTGGGGGCTTTCGTTGGGCATGTATACCTTAGAGGTACCTGCAAGGTTACAGTTCGCGGCCCGAGAAGCACTCTCCGGCCAACATGCCCAACTGCAGCAACAGCTCCCAAAGCGAAGGAGCCAGGACCCAAAGACCTAGCTGGCCTGAAGTGCCCCCAGGGGGGCCCCAAGCAGCCCCTCTCCATTTGGGTCTGGGGGCTTTCGTTGGGCGGGGAACCTGGGAGATTCCTGCAAGGTTGCAGTTCGCGGCCCGAGAAGCACTCTCCGGCCAACATGCCCAACTGCAGCAACAGCTCCCAAAGCGAAGGAGCCAGGACCCAAAGACCTAGCTGGCCTGAAGGGCCCCCAGGGGGCCCCCAAGCAGCCCCTCTCCATTTGGGTCTGGGGGCTTTTGTTGGGCCGGGAACCTGGGAGATTCCTGCAAGGTTGCAGTTCGAGGCCCGAGAAGCACTCTCCGGCCAACATGCCCAATATCCAGCAACAGCTCCCAAAGCGAAGGAGCCAGGACCCAAAGACCTAGCTGGCCTGAAGGGCCCCCAGGGGGCCCCCAAGCAGCCCCTCTCAATTTGGGTCTGGGGGCTTTCGTTGGGCCGGGAACCTGGGAGGTACCTGCAAGGTTGCAGTTCGCGGCCGGAGAAGCACTCTCCGGCCAACATGCCCAACTGCAGCAACAGCTCCCAAAGCGAAGGAGCCAGGACCCAAAGACCTAGCTGGCCTGAAGGGCCCCCAGGGGGCCCCCAAGCAGCCCCTCTCCATTTGGGTCTGGGGGCTTTCGTTGGGCCGGGAACCTGGGAGAATCCTGCAAGGTTGCAGTTCGCGGCCCGAGAAGCACTCTCCGGCCAACATGCCCAACTGCAGCAACAGCTCCCAAACCGAAGGAGCCAGGACCCAAAGACCTAGCTGGCCTGAAGGGCCCCCAGGGGGCCCCCAAGCAGCCCCTCTCAATTTGGGTCTGGGGGCTTTCGTTGGGCCGGGAACCTGGGAGGTACCTGCAAGGTTGCAGTTGGCGGCCCGAGAAGCACTCTCCGGCCAACATGCCCAACTGCAGCAACAGCTCCCAAACCGAAGGAGCCAGGACCCAAAGACCTAGCTGGCCTGAAGGGCCCCCAGGGGGCCCCCAAGCAGCCCCTCTCCATTTGGGTCTGGGGGCTTTCGTTGGGCCGGGAACCTGGGAGGTACCTGCAAGGTTGCAGTTCGCGGCCCGAGAAGCACTCTCCGGCCAACATGCCCAACTGCAGCAACAGCTCCCAAACCGAAGGAGCCAGGACCCAAAGACCTAGCTGGCCTGAAGGGCCCCCAGGGGGCCCCCAAGCAGCCCCTCTCCATTTGGGTCTGGGGGCTTTCGTTGGGCCGGGAACCTGGGAGAATCCTGCAAGGTTGCAGTTCGCGGCCCGAGAAGCACTCTCCGGCCAACATGCCCAACTGCAGCAACAGCTCCCAAAGCGAAGGAGCCAGGACCCAAAGACCTAGCTGGCCTGAAGGGCCCCCAGGGGTCCCCCAAGCAGCCCCTCTCCATTTGGGTCTGGGGGCTTTCGTTGGGCGGGGAACCTGGGAGATTCATGCAAGGTTGCAGTTCGCGGCCCGAGAAGCACTCTCCGGCCAACATGCCCAACTGCAGCAACAGCTCCCAAACCGAAGGAGCCAGGACCCAAAGACCTAGCTGGCCTGAAGGGCCCCCAGGGGGCCCCCAAGCAGCCCCTCTCAATTTGGGTCTGGGGGCTTTCGTTGGGCCGGGAACCTGGGAGATTCCTGCAAGGTTGCAGTTCGAGGCCCGAGAAGCACTCTCCGGCCAACATGCCCAACTGCAGCAACAGCTCCCAAACCGAAGGAGCCAGGACCCAAAGACCTAGCTGCCCTGAAGGGCCCCCAGGGGGCCCCCAAGCAGCCCCTCTCAATTTGGGTCTGGGGGCTTTCGTTGGGCCGGGAACCTGGGAGGTACCTGCAAGGTTGCAGTTCGCGGCCGGAGAAGCACTCTCCGGCCAACATGCCCAACTGCAGCAACAGCTCCCAAAGCGAAGGAGCCAGGACCCAAAGACCTAGCTGGCCTGAAGGGCCCCCAGGGGGCCCCCAAGCAGCCCCTCTCAATTTGGGTCTGGGGGCTTTCGTTGGGCATGTATACCTTAGAGGTACCTGCAAGGTTACAGTTCGCGGCCCGAGAAGCACTCTCCGGCCAACATGCCCAACTGCAGCAACAGCTCCCAAAGCGAAGGAGCCAGGACCCAAAGACCTAGCTGGCCTGAAGTGCCCCCAGGGTGTCCCCAAGCAGCCCCTCTCCATTTGGGTCTGGGGGCTTTCGTTGGGCCGGGAACCTGGGAGGTACCTGCAAGGTTGCAGTTTGCGGCCCGAGAAGCACTCTCTGGCCAACATGCCCAACTGCAGCAACAGCTCCCAAACCGAATGAGCCAGGACACAAAGTCCTAGCTGGCCTGAAGGGCCCCCAGGGGGCCCCCAAGCAGCCCCTCTCCATTTGGGTCTGGGGGCTTTCGTTGGGCATGTATACATGGGAGATACCAGCAAGGTTGCAGTTCGCGGCCCGAGAAGCACTCTCCGGCCAACATGCCCAACTGCAGCAACAGCTCCCAAACCGAAGGAGCCAGGACCCAAAGACCTAGCTGGCCTGAAGGGCCCCCAGGGGTCCCCCAAGCAGCCCCTCTCCATTTGGGTCTGGGGGCTTTCGTTGGGCGGGGAACCTGGGAGATTCCTGCAAGGTTGCAGTTCGCGGCCCGAGAAGCACTCTCCGGCCAACATGCCCAACTGCAGCAACAGCTCCCAAACCGAAGGAGCCAGGACCCAAAGACCTAGCTGGCCTGAAGGGCCCCCAGGGGGCCCCCAAGCAGCCCCTCTCCATTTGGGTCTGGGGGCTTTCGTTGGGCCGGGAACCTGGGAGATTCCTGCAAGGTTGCATTTTGCGGCCCGAGAAGCACTCTCCGGCCAACATGCCCAACTGCAGCAACAGCTCCCAAACCGAAGGAGCCAGGACCCAAAGACCTAGCTGGCCTGAAGGGCCCCCAGGGGGCCCCCAAGGAGCTCCTCTCCATTTGGGTCTGGGGGCTTTAGTTGGGCCGGGAACCTGGGAGGTACCTGCAAGGTTGCAGTTCGCGGCCCGAGAAGCACTCTCCGGCCAACATGCCCAACTGCAGCAACAGCTCCCAAAGCGAAGGAGCCAGGACCCAAAGACCTAGCTGGCCTGAAGGGCCCCCAGGGGGCCCCCAAGCAGCCCCTCTCCATTTGGGTCTGGGGGCTTTCGTTGGGCATGGAACCTGTGAGATTCCTGCAAGGTTGCAGTTCGCGGCCCGAGAAGCACTCTCCGGCCAACATGCCCAACTGCAGCAACAGCTCCCAAACCGAAGGAGCTAGGACCCAAAGACCTAGCTGGCCTGAAGGGCCCCCAGGGGGCCCCCAAGGAGCTCCTCTCCATTTGGGTCTGGGGGCTTTAGTTGGGCCGGGAACCTGGGAGGTACCTGCAAGGTTGCAGTTGGCGGCCCGAGAAGCACTCTCCGGCCAACATGCCCAACTGCAGCAACAGCTCCCAAAGCGAAGGAGCCAGGACCCAAAGACCTAGCTGGCCTGAAGGGCCCCCAGGGGGCCCCCAAGCAGCCCCTCTCCATTTGGGTCTGGGGGCTTTTGTTGGGCCGGGAACCTGGGAGATTCCTGCAAGGTTGCAGTTCGAGGCCCGAGAAGCACTCTCCGGCCAACATGACCAACTGCAGCAACAGCTCCCAAACCAATGAGCCAGGACCCAAAGCCCTAGCTGGCCTGAAGGGCCCCCAGGGGGCCCCCAAGCAGCCCCTCTCAATTTGGGTCTGGGGGCTTTCGTTGGGCATGTATACCTTAGAGGTACCTGCAAGGTTACAGTTCGCGGCCCGAGAAGCACTCTCCGGCCAACATGCCCAACTGCAGCAACAGCTCCCAAAGCGAAGGAGCCAGGACCCAAAGACCTAGCTGGCCTGAAGTGCCCCCAGGGTGTCCCCAAGCAGCCCCTCTCCATTTGGGTCTGGGGGCTTTCGTTGGGCGGGGAACCTGGGAGATTCCTGCAAGGTTGAAGTTCGCGGCCCGAGAAGCACTCTCCGGCCAACATGCCCAACTGCAGCAACAGCTCCCAAAGCGAAGGAGCCAGGACCCAAAGACCTAGCTGGCCTGAAGGGCCCCCAGGGGGCCCCCAAGCAGCCCCTCTCCATTTGGGTCTGGGGGCTTTTGTTGGGCCGGGAACCTGGGAGATTCCTGCAAGGTTGCAGTTCGAGGCCCGAGAAGCACTCTCCGGCCAACATGCCCAATATCCAGCAACAGCTCCCAAAGCGAAGGAGCCAGGACCCAAAGACCTAGCTGGCCTGAAGGGCCCCCAGGGGGCCCCCAAGCAGCCCCTCTCAATTTGGGTCTGGGGGCTTTCGTTGGGCCGGGAACCTGGGAGGTACCTGCAAGGTTGCAGTTCGCGGCCGGAGAAGCACTCTCCGGCCAACATGCCCAACTGCAGCAACAGCTCCCAAAGCGAAGGAGCCAGGACCCAAAGACCTAGCTGGCCTGAAGGGCCCCCAGGGGGCCCCCAAGCAGCCCCTCTCCATTTGGGTCTGGGGGCTTTCGTTGGGCCGGGAACCTGGGAGAATCCTGCAAGGTTGCAGTTCGCGGCCCGAGAAGCACTCTCCGGCCAACATGCCCAACTGCAGCAACAGCTCCCAAACCGAAGGAGCCAGGACCCAAAGACCTAGCTGGCCTGAAGGGCCCCCAGGGGGCCCCCAAGCAGCCCCTCTCAATTTGGGTCTGGGGGCTTTCGTTGGGCCGGGAACCTGGGAGGTACCTGCAAGGTTGCAGTTGGCGGCCCGAGAAGCACTCTCCGGCCAACATGCCCAACTGCAGCAACAGCTCCCAAACCGAAGGAGCCAGGACCCAAAGACCTAGCTGGCCTGAAGGGCCCCCAGGGGGCCCCCAAGCAGCCCCTCTCCATTTGGGTCTGGGGGCTTTCGTTGGGCCGGGAACCTGGGAGGTACCTGCAAGGTTGCAGTTCGCGGCCCGAGAAGCACTCTCCGGCCAACATGCCCAACTGCAGCAACAGCTCCCAAACCGAAGGAGCCAGGACCCAAAGACCTAGCTGGCCTGAAGGGCCCCCAGGGGGCCCCCAAGCAGCCCCTCTCCATTTGGGTCTGGGGGCTTTCGTTGGGCCGGGAACCTGGGAGAATCCTGCAAGGTTGCAGTTCGCGGCCCGAGAAGCACTCTCCGGCCAACATGCCCAACTGCAGCAACAGCTCCCAAAGCGAAGGAGCCAGGACCCAAAGACCTAGCTGGCCTGAAGGGCCCCCAGGGGTCCCCCAAGCAGCCCCTCTCCATTTGGGTCTGGGGGCTTTCGTTGGGCGGGGAACCTGGGAGATTCATGCAAGGTTGCAGTTCGCGGCCCGAGAAGCACTCTCCGGCCAACATGCCCAACTGCAGCAACAGCTCCCAAACCGAAGGAGCCAGGACCCAAAGACCTAGCTGGCCTGAAGGGCCCCCAGGGGGCCCCCAAGCAGCCCCTCTCAATTTGGGTCTGGGGGCTTTCGTTGGGCCGGGAACCTGGGAGATTCCTGCAAGGTTGCAGTTCGAGGCCCGAGAAGCACTCTCCGGCCAACATGCACAACTGCAGCAACAGCTCCCAAACCGAAGGAGCCAGGACCCAAAGACCTAGCTGGCCTGAAGGGCCCCCAGGGGGCCCCCAAGCAGCCCCTCTCAATTTGGGTCTGGGGGCTTTCGTTGGGCCGGGAACCTGGGAGGTACCTGCAAGGTTGCAGTTCGCGGCCGGAGAAGCACTCTCCGGCCAACATGCCCAACTGCAGCAACAGCTCCCAAAGCGAAGGAGCCAGGACCCAAAGACCTAGCTGGCCTGAAGGGCCCCCAGGGGGCCCCCAAGCAGCCCCTCTCAATTTGGGTCTGGGGGCTTTCGTTGGGCCGGGAACCTGGGAGGTACCTGCAAGGTTGCAGTTCGCGGCCGGAGAAGCACTCTCCGGCCAACATGCCCAACTGCAGCAACAGCTCCCAAACCGAAGGAGCCAGGACCCAAAGACCTAGCTGGCCTGAAGGGCCCCCGTGGGGCCCCCAAGGAGCTCCTCTCCATTTGGGTCTGGGGGCTTTAGTTGGGCCGGGAACCTGAGAGGTACCTGCAAGGTTGCAGTTCGCGGCCCGAGAAGCACTCTCCGGCCAACACGCCCAACTGCAGCAACAGCTCCCAAACCGAAGGAGCCAGGACACAAAGACCTAGCTGGCCTGAAGGGCCCCCAGGGGGCCCCCAAGCAGCCCCTCTCCATTTGGGTCTGGGGGCTTTCGTTGGGCGGGGAACCTGGTAGATTCATGCAAGGTTGCAGTTCGCGGCCCGAGAAGCACTCTCCGGCCAACATGCCCAACTGCAGCAACAGCTCCCAAACCGAAGGAGCCAGGACCCAAAGACCTAGCTGGCCTGAAGGGCCCCCAGGGGGCCCCCAAGCAGCCCCTCTCAATTTGGGTCTGGGGGCTTTTGTTGGGCCGGGAACCTGGGAGATTCCTGCAAGGTTGCAGTTCGCGGCCCGAGAAGCACTCTCCGGCCAACATGCCCAACTGCAGCAACAGCTCCCAAACCGAAGGAGCCAGGACCCAAAGATCTAGCTGGCCTGAAGGGCCCCCAGGGGGCCCCCAAGCAGCCCCTCTCAATTTGGGTCTGGGGGCTTTCGTTGGGCCGGGAACCTGGGAGATTCCTGCAAGGTTGCAGTTCGAGGCCCGAGAAGCACTCTCCGGCCAACATGCCCAACTGCAGCAACAGCTCCCAAACCGAAGGAGCCAGGACCCAAAGACCTAGCTGGCCTGAAGGGCCCCCAGGGGGCCCCCAAGCAGCCCCTCTCAATTTGGGTCTGGGGGCTTTCGTTGGGCCGGGAACCTGGGAGGTACCTGCAAGGTTGCAGTTCGCGGCCGGAGAGGCACTCTCCGGCCAACATGCCCAACTGCAGCAACAGCTCCCAAACCGAAGGAGCCAGGACCCAAAGACCTAGCTGGCCTGAAGGGCCCCCAGGGGGCCCCCAAGCAGCCCCTCTCAATTTGGGTCTGGGGGCTTTCGTTGGGCCGGGAACCTGGGAGGTACCTGCAAGGTTGCAGTTCGCGGCCAGAGAAGCACTCTCCGGCCAACATGCCCAACTGCAGCAACAGCTCCCAAACCGAAGGAGCCAGGACCCAAAGACCTAGCTGGCCTGAAGGGCCCCCATGGGGCCCCCAAGGAGCTCCTCTCCATTTGGGTCTGGGGGCTTTAGTTGGGCCGGGAACCTGAGAGGTACCTGCAAGGTTGCAGTTCGCGGCCCGAGAAGCACTCTCCGGCCAACACGCCCAACTGCAGCAACAGCTCCCAAACCGAAGGAGCCAGGACCCAAAGACCTAGCTGGCCTGAAGGGCCCCCAGGGGGCCCCCAAGCAGCCCCTCTCCATTTGGGTCTGGGGGCTTTCGTTGGGCGGGGAACCTGGGAGATTCATGCAAGGTTGCAGTTCGCGGCCCGAGAAGCACTCTCCGGCCAACATGCCCAACTGCAGCAACAGCTCCCAAAGCGAAGGAGCCAGGACCCAAAGACCTAGCTGGCCTGAAGGGCCCCCAGGGGGCCCCCAAGCAGCCCCTCTCAATTTGGGTCTGGGGGCTTTTGTTGGGCCGGGAACCTGGGAGATTCCTGCAAGGTTGCAGTTCGCGGCCCGAGAAGCACTCTCCGGCCAACATGCCCAACTGCAGCAACAGCTCCCAAACCGAAGGAGCCAGGACCCAAAGACCTAGCTGGCCTGAAGGGCCCCCAGGGGGCCCCCAAGCAGCCCCTCTCAATTTGGGTCTGGGGGCTTTCGTTGGGCCGGGAACCTGGGAGGTACCTGCAAGGTTGCAGTTCGCGGCCCGAGAAGCACTCTCCGGCCAACATGCCCAACTGCAGCAACAGCTCCCAAACCGAAGGAGCCAGGACCCAAAGACCTAGCTGGCCTGAAGGGCCCCCAGGGGGCCCCCAAGCAGCCCCTCTCCATTTGGGTCTGGGGGCTTTCGTTGGGCCGGGAACCTGGGAGAATCCTGCAAGGTTGCAGTTCGCGGCCCGAGAAGCACTCTCCGGCCAACATGCCCAACTGCAGCAACAGCTCCCAAACCGAAGGAGCCAGGACCCAAAGACCTAGCTGGCCTGAAGGGCCCCCAGGGGGCCCCCAAGCAGCCCCTCTCCATTTGGGTCTGGGGGCTTTCGTTGGGCCGGGAACCTGGGAGGTACCTGCAAGGTTGCAGTTCGCGGCCCGAGAAGCACTCTCCGGCCAACATGCCCAACTGCAGCAACAGCTCCCAAACCGAAGGAGCCAGGACCCAAAGACCTAGCTGGCCTGAAGGGCCCCCAGGGGCCCCCAAGGAGCTCCTCTCCATTTGGGTCTGGGGGCTTTAGTTGGGCCGGGAACCTGGGAGGTACCTGCAAGGTTGCAGTTCGCGGCCGGAGAAGCATTCTCCGGCCAACATGCACAACTGCAGCAACAGCTCCCAAAGCGAAGGAGCCAGGACCCAAAGACCTAGCTGGCCTGAAGGGCCCCCAGGGGGCCCCCAAGCAGCCCCTCTCCATTTGGGTCTGGGGGCTTTTGTTGGGCCGGGAACCTGGGAGATTCCTGCAAGGTTGCAGTTCGAGGCCCGAGAAGCACTCTCCGGCCAACATGCCCAACTGCAGCAACAGCTCCCAAACCGAAGGAGCCAGGACCCAAAGACCTAGCTGGCCTGAAGGGCCCCCAGGGGGCCCCCAAGCAGCCCCTCTCACTTTGGGTCTGGGGGCTTTCGTTGGGCCGGGAACCTGGGAGATTCCTGCAAGGTTGCAGTTCGAGGCCCGAGAAGCACTCTCCGGCCAACATGCCCAACTGCAGCAACAGCTCCCAAAGCGAAGGAGCCAGGACCCAAAGACCTAGCTGGCCTGAAGGGCCCCCAGGGGGCCCCCAAGCAGCCCCTCTCAATTTGGGTCTGGGGGCTTTCGTTGGGCCGGGAACCTGGGAGAATCCTGCAAGGTTGCAGTTCGCGGCCGGAGAAGCACTCTCCGGCCAACATGCACAACTGCAGCAACAGCTCCCAAACCGAAGGAGCCAGGACCCAAAGACCTAGCTGGCCTGAAGGGCCCCCAGGGGGCCCCCAAGCAGCCCCTCTCCATTTGGGTCTGGGGGCTTTCGTTGGGCCGGGAACCTGGGAGAATCCTGCAAGGTTGCAGTTCGCGGCCCGAGAAGCACTCTCCGGCCAACATGCCCAACTGCAGCAACAGCTCCCAAACCGAAGGAGCCAGGACCCAAAGACCTAGCTGGCCTGAAGGGCCCCCAGGGGGCCCCCAAGCAGCCCCTCTCAATTTGGGTCTGGGGGCTTTCGTTGGGCCGGGAACCTGGGAGGTACCTGCAAGGTTGCAGTTGGCGGCCCGAGAAGCACTCTCCGGCCAACATGCCCAACTGCAGCAACAGCTCCCAAACCGAAGGAGCCAGGACCCAAAGACCTAGCTGGCCTGAAGGGCCCCCAGGGGGCCCCCAAGCAGCCCCTCTCCATTTGGGTCTGGGGGCTTTCGTTGGGCCGGGAACCTGGGAGGTACCTGCAAGGTTGCAGTTCGCGGCCCGAGAAGCACTCTCCGGCCAACATGCCCAACTGCAGCAACAGCTCCCAAACCGAAGGAGCCAGGACCCAAAGACCTAGCTGGCCTGAAGGGCCCCCAGGGGGCCCCCAAGCAGCCCCTCTCCATTTGGGTCTGGGGGCTTTCGTTGGGCCGGGAACCTGGGAGAATCCTGCAAGGTTGCAGTTCGCGGCCCGAGAAGCACTCTCCGGCCAACATGCCCAACTGCAGCAACAGCTCCCAAAGCGAAGGAGCCAGGACCCAAAGACCTAGCTGGCCTGAAGGGCCCCCAGGGGTCCCCCAAGCAGCCCCTCTCCATTTGGGTCTGGGGGCTTTCGTTGGGCGGGGAACCTGGGAGATTCATGCAAGGTTGCAGTTCGCGGCCCGAGAAGCACTCTCCGGCCAACATGCCCAACTGCAGCAACAGCTCCCAAACCGAAGGAGCCAGGACCCAAAGACCTAGCTGGCCTGAAGGGCCCCCAGGGGGCCCCCAAGCAGCCCCTCTCAATTTGGGTCTGGGGGCTTTCGTTGGGCCGGGAACCTGGGAGATTCCTGCAAGGTTGCAGTTCGAGGCCCGAGAAGCACTCTCCGGCCAACATGCCCAACTGCAGCAACAGCTCCCAAACCGAAGGAGCCAGGACCCAAAGACCTAGCTGGCCTGAAGGGCCCCCAGGGGGCCCCCAAGCAGCCCCTCTCAATTTGGGTCTGGGGGCTTTCGTTGGGCCGGGAACCTGGGAGGTACCTGCAAGGTTGCAGTTCGCGGCCGGAGAAGCACTCTCCGGCCAACATGCCCAACTGCAGCAACAGCTCCCAAAGCGAAGGAGCCAGGACCCAAAGACCTAGCTGGCCTGAAGGGCCCCCAGGGGGCCCCCAAGCAGCCCCTCTCAATTTGGGTCTGGGGGCTTTCGTTGGGCCGGGAACCTGGGAGGTACCTGCAAGGTTGCAGTTCGCGGCCGGAGAAGCACTCTCCGGCCAACATGCCCAACTGCAGCAACAGCTCCCAAACCGAAGGAGCCAGGACCCAAAGACCTAGCTGGCCTGAAGGGCCCCCATGGGGCCCCCAAGGAGCTCCTCTCCATTTGGGTCTGGGGGCTTTAGTTGGGCCGGGAACCTGAGAGGTACCTGCAAGGTTGCAGTTCGCGGCCCGAGAAGCACTCTCCGGCCAACACGCCCAACTGCAGCAACAGCTCCCAAACCGAAGGAGCCAGGACACAAAGACCTAGCTGGCCTGAAGGGCCCCCAGGGGGCCCCCAAGCAGCCCCTCTCCATTTGGGTCTGGGGGCTTTCGTTGGGCGGGGAACCTGGTAGATTCATGCAAGGTTGCAGTTCGCGGCCCGAGAAGCACTCTCCGGCCAACATGCCCAACTGCAGCAACAGCTCCCAAACCGAAGGAGCCAGGACCCAAAGACCTAGCTGGCCTGAAGGGCCCCCAGGGGGCCCCCAAGCAGCCCCTCTCAATTTGGGTCTGGGGGCTTTTGTTGGGCCGGGAACCTGGGAGATTCCTGCAAGGTTGCAGTTCGCGGCCCGAGAAGCACTCTCCGGCCAACATGCCCAACTGCAGCAACAGCTCCCAAACCGAAGGAGCCAGGACCCAAAGATCTAGCTGGCCTGAAGGGCCCCCAGGGGGCCCCCAAGCAGCCCCTCTCAATTTGGGTCTGGGGGCTTTCGTTGGGCCGGGAACCTGGGAGATTCCTGCAAGGTTGCAGTTCGAGGCCCGAGAAGCACTCTCCGGCCAACATGCCCAACTGCAGCAACAGCTCCCAAACCGAAGGAGCCAGGACCCAAAGACCTAGCTGGCCTGAAGGGCCCCCAGGGGGCCCCCAAGCAGCCCCTCTCAATTTGGGTCTGGGGGCTTTCGTTGGGCCGGGAACCTGGGAGGTACCTGCAAGGTTGCAGTTCGCGGCCGGAGAGGCACTCTCCGGCCAACATGCCCAACTGCAGCAACAGCTCCCAAACCGAAGGAGCCAGGACCCAAAGACCTAGCTGGCCTGAAGGGCCCCCAGGGGGCCCCCAAGCAGCCCCTCTCAATTTGGGTCTGGGGGCTTTCGTTGGGCCGGGAACCTGGGAGGTACCTGCAAGGTTGCAGTTCGCGGCCAGAGAAGCACTCTCCGGCCAACATGCCCAACTGCAGCAACAGCTCCCAAACCGAAGGAGCCAGGACCCAAAGACCTAGCTGGCCTGAAGGGCCCCCATGGGGCCCCCAAGGAGCTCCTCTCCATTTGGGTCTGGGGGCTTTAGTTGGGCCGGGAACCTGAGAGGTACCTGCAAGGTTGCAGTTCGCGGCCCGAGAAGCACTCTCCGGCCAACACGCCCAACTGCAGCAACAGCTCCCAAACCGAAGGAGCCAGGACCCAAAGACCTAGCTGGCCTGAAGGGCCCCCAGGGGGCCCCCAAGCAGCCCCTCTCCATTTGGGTCTGGGGGCTTTCGTTGGGCGGGGAACCTGGGAGATTCATGCAAGGTTGCAGTTCGCGGCCCGAGAAGCACTCTCCGGCCAACATGCCCAACTGCAGCAACAGCTCCCAAAGCGAAGGAGCCAGGACCCAAAGACCTAGCTGGCCTGAAGGGCCCCCAGGGGGCCCCCAAGCAGCCCCTCTCAATTTGGGTCTGGGGGCTTTTGTTGGGCCGGGAACCTGGGAGATTCCTGCAAGGTTGCAGTTCGCGGCCCGAGAAGCACTCTCCGGCCAACATGCCCAACTGCAGCAACAGCTCCCAAACCGAAGGAGCCAGGACCCAAAGACCTAGCTGGCCTGAAGGGCCCCCAGGGGGCCCCCAAGCAGCCCCTCTCAATTTGGGTCTGGGGGCTTTCGTTGGGCCGGGAACCTGGGAGGTACCTGCAAGGTTGCAGTTCGCGGCCCGAGAAGCACTCTCCGGCCAACATGCCCAACTGCAGCAACAGCTCCCAAACCGAAGGAGCCAGGACCCAAAGACCTAGCTGGCCTGAAGGGCCCCCAGGGGGCCCCCAAGCAGCCCCTCTCCATTTGGGTCTGGGGGCTTTCGTTGGGCCGGGAACCTGGGAGAATCCTGCAAGGTTGCAGTTCGCGGCCCGAGAAGCACTCTCCGGCCAACATGCCCAACTGCAGCAACAGCTCCCAAACCGAAGGAGCCAGGACCCAAAGACCTAGCTGGCCTGAAGGGCCCCCAGGGGGCCCCCAAGCAGCCCCTCTCCATTTGGGTCTGGGGGCTTTCGTTGGGCCGGGAACCTGGGAGGTACCTGCAAGGTTGCAGTTCGCGGCCCGAGAAGCACTCTCCGGCCAACATGCCCAACTGCAGCAACAGCTCCCAAACCGAAGGAGCCAGGACCCAAAGACCTGGCTGGCCTGAAGGGCCCCCAGGGGCCCCCAAGGAGCTCCTCTCCATTTGGGTCTGGGGGCTTTAGTTGGGCCGGGAACCTGGGAGGTACCTGCAAGGTTGCAGTTCGCGGCCGGAGAAGCATTCTCCGGCCAACATGCACAACTGCAGCAACAGCTCCCAAAGCGAAGGAGCCAGGACCCAAAGACCTAGCTGGCCTGAAGGGCCCCCAGGGGGCCCCCAAGCAGCCCCTCTCCATTTGGGTCTGGGGGCTTTTGTTGGGCCGGGAACCTGGGAGATTCCTGCAAGGTTGCAGTTCGAGGCCCGAGAAGCACTCTCCGGCCAACATGCCCAACTGCAGCAACAGCTCCCAAACCGAAGGAGCCAGGACCCAAAGACCTAGCTGGCCTGAAGGGCCCCCAGGGGGCCCCCAAGCAGCCCCTCTCACTTTGGGTCTGGGGGCTTTCGTTGGGCCGGGAACCTGGGAGATTCCTGCAAGGTTGCAGTTCGAGGCCCGAGAAGCACTCTCCGGCCAACATGCCCAACTGCAGCAACAGCTCCCAAAGCGAAGGAGCCAGGACCCAAAGACCTAGCTGGCCTGAAGGGCCCCCAGGGGGCCCCCAAGCAGCCCCTCTCAATTTGGGTCTGGGGGCTTTCGTTGGGCCGGGAACCTGGGAGAATCCTGCAAGGTTGCAGTTCGCGGCCGGAGAAGCACTCTCCGGCCAACATGCACAACTGCAGCAACAGCTCCCAAACCGAAGGAGCCAGGACCCAAAGACCTAGCTGGCCTGAAGGGCCCCCAGGGGGCCCCCAAGCAGCCCCTCTCCATTTGGGTCTGGGGGCTTTCGTTGGGCCGGGAACCTGGGAGAATCCTGCAAGGTTGCAGTTCGCGGCCCGAGAAGCACTCTCCGGCCAACATGCCCAACTGCAGCAACAGCTCCCAAACCGAAGGAGCCAGGACCCAAAGACCTAGCTGGCCTGAAGGGCCCCCAGGGGGCCCCCAAGCAGCCCCTCTCAATTTGGGTCTGGGGGCTTTCGTTGGGCCGGGAACCTGGGAGGTACCTGCAAGGTTGCAGTTGGCGGCCCGAGAAGCACTCTCCGGCCAACATGCCCAACTGCAGCAACAGCTCCCAAACCGAAGGAGCCAGGACCCAAAGACCTAGCTGGCCTGAAGGGCCCCCAGGGGGCCCCCAAGCAGCCCCTCTCCATTTGGGTCTGGGGGCTTTCGTTGGGCCGGGAACCTGGGAGGTACCTGCAAGGTTGCAGTTCGCGGCCCGAGAAGCACTCTCCGGCCAACATGCCCAACTGCAGCAACAGCTCCCAAACCGAAGGAGCCAGGACCCAAAGACCTAGCTGGCCTGAAGGGCCCCCAGGGGGCCCCCAAGCAGCCCCTCTCCATTTGGGTCTGGGGGCTTTCGTTGGGCCGGGAACCTGGGAGAATCCTGCAAGGTTGCAGTTCGCGGCCCGAGAAGCACTCTCCGGCCAACATGCCCAACTGCAGCAACAGCTCCCAAAGCGAAGGAGCCAGGACCCAAAGACCTAGCTGGCCTGAAGGGCCCCCAGGGGTCCCCCAAGCAGCCCCTCTCCATTTGGGTCTGGGGGCTTTCGTTGGGCGGGGAACCTGGGAGATTCATGCAAGGTTGCAGTTCGCGGCCCGAGAAGCACTCTCCGGCCAACATGCCCAACTGCAGCAACAGCTCCCAAACCGAAGGAGCCAGGACCCAAAGACCTAGCTGGCCTGAAGGGCCCCCAGGGGGCCCCCAAGCAGCCCCTCTCAATTTGGGTCTGGGGGCTTTCGTTGGGCCGGGAACCTGGGAGATTCCTGCAAGGTTGCAGTTCGAGGCCCGAGAAGCACTCTCCGGCCAACATGCCCAACTGCAGCAACAGCTCCCAAACCGAAGGAGCCAGGACCCAAAGACCTAGCTGGCCTGAAGGGCCCCCAGGGGGCCCCCAAGCAGCCCCTCTCAATTTGGGTCTGGGGGCTTTCGTTGGGCCGGGAACCTGGGAGGTACCTGCAAGGTTGCAGTTCGCGGCCGGAGAAGCACTCTCCGGCCAACATGCCCAACTGCAGCAACAGCTCCCAAAGCGAAGGAGCCAGGACCCAAAGACCTAGCTGGCCTGAAGGGCCCCCAGGGGGCCCCCAAGCAGCCCCTCTCAATTTGGGTCTGGGGGCTTTCGTTGGGCCGGGAACCTGGGAGGTACCTGCAAGGTTGCAGTTCGCGGCCGGAGAAGCACTCTCCGGCCAACATGCCCAACTGCAGCAACAGCTCCCAAACCGAAGGAGCCAGGACCCAAAGACCTAGCTGGCCTGAAGGGCCCCCATGGGGCCCCCAAGGAGCTCCTCTCCATTTGGGTCTGGGGGCTTTAGTTGGGCCGGGAACCTGAGAGGTACCTGCAAGGTTGCAGTTCGCGGCCCGAGAAGCACTCTCCGGCCAACACGCCCAACTGCAGCAACAGCTCCCAAACCGAAGGAGCCAGGACACAAAGACCTAGCTGGCCTGAAGGGCCCCCAGGGGGCCCCCAAGCAGCCCCTCTCCATTTGGGTCTGGGGGCTTTCGTTGGGCGGGGAACCTGGTAGATTCATGCAAGGTTGCAGTTCGCGGCCCGAGAAGCACTCTCCGGCCAACATGCCCAACTGCAGCAACAGCTCCCAAACCGAAGGAGCCAGGACCCAAAGACCTAGCTGGCCTGAAGGGCCCCCAGGGGGCCCCCAAGCAGCCCCTCTCAATTTGGGTCTGGGGGCTTTTGTTGGGCCGGGAACCTGGGAGATTCCTGCAAGGTTGCAGTTCGTGGCCCGAGAAGCACTCTCCGGCCAACATGCCCAACTGCAGCAACAGCTCCCAAACCGAAGGAGCCAGGACCCAAAGACCTAGCTGGCCTGAAGGGCCCCCAGGGGGCCCCCAAGCAGCCCCTCTCAATTTGGGTCTGGGGGCTTTCGTTGGGCCGGGAACCTGGGAGATTCCTGCAAGGTTGCAGTTCGAGGCCCGAGAAGCACTCTCCGGCCAACATGCCCAACTGCAGCAACAGCTCCCAAACCGAAGGAGCCAGGACCCAAAGACCTAGCTGGCCTGAAGGGCCCCCAGGGGGCCCCCAAGCAGCCCCTCTCAATTTGGGTCTGGGGGCTTTCGTTGGGCCGGGAACCTGGGAGGTACCTGCAAGGTTGCAGTTCGCGGCCGGAGAGGCACTCTCCGGCCAACATGCCCAACTGCAGCAACAGCTCCCAAACCGAAGGAGCCAGGACCCAAAGACCTAGCTGGCCTGAAGGGCCCCCAGGGGGCCCCCAAGCAGCCCCTCTCCATTTGGGTCTGGGGGCTTTCGTTGGGCCGGGAACCTGGGAGGTACCTGCAAGGTTGCAGTTCGCGGCCAGAGAAGCACTCTCCGGCCAACATGCCCAACTGCAGCAACAGCTCCCAAAGCGAAGGAGCCAGGACCCAAAGACCTAGCTGGCCTGAAGGGCCCCCATGGGGCCCCCAAGGAGCTCCTCTCCATTTGGGTCTGGGGGCTTTAGTTGGGCCGGGAACCTGAGAGGTACCTGCAAGGTTGCAGTTCGCGGCCCGAGAAGCACTCTCCGGCCAACACGCCCAACTGCAGCAACAGCTCCCAAACCGAAGGAGCCAGGACCCAAAGACCTAGCTGGCCTGAAGGGCCCCCAGGGGGCCCCCAAGCAGCCCCTCTCCATTTGGGTCTGGGGGCTTTCGTTGGGCGGGGAACCTGGGAGATTCATGCAAGGTTGCAGTTCGCGGCCCGAGAAGCACTCTCCGGCCAACATGCCCAACTGCAGCAACAGCTCCCAAAGCGAAGGAGCCAGGACCCAAAGACCTAGCTGGCCTGAAGGGCCCCCAGGGGGCCCCCAAGCAGCCCCTCTCAATTTGGGTCTGGGGGCTTTTGTTGGGCCGGGAACCTGGGAGATTCCTGCAAGGTTGCAGTTCGCGGCCCGAGAAGCACTCTCCGGCCAACATGCCCAACTGCAGCAACAGCTCCCAAACCGAAGGAGCCAGGACCCAAAGACCTAGCTGGCCTGAAGGGCCCCCAGGGGGCCCCCAAGCAGCCCCTCTCAATTTGGGTCTGGGGGCTTTCGTTGGGCCGGGAACCTGGGAGGTACCTGCAAGGTTGCAGTTCGCGGCCAGAGAAGCACTCTCCGGCCAACATGCCCAACTGCAGCAACAGCTCCCAAACCGAAGGAGCCAGGACCCAAAGACCTAGCTGGCCTGAAGGGCCCCCAGGGGGCCCCCAAGCAGCCCCTCTCCATTTGGGTCTGGGGGCTTTCGTTGGGCCGGGAACCTGGGAGAATCCTGCAAGGTTGCAGCTCGCGGCCCGAGAAGCACTCTCCGGCCAACATGCCCAACTGCAGCAACAGCTCCCAAACCGAAGGAGCCAGGACCCAAAGACCTAGCTGGCCTGAAGGGCCCCCAGGGGGCCCCCAAGCAGCCCCTCTCCATTTGGGTCTGGGGGCTTTCGTTGGGCCGGGAACCTGGGAGGTACCTGCAAGGTTGCAGTTCGCGGCCCGAGAAGCACTCTCCGGCCAACATGCCCAACTGCAGCAACAGCTCCCAAACCGAAGGAGCCAGGACCCAAAGACCTAGCTGGCCTGAAGGGCCCCCAGGGGCCCCCAAGGAGCTCCTCTCCATTTGGGTCTGGGGGCTTTAGTTGGGCCGGGAACCTGGGAGGTACCTGCAAGGTTGCAGTTCGCGGCCGGAGAAGCATTCTCCGGCCAACATGCACAACTGCAGCAACAGCTCCCAAAGCGAAGGAGCCAGGACCCAAAGACCTAGCTGGCCTGAAGGGCCCCCAGGGGGCCCCCAAGCAGCCCCTCTCCATTTGGGTCTGGGGGCTTTTGTTGGGCCGGGAACCTGGGAGATTCCTGCAAGGTTGCAGTTCGCGGCCCGAGAAGCACTCTCCGGCCAACATGCCCAACTGCAGCAACAGCTCCCAAACCGAAGGAGCCAGGACCCAAAGACCTAGCTGGCCTGAAGGGCCCCCAGGGGGCCCCCAAGCAGCCCCTCTCAATTTGGGTCTGGGGGCTTTCGTTGGGCCGGGAACCTGGGAGGTACCTGCAAGGTTGCAGTTCGCGGCCAGAGAAGCACTCTCCGGCCAACATGCCCAACTGCAGCAACAGCTCCCAAACCGAAGGAGCCAGGACCCAAAGACCTAGCTGGCCTGAAGGGCCCCCAGGGGGCCCCCAAGCAGCCCCTCTCCATTTGGGTCTGGGGGCTTTCGTTGGGCCGGGAACCTGGGAGAATCCTGCAAGGTTGCAGCTCGCGGCCCGAGAAGCACTCTCCGGCCAACATGCCCAACTGCAGCAACAGCTCCCAAACCGAAGGAGCCAGGACCCAAAGACCTAGCTGGCCTGAAGGGCCCCCAGGGGGCCCCCAAGCAGCCCCTCTCCATTTGGGTCTGGGGGCTTTCGTTGGGCCGGGAACCTGGGAGGTACCTGCAAGGTTGCAGTTCGCGGCCCGAGAAGCACTCTCCGGCCAACATGCCCAACTGCAGCAACAGCTCCCAAAGCGAAGGAGCCAGGACCCAAAGACCTAGCTGGCCTGAAGGGCCCCCAGGGGCCCCCAAGGAGCTCCTCTCCATTTGGGTCTGGGGGCTTTAGTTGGGCCGGGAACCTGGGAGGTACCTGCAAGGTTGCAGTTCGCGGCCGGAGAAGCATTCTCCGGCCAACATGCACAACTGCAGCAACAGCTCCCAAAGCGAAGGAGCCAGGACCCAAAGACCTAGCTGGCCTGAAGGGCCCCCAGGGGGCCCCCAAGCAGCCCCTCTCCATTTGGGTCTGGGGGCTTTTGTTGGGCCGGGAACCTGGGAGATTCCTGCAAGGTTGCAGTTCGAGGCCCGAGAAGCACTCTCCGGCCAACATGCCCAACTGCAGCAACAGCTCCCAAACCGAAGGAGCCAGGACCCAAAGACCTAGCTGGCCTGAAGGGCCCCCAGGGGGCCCCCAAGCAGCCCCTCTCACTTTGGGTCTGGGGGCTTTCGTTGGGCCGGGAACCTGGGAGATTCCTGCAAGGTTGCAGTTCGAGGCCCGAGAAGCACTCTCCGGCCAACATGCCCAACTGCAGCAACAGCTCCCAAAGCGAAGGAGCCAGGACCCAAAGACCTAGCTGGCCTGAAGGGCCCCCAGGGGGCCCCCAAGCAGCCCCTCTCAATTTGGGTCTGGGGGCTTTCGTTGGGCCGGGAACCTGGGAGGTACCTGCAAGGTTGCAGTTCGCGGCCGGAGAAGCACTCTCCGGCCAACATGCCCAACTGCAGCAACAGCTCCCAAACCGAAGGAGCCAGGACCCAAAGACCTAGCTGGCCTGAAGGGCCCCCAGGGGGCCCCCAAGCAGCCCCTCTCAATTTGGGTCTGGGGGCTTTCGTTGGGCCGGGAACCTGGGAGGTACCTGCAAGGTTGCAGTTCGCGGCCGGAGAAGCACTCTCCGGCCAACATGCCCAACTGCAGCAACAGCTCCCAAACCGAAGGAGCCAGGACCCAAAGACCTAGCTGGCCTGAAGGGCCCCCAGGGGCCCCCAAGGAGCTCCTCTCCACTTGGGTCTGGGGGCTTTAGTTGGGCCGGGAACCTGGGAGGTACCTGCAAGGTTGCAGTTCGCGGCCGGAGAAGCATTCTCCGGCCAACATGCCCAACTGCAGCAACAGCTCCCAAAGCGAAGGAGCCAGGACCCAAAGACCTAGCTGGCCTGAAGGGCCCCCAGGGGGCCCCCAAGCAGCCCCTCTCCATTTGGGTCTGGGGGCTTTCGTTGGGCCGGGAACCTGGGAGATTCCTGCAAGGTTGCAGTTCGAGGCCCGAGAAGCACTCTCCGGCCAACATGCCCAATATCCAGCAACAGCTCCCAAAGCGAAGGAGCCAGGACCCAAAGACCTAGCTGGCCTGAAGGGCCCCCAGGGGGCCCCCAAGCAGCCCCTCTCAATTTGGGTCTGGGGGCTTTCGTTGGGCCGGGAACCTGGGAGGTACCTGCAAGGTTGCAGTTCGCGGCCGGAGAAGCACTCTCCGGCCAACATGCCCAACTGCAGCAACAGCTCCCAAAGCGAAGGAGCCAGGACCCAAAGACCTAGCTGGCCTGAAGGGCCCCCAGGGGGCCCCCAAGCAGCCCCTCTCCATTTGGGTCTGGGGGCTTTCGTTGGGCCGGGAACCTGGGAGAATCCTGCAAGGTTGCAGTTCGCGGCCCGAGAAGCACTCTCCGGCCAACATGCCCAACTGCAGCAACAGCTCCCAAACCGAAGGAGCCAGGACCCAAAGACCTAGCTGGCCTGAAGGGCCCCCAGGGGGCCCCCAAGCAGCCCCTCTCAATTTGGGTCTGGGGGCTTTCGTTGGGCCGGGAACCTGGGAGGTACCTGCAAGGTTGCAGTTGGCGGCCCGAGAAGCACTCTCCGGCCAACATGCCCAACTGCAGCAACAGCTCCCAAACCGAAGGAGCCAGGACCCAAAGACCTAGCTGGCCTGAAGGGCCCCCAGGGGGCCCCCAAGCAGCCCCTCTCCATTTGGGTCTGGGGGCTTTCGTTGGGCCGGGAACCTGGGAGGTACCTGCAAGGTTGCAGTTCGCGGCCCGAGAAGCACTCTCCGGCCAACATGCCCAACTGCAGCAACAGCTCCCAAACCGAAGGAGCCAGGACCCAAAGACCTAGCTGGCCTGAAGGGCCCCCAGGGGGCCCCCAAGCAGCCCCTCTCCATTTGGGTCTGGGGGCTTTCGTTGGGCCGGGAACCTGGGAGAATCCTGCAAGGTTGCAGTTGGCGGCCCGAGAAGCACTCTCCGGCCAACATGCCCAACTGCAGCAACAGCTCCCAAAGCGAAGGAGCCAGGACCCAAAGACCTAGCTGGCCTGAAGTGCCCCCAGGGTGTCCCCCAAGCAGCCCCTCTCCATTTGGGTCTGGGGGCTTTTGTTGGGCGGGGAACCTGGGAGATTCATGCAAGGTTGCAGTTCGCGGCCCGAGAAGCACTCTCCGGCCAACATGCCCAACTGCAGCAACAGCTCCCAAACCGAAGGAGCCAGGACCCAAAGACCTAGCTGGCCTGAAGGGCCCCCAGGGGGCCCCCAAGCAGCCCCTCTCAATTTGGGTCTGGGGGCTTTCGTTGGGCCGGGAACCTGGGAGATTCCTGCAAGGTTGCAGTTCGAGGCCCGAGAAGCACTCTCCGGCCAACATGCCCAACTGCAGCAACAGCTCCCAAAGCGAAGGAGCCAGGACCCAAAGACCTAGCTGGCCTGAAGGGCCCCCAGGGGGCCCCCAAGCAGCCCCTCTCAATTTGGGTCTGGGGGCTTTCGTTGGGCCGGGAACCTGGGAGGTACCTGCAAGGTTGCAGTTCGCGGCCGGAGAAGCACTCTCCGGCCAACATGCCCAACTGCAGCAACAGCTCCCAAAGCGAAGGAGCCAGGACCCAAAGACCTAGCTGGCCTGAAGGGCCCCCAGGGGGCCCCCAAGCAGCCCCTCTCAATTTGGGTCTGGGGGCTTTCGTTGGGCATGTATACCTTAGAGGTACCTGCAAGGTTACAGTTCGCGGCCCGAGAAGCACTCTCCGGCCAACATGCCCAACTGCAGCAACAGCTCCCAAAGCGAAGGAGCCAGGACCCAAAGACCTAGCTGGCCTGAAGTGCCCCCAGGGTGTCCCCAAGCAGCCCCTCTCCATTTGGGTCTGGGGGCTTTCGTTGGGCCGGGAACCTGGGAGGTACCTGCAAGGTTGCAGTTTGCGGCCCGAGAAGCACTCTCTGGCCAACATGCCCAACTGCAGCAACAGCTCCCAAACCGAATGAGCCAGGACACAAAGTCCTAGCTGGCCTGAAGGGCCCCCAGGGGGCCCCCAAGCAGCCCCTCTCCATTTGGGTCTGGGGGCTTTCGTTGGGCATGTATACATGGGAGATACCAGCAAGGTTGCAGTTCGCGGCCCGAGAAGCACTCTCCGGCCAACATGCCCAACTGCAGCAACAGCTCCCAAACCGAAGGAGCCAGGACCCAAAGACCTAGCTGGCCTGAAGGGCCCCCAGGGGTCCCCCAAGCAGCCCCTCTCCATTTGGGTCTGGGGGCTTTCGTTGGGCCGGGAACCTGGGAGATTCCTGCAAGGTTGCAGTTCGCGGCCCGAGAAGCACTCTCCGGCCAACATGCCCAACTGCAGCAACAGCTCCCAAAGCGAAGGAGCCAGGACCCAAAGACCTAGCTGGCCTGAAGGGCCCCCAGGGGGCCCCCAAGCAGCCCCTCTCCATTTGGGTCTGGGGGCTTTCGTTGGGCCGGGAACCTGGGAGATTCCTGCAAGGTTGCATTTTGCGGCCCGAGAAGCACTCTCCGGCCAACATGCCCAACTGCAGCAACAGCTCCCAAACCGAAGGAGCCAGGACCCAAAGACCTAGCTGGCCTGAAGGGCCCCCAGGGGGCCCCCAAGGAGCTCCTCTCCATTTGGGTCTGGGGGCTTTAGTTGGGCCGGGAACCTGGGAGGTACCTGCAAGGTTGCAGTTCGCGGCCCGAGAAGCACTCTCCGGCCAACATGCCCAACTGCAGCAACAGCTCCCAAAGCGAAGGAGCCAGGACCCAAAGACCTAGCTGGCCTGAAGGGCCCCCAGGGGGCCCCCAAGCAGCCCCTCTCCATTTGGGTCTGGGGGCTTTCGTTGGGCATTAAACCTGTGAGATTCCTGCAAGGTTGCAGTTCGCGGCCCGAGAAGCACTCTCCGGCCAACATGACCAACTGCAGCAACAGCTCCCAAACCGAAGGAGCCAGGACCCAAAGACCTAGCTGGCCTGAAGGGCCCCCAGGGGGCCCCCAAGGAGCTCCTCTCCATTTGGGTCTGGGGGCTTTAGTTGGGCCGGGAACCTGGGAGGTACCTGCAAGGTTGCAGTTCGCGGCCCGAGAAGCACTCTCCGGCCAACATGCCCAACTGCAGCAACAGCTCCCAAAGCGAAGGAGCCAGGACCCAAAGACCTAGCTGGCCTGAAGGGCCCCCAGGGGGCCCCCAAGCAGCCCCTCTCCATTTGGGTCTGGGGGCTTTTGTTGGGCCGGGAACCTGGGAGATTCCTGCAAGGTTGCAGTTCGAGGCCCGAGAAGCACTCTCCGGCCAACATGACCAACTGCAGCAACAGCTCCCAAACCAATGAGCCAGGACCCAAAGCCCTAGCTGGCCTGAAGGGCCCCCAGGGGGCCCCCAAGCAGCCCCTCTCAATTTGGGTCTGGGGGCTTTCGTTGGGCATGTATACCTTAGAGGTACCTGCAAGGTTACAGTTCGCGGCCCGAGAAGCACTCTCCGGCCAACATGCCCAACTGCAGCAACAGCTCCCAAAGCGAAGGAGCCAGGACCCAAAGACCTAGCTGGCCTGAAGTGCCCCCAGGGTGTCCCCAAGCAGCCCCTCTCCATTTGGGTCTGGGGGCTTTCGTTGGGCGGGGAACCTGGGAGATTCCTGCAAGGTTGCAGTTCGCGGCCCGAGAAGCACTCTCCGGCCAACATGCCCAACTGCAGCAACAGCTCCCAAAGCGAAGGAGCCAGGACCCAAAGACCTAGCTGGCCTGAAGGGCCCCCAGGGGGCCCCCAAGCAGCCCCTCTCCATTTGGGTCTGGGGGCTTTTGTTGGGCCGGGAACCTGGGAGATTCCTGCAAGGTTGCAGTTCGAGGCCCGAGAAGCACTCTCCGGCCAACATGCCCAATATCCAGCAACAGCTCCCAAAGCGAAGGAGCCAGGACCCAAAGACCTAGCTGGCCTGAAGGGCCCCCAGGGGGCCCCCAAGCAGCCCCTCTCAATTTGGGTCTGGGGGCTTTCGTTGGGCCGGGAACCTGGGAGGTACCTGCAAGGTTGCAGTTCGCGGCCGGAGAAGCACTCTCCGGCCAACATGCCCAACTGCAGCAACAGCTCCCAAACCGAAGGAGCCAGGACCCAAAGACCTAGCTGGCCTGAAGGGCCCCCAGGGGGCCCCCAAGCAGCCCCTCTCCATTTGGGTCTGGGGGCTTTCGTTGGGCCGGGAACCTGGGAGAATCCTGCAAGGTTGCAGTTCGCGGCCCGAGAAGCACTCTCCGGCCAACATGCCCAACTGCAGCAACAGCTCCCAAACCGAAGGAGCCAGGACCCAAAGACCTAGCTGGCCTGAAGGGCCCCCAGGGGGCCCCCAAGCAGCCCCTCTCAATTTGGGTCTGGGGGCTTTCGTTGGGCCGGGAACCTGGGAGGTACCTGCAAGGTTGCAGTTGGCGGCCCGAGAAGCACTCTCCGGCCAACATGCCCAACTGCAGCAACAGCTCCCAAACCGAAGGAGCCAGGACCCAAAGACCTAGCTGGCCTGAAGGGCCCCCAGGGGGCCCCCAAGCAGCCCCTCTCCATTTGGGTCTGGGGGCTTTCGTTGGGCCGGGAACCTGGGAGGTACCTGCAAGGTTGCAGTTCGCGGCCCGAGAAGCACTCTCCGGCCAACATGCCCAACTGCAGCAACAGCTCCCAAACCGAAGGAGCCAGGACCCAAAGACCTAGCTGGCCTGAAGGGCCCCCAGGGGGCCCCCAAGCAGCCCCTCTCCATTTGGGTCTGGGGGCTTTCGTTGGGCCGGGAACCTGGGAGAATCCTGCAAGGTTGCAGTTCGCGGCCCGAGAAGCACTCTCCGGCCAACATGCCCAACTGCAGCAACAGCTCCCAAAGCGAAGGAGCCAGGACCCAAAGACCTAGCTGGCCTGAAGGGCCCCCAGGGGTCCCCCAAGCAGCCCCTCTCCATTTGGGTCTGGGGGCTTTCGTTGGGCGGGGAACCTGGGAGATTCATGCAAGGTTGCAGTTCGCGGCCCGAGAAGCACTCTCCGGCCAACATGCCCAACTGCAGCAACAGCTCCCAAACCGAAGGAGCCAGGACCCAAAGACCTAGCTGGCCTGAAGGGCCCCCAGGGGGCCCCCAAGCAGCCCCTCTCCATTTGGGTCTGGGGGCTTTCGTTGGGCCGGGAACCTGGGAGATTCCTGCAAGGTTGCAGTTCGAGGCCCGAGAAGCACTCTCCGGCCAACATGCCCAACTGCAGCAACAGCTCCCAAACCGAAGGAGCCAGGACCCAAAGACCTAGCTGGCCTGAAGGGCCCCCAGGGGGCCCCCAAGCAGCCCCTCTCCATTTGGGTCTGGGGGCTTTCGTTGGGCCGGGAACCTGGGAGGTACCTGCAAGGTTGCAGTTCGCGGCCGGAGAAGCACTCTCCGGCCAACATGCCCAACTGCAGCAACAGCTCCCAAAGCGAAGGAGCCAGGACCCAAAGACCTAGCTGGCCTGAAGGGCCCCCAGGGGGCCCCCAAGCAGCCCCTCTCAATTTGGGTCTGGGGGCTTTCGTTGGGCCGGGAACCTGGGAGGTACCTGCAAGGTTGCAGTTCGCGGCCGGAGAAGCACTCTCCGGCCAACATGCCCAACTGCAGCAACAGCTCCCAAAGCGAAGGAGCCAGGACCCAAAGACCTAGCTGGCCTGAAGGGCCCCCATGGGGCCCCCAAGGAGCTCCTCTCCATTTGGGTCTGGGGGCTTTAGTTGGGCCGGGAACCTGAGAGGTACCTGCAAGGTTGCAGTTCGCGGCCCGAGAAGCACTCTCCGGCCAACACGCCCAACTGCAGCAACAGCTCCCAAACCGAAGGAGCCAGGACACAAAGACCTAGCTGGCCTGAAGGGCCCCCAGGGGGCCCCCAAGCAGCCCCTCTCCATTTGGGTCTGGGGGCTTTCGTTGGGCGGGGAACCTGGTAGATTCATGCAAGGTTGCAGTTCGCGGCCCGAGAAGCACTCTCCGGCCAACATGCCCAACTGCAGCAACAGCTCCCAAACCGAAGGAGCCAGGACCCAAAGACCTAGCTGGCCTGAAGGGCCCCCAGGGGGCCCCCAAGCAGCCCCTCTCCATTTGGGTCTGGGGGCTTTTGTTGGGCCGGGAACCTGGGAGATTCCTGCAAGGTTGCAGTTCGCGGCCCGAGAAGCACTCTCCGGCCAACATGCCCAACTGCAGCAACAGCTCCCAAACCGAAGGAGCCAGGACCCAAAGACCTAGCTGGCCTGAAGGGCCCCCAGGGGGCCCCCAAGCAGCCCCTCTCAATTTGGGTCTGGGGGCTTTCGTTGGGCCGGGAACCTGGGAGATTCCTGCAAGGTTGCAGTTCGAGGCCCGAGAAGCACTCTCCGGCCAACATGCCCAACTGCAGCAACAGCTCCCAAAGCGAAGGAGCCAGGACCCAAAGACCTAGCTGGCCTGAAGGGCCCCCAGGGGGCCCCCAAGCAGCCCCTCTCAATTTGGGTCTGGGGGCTTTCGTTGGGCCGGGAACCTGGGAGGTACCTGCAAGGTTGCAGTTCGCGGCCGGAGAGGCACTCTCCGGCCAACATGCCCAACTGCAGCAACAGCTCCCAAAGCGAAGGAGCCAGGACCCAAAGACCTAGCTGGCCTGAAGGGCCCCCAGGGGGCCCCCAAGCAGCCCCTCTCAATTTGGGTCTGGGGGCTTTCGTTGGGCCTGGAACCTGGGAGGTACCTGCAAGGTTGCAGTTCGCGGCCCGAGAAGCACTCTCCGGCCAACATGCCCAACTGCAGCAACAGCTCCCAAACCGAAGGAGCCAGGACCCAAAGACCTAGCTGGCCTGAAGGGCCCCCATGGGGCCCCCAAGGAGCTCCTCTCCATTTGGGTCTGGGGGCTTTAGTTGGGCCGGGAACCTGAGAGGTACCTGCAAGGTTGCAGTTCGCGGCCCGAGAAGCACTCTCCGGCCAACACGCCCAACTGCAGCAACAGCTCCCAAACCGAAGGAGCCAGGACCCAAAGACCTAGCTGGCCTGAAGGGCCCCCAGGGGGCCCCCAAGCAGCCCCTCTCCATTTGGGTCTGGGGGCTTTCGTTGGGCGGGGAACCTGGGAGATTCATGCAAGGTTGCAGTTCGCGGCCCGAGAAGCACTCTCCGGCCAACATGCCCAACTGCAGCAACAGCTCCCAAAGCGAAGGAGCCAGGACCCAAAGACCTAGCTGGCCTGAAGGGCCCCCAGGGGGCCCCCAAGCAGCCCCTCTCAATTTGGGTCTGGGGGCTTTTGTTGGGCCGGGAACCTGGGAGATTCCTGCAAGGTTGCAGTTCGCGGCCCGAGAAGCACTCTCCGGCCAACATGCCCAACTGCAGCAACAGCTCCCAAACCGAAGGAGCCAGGACCCAAAGACCTAGCTGGCCTGAAGGGCCCCCAGGGGGCCCCCAAGCAGCCCCTCTCAATTTGGGTCTGGGGGCTTTCGTTGGGCCGGGAACCTGGGAGGTACCTGCAAGGTTGCAGTTCGCGGCCCGAGAAGCACTCTCCGGCCAACATGCCCAACTGCAGCAACAGCTCCCAAACCGAAGGAGCCAGGACCCAAAGACCTAGCTGGCCTGAAGGGCCCCCAGGGGGCCCCCAAGCAGCCCCTCTCCATTTGGGTCTGGGGGCTTTCGTTGGGCCGGGAACCTGGGAGAATCCTGCAAGGTTGCAGTTCGCGGCCCGAGAAGCACTCTCCGGCCAACATGCCCAACTGCAGCAACAGCTCCCAAAGCGAAGGAGCCAGGACCCAAAGACCTAGCTGGCCTGAAGGGCCCCCAGGGGGCCCCCAAGCAGCCCCTCTCCATTTGGGTCTGGGGGCTTTCGTTGGGCCGGGAACCTGGGAGGTACCTGCAAGGTTGCAGTTCGCGGCCCGAGAAGCACTCTCCGGCCAACATGCCCAACTGCAGCAACAGCTCCCAAACCGAAGGAGCCAGGACCCAAAGACCTAGCTGGCCTGAAGGGCCCCCAGGGGCCCCCAAGGAGCTCCTCTCCATTTGGGTCTGGGGGCTTTAGTTGGGCCGGGAACCTGGGAGATTCCTGCAAGGTTGCAGTTCGCGGCCGGAGAAGCATTCTCCGGCCAACATGCACAACTGCAGCAACAGCTCCCAAAGCGAAGGAGCCAGGACCCAAAGACCTAGCTGGCCTGAAGGGCCCCCAGGGGGCCCCCAAGCAGCCCCTCTCCATTTGGGTCTGGGGGCTTTTGTTGGGCCGGGAACCTGGGAGATTCCTGCAAGGTTGCAGTTCGAGGCCCGAGAAGCACTCTCCGGCCAACATGCCCAACTGCAGCAACAGCTCCCAAACCGAAGGAGCCAGGACCCAAAGACCTAGCTGGCCTGAAGGGCCCCCAGGGGGCCCCCAAGCAGCCCCTCTCACTTTGGGTCTGGGGGCTTTCGTTGGGCCGGGAACCTGGGAGATTCCTGCAAGGTTGCAGTTCGAGGCCCGAGAAGCACTCTCCGGCCAACATGCCCAACTGCAGCAACAGCTCCCAAAGCGAAGGAGCCAGGACCCAAAGACCTAGCTGGCCTGAAGGGCCCCCAGGGGGCCCCCAAGCAGCCCCTCTCAATTTGGGTCTGGGGGCTTTCGTTGGGCCGGGAACCTGGGAGAATCCTGCAAGGTTGCAGTTCGCGGCCGGAGAAGCACTCTCCGGCCAACATGCCCAACTGCAGCAACAGCTCCCAAACCGAAGGAGCCAGGACCCAAAGACCTAGCTGGCCTGAAGGGCCCCCAGGGGGCCCCCAAGCAGCCCCTCTCAATTTGGGTCTGGGGGCTTTCGTTGGGCCGGGAACCTGGGAGGTACCTGCAAGGTTGCAGTTCGCGGCCGGAGAAGCACTCTCCGGCCAACATGCCCAACTGCAGCAACAGCTCCCAAACCGAAGGAGCCAGGACCCAAAGACCTAGCTGGCCTGAAGGGCCCCCAGGGGCCCCCAAGGAGCTCCTCTCCATTTGGGTCTGGGGGCTTTAGTTGGGCCGGGAACCTGGGAGGTACCTGCAAGGTTGCAGTTCGCGGCCGGAGAAGCATTCTCCGGCCAACATGCCCAACTGCAGCAACAGCTCCCAAAGCGAAGGAGCCAGGACCCAAAGACCTAGCTGGCCTGAAGGGCCCCCAGGGGGCCCCCAAGCAGCCCCTCTCCATTTGGGTCTGGGGGCTTTCGTTGGGCCGGGAACCTGGGAGAATCCTGCAAGGTTGCAGTTCGAGGCCCGAGAAGCACTCTCCGGCCAACATGCCCAACTGCAGCAACAGCTCCCAAACCGAAGGAGCCAGGACCCAAAGACCTAGCTGGCCTGAAGGGCCCCCAGGGGGTCCCCAAGCAGCCCCTCTCCATTTGGGTCTGGGGGCTTTCGTTGGGCATGTATACCTGAGAGGTACCTGCAAGGTTACAGTTCACGGCCCGAGAAGCACTCTCCGGCCAACATGCCCAACTGCAGCAACAGCTCCCAAAGCGAAGGAGCCAGGACCCAAAGACCTAGCTGGCCTGAAGGGCCCCCAGGGGTCCCCCAAGCAGCCCCTCTCCATTTGGGTCTGGGGGCTTTCGTTGGGCGGGGAACCTGGGAGATTCATGCAAGTTTGCAGTTGGCGGCCCGAGAAGCACTCTCCGGCCAACATGCCCAACTGCAGCAACAGCTCCCAAAGCGAAGGAGCCAGGAGCCAAAGACCTAGCTGGCCTGAAGGGCCCCCAGGGGGCCCCCAAGCAGCCCCTCTCAATTTGGGTCTGGGGGCTTTCGTTGGGCCTAGAACCTGGGAGATTCCTGCAAGGTTGCAGTTCGCGGCCGGAGAAGCACTCTCCGGCCAACATGCCCAACTGCAGCAACAGCTCCCAAACCGAAGGAGCCAGGACCTAAAGACCTAGCTGGCCTGAAGGGCCCCCATGGGGCCCCCAAGGAGCTCCTCTCCATTTGGGTCTGGGGGCTTTATTTGGGCCGGGAACCTGAGAGGTACCTGCAAGGTTGCAGTTCGCGGCCCGAGAAGCACTCTCCGGCCAACACGCCCAACTGCAGCAACAGCTCCCAAAGCGAAGGAGCCAGGACCCAAAGACCTAGCTGGCCTGAAGGGCCCCCAGGGGGCCCCCAAGCAGCCCCTCTCCATTTGGGTCTGGGGGCTTTTGTTGGGCCGGGAACCTGGGAGATTCCTGCAAGGTTGCAGTTCGCGGCCCGAGAAGCACTCTCCGGCCAACATGCCCAACTGCAGCAACAGCTCCCAAACCGAATGAGCCAGGACACAAAGACCTAGCTGGCCTGAAGGGCCCCCAGGGGGCCCCCAAGCAGCCCCTCTCCATTTGGGTCTGGGGGCTTTCGTTGGGCATGTATACCTGAGAGGTACCTGCAAGGTTACAGTTCGCGGCCCGAGAAGCACTCTCCGGCCAACATGCCCAACTGCAGCAACAGCTCCCAAACCGAAGGAGCCAGGACCCAAAGACCTAGCTGGCCTGAAGGGCCCCCAGGGGGCCCCCAAGCAGCCCCTCTCAATTTGGGTCTGGGGGCTTTCGTTGGGCCGGGAACCTGGGAGATTCCTGCAAGGTTGCAGTTCGCGGCCCGAGAAGCACTCTCCGGCCAACACGCCCAACTGCAGCAACAGCTCCCAAACCGAAGGAGCCAGGACCCAAAGACCTAGCTGGCCTGAAGGGCCCCCAGGGGGCCCCCAAGCAGCCCCTCTCCATTTGGGTCTGGGGGCTTTCGTTGGGCGGGGAACCTGGGAGATTCATGCAAGGTTGCAGTTCGCGGCCCGAGAAGCACTCTCCGGCCAACATGCCCAACTGCAGCAACAGCTCCCAAACCGAAGGAGCCAGGACCCAAAGACCTAGCTGGCCTGAAGGGCCCCCAGGGGGCCCCCAAGCAGCCCCTCTCCATTTGGGTCTGGGGGCTTTCGTTGGGCCGGGAACCTGGGAGATTCCTGCAAGGTTGCAGTTCGCGGCCCGAGAAGCACTCTCCGGCCAACATGCCCAACTGCAGCAACAGCTCCCAAAGCGAAGGAGCCAGGACCCAAAGACCTAGCTGGCCTGAAGGGCCCCCAGGGGGCCCCCAAGCAGCCCCTCTCAATTTGGGTCTGGGGGCTTTCGTTGGGCCGGGAACCTGGGAGGTACCTGCAAGGTTGCAGTTCGCGGCCGGAGAAGCACTCTCCGGCCAACATGCCCAACTGCAGCAACAGCTCCCAAAGCGAAGGAGCCAGGACCCAAAGACCTAGCTGGCCTGAAGGGCCCCCAGGGGGCCCCCAAGCAGACCCTCTCCATTTGGGTCTGGGGGCTTTCGTTGGGCCGGGAACCTGGGAGGTACCTGCAAGGTTGCAGTTCGCGGCCCGAGAAGCACTCTCCGGCCAACATGCCCAACTGCAGCAACAGCTCCCAAACCGAAGGAGCCAGGACCCAAAGACCTAGCTGGCCTGAAGGGCCCCCAGGGGTCCCCCAAGCAGCCCCTCTCAATTTGGGTCTGGGGGCTTTCGTTGGGCCGGGAACCTGGGAGGTACCTGCAAGGTTGCAGTTCGCGGCCCGAGAAGCACTCTCCGGCCAACATGCCCAACTGCAGCAACAGCTCCCAAAGCGAAGGAGCCAGGACCCAAAGACCTAGCTGGCCTGAAGGGCCCCCAGGGGGCCCCCAAGCAGCCCCTCTCCATTTGGGTCTGGGGGCTTTTGTTGGGCCGGGAACCTGGGAGGTACCTGCAAGGTTGCAGTTCGCGGCCGGAGAAGCACTCTCCGGCCAACACGCCCAACTGCAGCAACAGCTCCCAAAGCGAAGGAGCCAGGACCCAAAGACCTAGCTGGCCTGAAGGGCCCCCAGGGGGCCCCCAAGCAGCCCCTCTCCATTTGGGTCTGGGGGCTTTTGTTGGGCCGGGAACCTGGGAGATTCCTGCAAGGTTGCAGTTCGCGGCCCGAGAAGCACTCTCCGGCCAACATGCCCAACTGCAGCAACAGCTCCCAAACCGAATGAGCCAGGACACAAAGACCTAGCTGGCCTGAAGGGCCCCCAGGGGGCCCCCAAGCAGCCCCTCTCCATTTGGGTCTGGGGGCTTTCGTTGGGCATGTATACCTGAGAGGTACCTGCAAGGTTACAGTTCGCGGCCCGAGAAGCACTCTCCGGCCAACATGCCCAACTGCAGCAACAGCTCCCAAACCGAAGGAGCCAGGACCCAAAGACCTAGCTGGCCTGAAGGGCCCCCAGGGGGCCCCCAAGCAGCCCCTCTCAATTTGGGTCTGGGGGCTTTCGTTGGGCCGGGAACCTGGGAGATTCCTGCAAGGTTGCAGTTCGCGGCCCGAGAAGCACTCTCCGGCCACCACGCCCAACTGCAGCAACAGCTCCCAAACCGAAGGAGCCAGGACCCAAAGACCTAGCTGGCCTGAAGGGCCCCCAGGGGGCCCCCAAGCAGCCCCTCTCCATTTGGGTCTGGGGGCTTTCGTTGGGCGGGGAACCTGGGAGATTCATGCAAGGTTGCAGTTCGCGGCCCGAGAAGCACTCTCCGGCCAACATGCCCAACTGCAGCAACAGCTCCCAAACCGAAGGAGCCAGGACCCAAAGACCTAGCTGGCCTGAAGGGCCCCCAGGGGGCCCCCAAGCAGCCCCTCTCAATTTGGGTCTGGGGGCTTTTGTTGGGCCGGGAACCTGGGAGATTCCTGCAAGGTTGCAGTTCGCGGCCCGAGAAGCACTCTCCGGCCAACATGCCCAACTGCAGCAACAGCTCCCAAACCGAAGGAGCCAGGACCCAAAGACCTAGCTGGCCTGAAGGGCCCCCAGGGGGCCCCCAAGCAGCCCCTCTCAATTTGGGTCTGGGGGCTTTCGTTGGGCCGGGAGCCTGGGAGGTACCTGCAAGGTTGCAGTTCGCGGCCGGAGAAGCACTCTCCGGCCAACATGCCCAACTGCAGCAACAGCTCCCAAAGCGAAGGAGCCAGGACCCAAAGACCTAGCTGGCCTGAAGGGCCCCCAGGGGGCCCCCAAGCAGACCCTCTCCATTTGGGTCTGGGGGCTTTCGTTGGGCCGGGAACCTGGGAGAATCCTGCAAGGTTGCAGTTCGCGGCCCGAGAAGCACTCTCCGGCCAACATGTCCAACTGCAGCAACAGCTCCCAAACCGAAGGAGCCAGGACCCAAAGACCTAGCTGGCCTGAAGGGCCCCCAGGGGGCCCCCAAGCAGCCCCTCTCAATTTGGGTCTGGGGGCTTTCGTTGGGCCGGGAACCTGGGAGGTACCTGCAAGGTTGCAGTTCGCGGCCCGAGAAGCACTCTCCGGCCAACATGCCCAACTGCAGCAACAGCTCCCAAACCGAAGGAGCCAGGACCCAAAGACCTAGCTGGCCTGAAGGGCCCCCAGGGGGCCCCCAAGAAGCCCCTCTCCATTTGGGTCTGGGGGCTTTTGTTGGGCCGGGAACCTGGGAGGTACCTGCAAGGTTGCAGTTCGCGGCCGGAGAAGCACTCTCCGGCCAACATGCCCAACTGCAGCAACAGCTCCCAAACCGAAGGAGCCAGGACCCAAAGACCTAGCTGGCCTGAAGGGCCCCCAGGGGGCCCCCAAGCAGCCCCTCTCCATTTGGGTCTGGGGGCTTTCGTTGGGCCGGGAACCTGGGAGGTACCTGCAAGGTTGCAGTTCGCGGCCCGAGAAGCACTCTCCGGCCAACATGCCCAACTGCAGCAACAGCTCCCAAACCGAAGGAGCCAGGACACAAAGACCTAGCTGGCCTGAAGGGCCCCCAGGGGGCCCCCAAGCAGCCCCTCTCCATTTGGGTCTGGGGGCTTTCGTTGGGCATGTATACCTGAGAGGTACCTGCAAGGTTACAGTTCGCGGCCCGAGAAGCACTCTCCGGCCAACATGCCCAACTGCAGCAACAGCTCCCAAACCGAAGGAGCCAGGACCCAAAGACCTAGCTGGCCTGAAGTGCCCCCAGGGGGTCCCCAAGCAGCCCCTCTCCATTTGGTTCTGGGGGCTTTCATTGTGCGGGGAACCTGGGAGATTCATGCAAGGTTGCAGTTCGCGGCCCGAGAAGCACTCTCCGGCCAACATGCCCAACTGCAGCAACAGCTCCCAAACCGAAGGAGCCAGGACCCAAAGACCTAGCTGGCCTGAAGGGCCCCCAGGGGGCCCCCAAGCAGCCCCTCTCCATTTGGGTCTGGGGGCTTTCGTTGGGCATGGAACCTGGGAGATTCCTGCAAGGTTGCAGTTCGCGGCCGGAGAAGCACTCTCCGGCCAACATGCCCAACTGCAGCAACAGCTCCCAAACCGAAGGAGCCAGGACCCAAAGACCTAGCTGGCCTGAAGGGCCCCCAGGGGGCCCCCAAGCAGCTCCTCTCCATTTGGGTCTGGGGGCTTTAGTTGGGCCGGGAACCTGGGAGGTACCTGCAAGGTTGCAGTTCGAGGCCCGAGAAGCACTCTCCGGCCAACATGCCCAACTGCAGCAACAGCTCCCAAACCGAAGGAGCCAGGACCCAAAGACCTAGCTGGCCTGAAGGGCCCCCAAGGGGCCCCCAAGCAGCCCCTCTCAATTGGGTCTGGGGGCTTTCGTTGGGCCGGGAACCTGGGAGATTCCTGCAAGGTTGCAGTTCGAGGCCCGAGAAGCACTCTCCGGCCAACATGCCCAACTGCAGCAACAGCTCCCAAACCGAAGGAGCCAGACACAAAGACCTAGCTGGCCTGAAGGGCCCCAGTCGGCCCCCAAGCAGACCCTCTCCATTTGGGTCTGGGGCTTTCGTTGGGCATGTATACCTGAGAGGTACCTGCAAGGTTACAGTTCGCGGCCCGAGAAGCACTCTCCGGCCAACATGCCCAACTGCAGCAACAGCTCCCAAAGCGAAGGAGCCAGGACCCAAAGACCTAGCTGGCCTGAAGGGCCCCCAGGGGGCCCCCAAGCAGCCCCTCTCAATTTGGGTCTGGGGGCTTTCGTTGGGCCGGGAACCTGGGAGGTACCTGCAAGGTTGCAGTTCGCGGCCCGAGAAGCACTCTCCGGCCAACATGCCCAACTGCAGCAACAGCTCCCAAACCGAAGGAGCCAGTACCCAAAGACCTAGCTGGCCTGACGTGCCCCTAAGTGGGCCCCCAAGCAGCCCCTCTCAATTTGGGTCTGGGGGCTTTCGTTGGGCCGGGAACCTGGGAGGTACCTGCAAGGTTGCAGTTCGCGGCCGGAGAAGCACTCTCCGGCCAACATGCCCAACTGCAGCAACAGCTCCCAAACCGAAGGAGCCAGGACCCAAAGACCTAGCTGGCCTGAAGGGCCCCCAGGGGGCCCCCAAGCAGCCCCTCTCCATTTGGGTCTGGGGGCTTTCGTTGGGCATGGAACCTGGGAGGTACCTGCAAGGTTGCAGTTCGCGGCCCGAGAAGCACTCTCCGGCCAACATGCCCAACTGCAGCAACAGCTCCCAAACCGAAGGAGCCAGGACCCAAAGACCTAGCTGGCCTGAAGGGCCCCCAGGGGGCACCCAAGCAGCCCCTCTCCATTTGGGTCTGGGGGCTTTCGTTGGGCCGGGAACCTGGGAGATTCCTGCAAGGTTGCAGTTCGAGGCCCGAGAAGCACTCTCCGGCCAACATGCCCAACTGCAGCAACAGCTCCCAAACCGAAGGAGCCAGGACACAAAGACCTAGCTGGCCTGAAGGGCCCCCAGGGGGCCCCCAAGCAGCCCCTCTCCATTTGGGTCTGGGGGCTTTCGTTGGGCATGTATACCTGAGAGGTACCTGCAAGGTTACAGTTCGCGGCCCGAGAAGCACTCTCCGGCCAACATGCCCAACTGCAGCAACAGCTCCCAAAGCGAAGGAGCCAGGACCCAAAGACCTAGCTGGCCTGAAGGGCCCCCATGGGGCCCCCAAGGAGCTCCTCTCCATTTGGGTCTGGGGGCTTTAGTTGGGCCGGGAACCTGGGAGGTACCTGCAAGGTTGCAGTTCGCGGCCGGAGAAGCACTCTCCGGCCAACATGCCCAACTGCAGCAACAGCTCCCAAACCGAAGGAGCCAGGACCCAAAGACCTAGCTGGCCTGAAGGGGCCCCAGGGGACCCCAAACAGCCCCTCTCCATTTGGGTCTGGGGGCTTTCGTTGGGCCGGGAACCTGGGAGGTACCTGCAAGGTTGCAGTTCGCGGCCCGAGAAGCACTCTCCGGCCAACATGCCCAACTGCAGCAACAGCTCCCAAAGCGAAGGAGCCAGGACCCAAAGACCTAGCTGGCCTGAAGGGCCCCCAGGGGGCCCCCAAGCAGCCCCTCTCCATTTGGGTCTGGGGGCTTTCGTTGGGCCGGGAACCTGGGAGAATCCTGCAAGGTTGCAGTTCGCGGCCCGAGAAGCACTCTCCGGCCAACATGCCCATCTGCAGCAACAGCTCCCAAACCGAAGGAGCCAGGACACAAAGACCTAGCTGGCCTGAAGGGCCCCCAGGGGGGCCCCAAGCAGCCCCTCTCAATTTGGGTCTGGGGGCTTTCGTTGGGCCGGGAACCTGGGAGAATCCTGCAAGGTTGCAGTTCGCGGCCCGAGAAGCACTCTCCGGCCAACATGCCCAACTGCAGCAACAGCTCCCAAAGCGAAGGAGCCAGGACCCAAAGACCTAGCTGGCCTGAAGGGCCCCCAGGGGGCCCCCAAGCAGCCCCTCTCCATTTGGGTCTGGGGGCTTTCGTTGGGCCGGGAACCTGGGAGAATCCTGCAAGGTTGCAGTTCGCGGCCCGAGAAGCACTCTCCGGCCAACATGCCCAACTGCAGCAACAGCTCCCAAACCGAAGGAGCCAGGACCCAAAGACCTAGCTGGCCTGACGTGCCCCTAAGGGGGCCCCCAAGCAGCCCCTCTCAATTTGGGTCTGGGGGCTTTCGTTGGGCCGGGAACCTGGGAGAATCCTGCAAGGTTGCAGTTCGCGGCCGGAGAAGCACTCTCCGGCCAACATGCCCAACTGCAGCAACAGCTCCCAAACCGAAGGAGCCAGGACCCAAAGACCTAGCTGGCCTGAAGGGCCCCCAGGGGGCCCCCAAGCAGCCCCTCTCCATTTGGGTCTGGGGGCTTTCGTTGGGCATGGAACCTGGGAGGTACCTGCAAGGTTGCAGTTCGCGGCCCGAGAAGCACTCTCCGGCCAACATGCCCAACTGCAGCAACAGCTCCCAAACCGAAGGAGCCAGGACCCAAAGACCTAGCTGGCCTGAAGGGCCCCCAGGGGGCCCCCAAGCAGCCCCTCTCAATTTGGGTCTGGGGGCTTTCGTTGGGCCGGGAACCTGGGAGAATCCTGCAAGGTTGCAGTTCGCAGCCCGAGAAGCACTCTCCGGCCAACATGCCCAACTGCAGCAACAGCTCCCAAAGCGAAGGAGCCAGGACCCAAAGACCTAGCTGGCCTGAAGGGCCCCCAGGGGGCCCCCAAGCACACCCTCTCCATTTGGGTCTGGGGGCTTTCGTTGGGCCGGGAACCTGGGAGGTACCTGCAAGGTTGCAGTTCGCGGCCGGAGAAGCACTCTCCGGCCAACATGCCCAACTGCAGCAACAGCTCCCAAACCGAAGGAGCCAGGACCCAAAGACCTAGCTGGCCTGAAGGGCCCCCAGGGGGCCCCCAAGCAGCCCCTCTCAATTTGGGTCTGGGGGCTTTCGTTGGGCCGGGAACCTGGGAGAATCCTGCAAGGTTGCAGTTCGCGGCCCGAGAAGCACTCTCCGGCCAACATGCCCAACTGCAGCAACAGCTCCCAAAGCGAAGGAGCCAGGACCCAAAGACCTAGCTGGCCTGAAGGGCCCCCAGGGGGCCCCCAAGCAGCCCCTCTCAATTTGGGTCTGGGGGCTTTCGTTGGGCCGGGAACCTGGGAGGTACCTGCAAGGTTGCAGTTCGCAGCCCGAGAAGCACTCTCCGGCCAACATGCCCAACTGCAGCAACAGCTCCCAAACCGAAGGAGCCAGGACCCAAAGACCTAGCTGGCCTGAAGGGCCCCCAGGGGGGCCCCAAGGAGCTCCTCTCCATTTGGGTCTGGGGGCTTTCGTTGGGCCGGGAACCTGGGAGGTACCTGCAAGGTTGCAGTTCGCGGCCGGAGAAGCATTCTCCGGCCAACATGCCCAACTGCAGCAACAGCTCCCAAACCGAAGGAGCCAGGACCCAAAGACCTAGCTGGCCTGAAGGGCCCCCAGGGGGCCCCCAAGCAGCCCCTCTCCATTTGGGTCTGGGGGCCTTTGTTGGGCCGGGAACCTGGGAGATTCCTGCAAGGTTGCAGTTCGAGGCCCGAGAAGCACTCTCCGGCCAACATGCCCAACTGCAGCAACAGCTCCCAAACCGAATGAGCCAGGACACAAAGACCTAGCTGGCCTGAAGGGCCCCCAGGGGGCCCCCAAGCAGCCCCTCTCCATTTGGGTCTGGGGGCTTTCGTTGGGCAGGGAACCTGGGAGATTCATGCAAGGTTGCAGTTCGCGGCCCGAGAAGCACTCTCCGGCCAACATGTCCAACTGCAGCAACAGCTCCCAAAGCGAAGGAGCCAGGACCCAAAGACCTAGCTGGCCTGAAGGGCCCCCAGGGGGCCCCCAAGCAGCCCCTCTCCATTTGGGTCTGGGGGCTTTCGTTGGGCCGGGAACCTGGGAGAATCCTGCAAGGTTGCAGTTCGCGTCCCGAGAAGCACTCTCCGGCCAACATGCCCAACTGCAGCAACAGCTCCCAAACCGAAGGAGCCAGGACCCAAAGACCTAGCTGGCCTGAAGGGCCCCCAGGGGGCCCCCAAGCAGCCCCTCTCCATTTGGGTCTGGGGGCTTTCGTTGGGCCGGGAACCTGGGAGGTACCTGCAAGGTTGCAGTTCGCGGCCGGAGAAGCACTCTCCGGCCAACATGCCCAACTGCAGCAACAGCTCCCAAACCGAAGGAGCCAGGACACAAAGACCTAGCTGGCCTGAAGGGCCCCCAGGGGGCCCCCAAGCAGCCCCTCTCCATTTGGGTCTGGGGGCTTTCGTTGGGCATGGAACCTGGGAGGTACCTGCAAGGTTGCAGTTCGCGGCCCGAGAAGCACTCTCCGGCCAACATGCCCAACTGCAGCAACAGCTCCCAAAGCGAAGGAGCCAGGACCCAAAGACCTAGCTGGCCTGAAGGGCCCCCAGGGGGCCCCCAAGCAGCCCCTCTCAATTTGGGTCTGGGGGCTTTCGTTGGGCCGGGAACCTGGGAGAATCCTGCAAGGTTGCAGTTCGCAGCCCGAGAAGCACTCTCCGGCCAACATGCCCAACTGCAGCAACAGCTCCCAAACCGAAGGAGCCAGGACCCAAAGACCTAGCTGGCCTGAAGGGCCCCCAGGGGGGCCCCAAGGAGCTCCTCTCCATTTGGGTCTGGGGGCTTTCGTTGGGCATGGAACCTGGGAGGTACCTGCAAGGTTGCAGTTCGCGGCCCGAGAAGCACTCTCCGGCCAACATGCCCAACTGCAGCAACAGCTCCCAAAGCGAAGGAGCCAGGACCCAAAGACCTAGCTGGCCTGAAGGGCCCCCAGGGGGCCCCCAAGCAGCCCCTCTCAATTTGGGTCTGGGGGCTTTCGTTGGGCATGGAACCTGGGAGAATCCTGCAAGGTTGCAGTTCGCAGCCCGAGAAGCACTCTCCGGCCAACATGCCCAACTGCAGCAACAGCTCCCAAACCGAAGGAGCCAGGACCCAAAGACCTAGCTGGCCTGAAGGGCCCCCAGGGGGGCCCCAAGGAGCTCCTCTCCATTTGGGTCTGGGGGCTTTCGTTGGGCCGGGAACCTGGGAGATTCCTGCAAGGTTGCAGTTCGCGGCCGGAGAAGCATTCTCCGGCCAACATGCCCAACTGCAGCAACAGCTCCCAAACCGAAGGAGCCAGGACCCAAAGACCTAGCTGGCCTGAAGGGCCCCCAGGGGGCCCCCAAGCAGCCCCTCTCCATTTGGGTCTGGGGGCCTTTGTTGGGCTGGGAACCTGGGAGATTCCTGCAAGGTTGCAGTTCGAGGCCCGAGAAGCACTCTCCGGCCAACATGCCCAACTGCAGCAACAGCTCCCAAAGCGAAGGAGCCAGGACCCAAAGACCTAGCTGGCCTGAAGGGCCCCCAGGGGGCCCCCAAGCAGCCCCTCTCAATTTGGGTCTGGGGGCTTTCGTTGGGCATGGAACCTGGGAGATTCCTGCAAGGTTGCAGTTCGCGGCCCGAGAAGCACTCTCCGGCCAACATGCCCAACTGCAGCAACAGCTCCCAAACCGAAGGAGCCAGGACCCAAAGACCTAGCTGGCCTGAAGGGCCCCCATGGGGCCCCCAAGGAGCTCCTCTCCATTTGGGTCTGGGGGCTTTAGTTGGGCCGGGAACCTGGGAGGTACCTGCAAGGTTGCAGATCGCGGCCGGAGAAGCACTCTCCGGCCAACATGCCCAACTGCAGCAACAGCTCCCAAAGCGAAGGAGCCAGGACCCAAAGACCTAGCTGGCCTGAAGGGCCCCCAGGGGGCCCCCAAGTAGACCCTCTCCATTTGGGTCTGGGGGCTTTTGTTGGGCCGGGAACCTGGGAGATTCCTGCAAGGTTGCAGTTCGAGGCCCGAGAAGCACTCTCCGGCCAACATGCCCATCTGCAGCAACAGCTCCCAAACCGAAGGAGCCAGGACCCAAAGACCTAGCTGGCCTGAAGGGACCCCAGGGGGCCCCCAAGCAGCCCCTCTCAATTTGGGTCTGGGGGCTTTCGTTGGGCCGGGAACCTGGGAGGTACCTGCAAGGTTGCAGTTGGCGGCCCGAGAAGCACTCTCCGGCCAACATGCCCAACTGCAGCAACAGCTCCCAAACCGAAGGAGCCAGGACCCAAAGACCTAGCTGGCCTGAAGGGCCCCCAGGGGGCCCCCAAGCAGCCCCTCTCAATTTGGGTCTGGGGGCTTTCGTTGGGCCGGGAACCTGGGAGGTACCTGCAAGGTTGCAGTTCGCGGCCGGAGAAGCACTCTCCGGCCAACATGCCCAACTGCAGCAACAGCTCCCAAACCGAAGGAGCCAGGACCCAAAGACCTAGCTGGCCTGAAGGGCCCCCAGGGGGCCCCCAAGCAGCCCCTCTCAATTTGGGTCTGGGGGCTTTCGTTGGGCATGGAACCTGGGAGATTCCTGCAAGGTTGCAGTTCGCGGCCCGAGAAGCACTCTCTGGCCAACATGCCCAACTGCAGCAACAGCTCCCAAACCGAAGGAGCCAGGACCCAAAGACCTAGCTTGCCTGAAGGGCCCCCATGGGGCCCCCAAGGAGCTCCTCTCCATTTGGGTCTGGGGGCTTTAGTTGGGCCGGGAACCTGAGAGGTACCTGCAAGGTTGCAGTTCGCGGCCGGAGAAGCACTCTCCGGCCAACATGCCCAACTGCAGCAACAGCTCCCAAAGCGAAGGAGCCAGGACCCAAAGACCTAGCTGGCCTGAAGGGCCCCCAGGGGGCCCCCAAGCAGCCCCTTTCAATTTGGGTCTGGGGGCTTTCGTTGGGCATGGAAACTGGGAGATTCCTGCAAGGTTGCAGTTCGCGGCCCGAGAAGCACTCTCCGGCCAACATGCCCAACTGCAGCAACAGCTCCCAAAGCGAAGGAGCCAGGACCCAAAGACCTAGCTGGCCTGAAGGGCCCCCATGGGGCCCCCAAGGAGCTCCTCTCCATTTGGGTCTGGGGGCTTTAGTTGGGCCGGGAACCTGGGAGGTACCTGCAAGGTTGCAGATCGCGGCCGGAGAAGCACTCTCGGGCCAACATGCCCAACTGCAGCAACAGCTCCCAAAGCGAAGGAGCCAGGACCCAAAGACCTAGCTGGCCTGAAGGGCCCCCAGGGGGCCCCCAAGTAGACCCTCTCCATTTGGGTCTGGGGGCTTTTGTTGGGCCGGGAACCTGGGAGATTCCTGCAAGGTTGCAGTTCGAGGCCCGAGAAGCACTCTCCGGCCAACATGCCCATCTGCAGCAACAGCTCCCAAACCGAAGGAGCCAGGACCCAAAGACCTAGCTGGCCTGAAGGGACCCCAGGGGGCCCCCAAGCAGCCCCTCTCAATTTGGGTCTGGGGGCTTTCGTTGGGCCGGGAACCTGGGAGGTACCTGCAAGGTTGCAGTTGGCGGCCCGAGAAGCACTCTCCGGCCAACATGCCCAACTGCAGCAACAGCTCCCAAAGCGAAGGAGCCAGGACCCAAAGACCTAGCTGGCCTGAAGGGCCCCCAGGGGGCCCCCAAGCAGCCCCTCTCCATTTGGGTCTGGGGGCTTTCGTTGGGCCGGGAACCTGGGAGGTACCTGCAAGGTTGCAGTTCGCGGCCGGAGAAGCACTCTCCGGCCAACATGCCCAACTGCAGCAACAGCTCCCAAACCGAAGGAGCCAGGACCCAAAGACCTAGCTGGCCTGAAGGGCCCCCAGGGGGCCCCCAAGCAGCCCCTCTCCATTTGGGTCTGGGGTCTTTCGTTGGGCCGGGAAACCTGGGAGAATCCTGCAAGGTTGCAGTTCGCGGCCCGAGAAGCACTCTCCGGCCAACATGCCCAACTGCAGCAACAGCTCCCAAACCGAAGGAGCCAGGACCCAAAGACCTAGCTGGCCTGAAGGGCCCCCAGGGGGCCCCCAAGCAGCCCCTCTCAATTTGGGTCTGGGGGCTTTCGTTGGGCATGGAACCTGGGAGATTCCTGCAAGGTTGCAGTTCGCGGCCCGAGAAGCACTCTCCGGCCAACATGCCCAACTGCAGCAACAGCTCCCAAACCGAAGGAGCCAGGACCCAAAGACCTAGCTGGCCTGAAGGGCCCCCATGGGGCCCCCAAGGAGCTCCTCTCCATTTGGGTCTGGGGGCTTTAGTTGGGCCGGGAACCTGAGAGGTACCTGCAAGGTTGCAGTTCGCGGCCGGAGAAGCACTCTCCGGCCAACATGCCCAACTGCAGCAACAGCTCCCAAAGCGAAGGAGCCAGGACCCAAAGACCTAGCTGGCCTGAAGGGCCCCCAGGGGGCCCCCAAGCAGCCCCTCTCAATTTGGGTCTGGGGGCTTTCGTTGGGCATGGAACCTGGGAGATTCCTGCAAGGTTGCAATACGAGGCCCGAGAAGCACTCTCCGGCCAACATGCCCAACTGCAGCAACAGCTCCCAAACCGAAGGAGCCAGGACCCAAAGACCTAGCTGGCCTGAAGGGCCCCCATGGGGCCCCCAAGGAGCTCCTCTCCATTTGGGTCTGGGGGCTTTAGTTGGGCCGGGAACCTGGGAGGTACCTGCAAGGTTGCAGTTCGAGGCCCGAGAAGCACTCTCCGGCCAACATGCCCAACTGCAGCAACAGCTCCCAAAGCGAAGGAGCCACTACCCAAAGACCTAGCTGGCCTGAAGGGCCCCCAGTCGGCCCCCAAGCAGACCCTCTCCATTTGGGTCTGGGGGCTTTTGTTGGGCCGGGAACCTGGGAGATTCCTGCAAGGTTGCAGTTCGCGGCCCGAGAAGCACTCTCCGGCCAACATGCCCATCTGCAGCAACAGCTCCCAAACCGAAGGAGCCAGGACCCAAAGACCTAGCTGGCCTGAAGGGCCCCCAGGGGGGCCCCAAGGAGCTCCTCTCCATTTGGGTCTGGGGGCTTTCGTTGGGCGGGAACCTGGGAGAATCCTGCAAGGTTGCAGTTCGCGGCCCGAGAAGCACTCTCCGGCCAACATGCCCAACTGCAGCAACAGCTCCCAAACCGAAGGAGCCAGGACCCAAAGACCTAGCTGGCCTGAAGGGCCCCCAGGGGGCCCCCAAGCAGCCCCTCTCAATTTGGGTCTGGGGGCTTTCGTTGGGCCGGGAACCTGGGAGAATCCTGCAAGGTTGCAGTTCGCAGCCCGAGAAGCACTCTCCGGCCAACATGCCCAACTGCAGCAACAGCTCCCAAACCGAAGGAGCCAGGACCCAAAGACCTAGCTGGCCTGAAGGGCCCCCAGGGGGGCCCCAAGGAGCTCCTCTCCATTTGGGTCTGGGGGCTTTCGTTGGGCCGGGAACCTGGGAGGTACCTGCAAGGTTGCAGTTCGCGGCCGGAGAAGCACTCTCCGGCCAACATGCCCAACTGCAGCAACAGCTCCCAAAGCGAAGGAGCCAGGACCCAAAGACCTAGCTGGCCTGAAGGGCCCCCAGGGGGCCCCCAAGCAGCCCCTCTCAATTTGGGTCTGGGGGCTTTCGTTGGGCCGGGAACCTGGGAGGTACCTGCAAGGTTGCAGTTCGCGGCCCGAGAAGCACTCTCCGGCCAACATGCCCAACTGCAGCAACAGCTCCCAAACCGAAGGAGCCAGGACCCAAAGACCTAGCTGGCCTGAAGGGCCCCCAGGGGGCCCCCAAGCAGCCCCTCTCAATTTGGGTCTGGGGGCTTTCGTTGGGCCGGGAACCTGGGAGGTACCTGCAAGGTTGCAGTTCGCGGCCCGAGAAGCACTCTCCGGCCAACATGCCCAACTGCAGCAACAGCTCCCAAAGCGAAGGAGCCAGGACCCAAAGACCTAGCTGGCCTGAAGGGCCCCCAGGGGGCCCCCAAGCAGCCCCTCTCCATTTGGGTCTGGGGGCTTTCGTTGGGCCGGGAACCTGGGAGATTCCTGCAAGGTTGCAGTTCGCGGCCCGAGAAGCACTCTCCGGCCAACATGCCCAACTGCAGCAACAGCTCCCAAAGCGAAGGAGCCAGGACCCAAAGACCTAGCTGGCCTGAAGGGCCCCCAGGGGGCCCCCAAGCAGCCCCTCTCAATTTGGGTCTGGGGGCTTTCGTTGGGCCGGGAACCTGGGAGAATCCTGCAAGGTTGCAGTTCGCGGCCCGAGAAGCACTCTCCGGCCAACATGCCCAACTGCAGCAACAGCTCCCAAAGCGAAGGAGCCAGGACCCAAAGACCTAGCTGGCCTGAAGGGCCCCCAGGGGGGCCCCAAGGAGCTCCTCTCCATTTGGGTCTGGGGGCTTTCGTTGGGCCGGGAACCTGGGAGGTACCTGCAAGGTTGCAGTTCGCGGCCGGAGAAGCATTCTCCGGCCAACATGCCCAACTGCAGCAACAGCTCCCAAAGCGAAGGAGCCAGGACCCAAAGACCTAGCTGGCCTGAAGGGCCCCCAGGGGGCCCCCAAGCAGCCCCTCTCCATTTGGGTCTGGGGTCTTTCGTTGGGCCGGGAACCTGGGAGATTCCTGCAAGGTTGCAGTTCGAGGCCCGAGAAGCACTCTCCGGCCAACATGCCCAACTGCAGCAACAGCTCCCAAACCGAATGAGCCAGGACCCAAAGACCTAGCTGGCCTGAAGGGCCCCCAGGGGGCCCCCAAGCAGCCCCTCTCCATTTGGGTCTGGGGGCTTTCGTTGGGCATGTATACCTGAGAGGTACCTGCAAGGTTACAGTTCGCGGCCCGAGAAGCACTCTCCGGCCAACATGCCCAAGTGCAGCAACAGCTCCCAAAGCGAAGGAGCCAGGACCCAAAGACCTAGCTGGCCTGAAGGGCCCCCAGGGGGCCCCCAAGCAGCCCCTCTCAATTTGGGTCTGGGGGCTTTCGTTGGGCCGGGAACCTGGGAGGTACCTGCAAGGTTGCAGTTCGCGGCCGGAGAAGCACTCTCCGTCCAACATGCCCAACTGCAGCAACAGCTCCCAAAGCGAAGGAGCCAGGACCCAAAGACCTAGCTGGCCTGAAGGGCCCCCAGGGGGCCCCCAAGCAGCCCCTCTCCATTTGGGTCTGGGGGCTTTCGTTGGGCCGGGAACCTGGGAGAATCCTGCAAGGTTGCAGTTCGCGGCCCGAGAAGCACTCTCCGGCCAACATGCCCAACTGCAGCAACAGCTCCCAAAGCGAAGGAGCCAGGACCCAAAGACCTAGCTGGCCTGAAGGGCCCCCAGGGGGGCCCCAAGCAGCCCCTCTCAATTTGGGTCTGGGGGCTTTCGTTGGGCCGGGAACTTGGGAGGTACCTGCAAGGTTGCAGTTCGCAGCCCGAGAAGCACTCTCCGGCCAACATGCCCAACTGCAGCAACAGCTCCCAAACCGAAGGAGCCAGGACCCAAAGACCTAGCTGGCCTGAAGGGCCCCCAGGGGGGCCCCAAGGAGCTCCTCTCCATTTGGGTCTGGGGGCTTTCGTTGGGCCGGGAACCTGGGAGGTACCTGCAAGGTTGCAGTTCGCGGCCGGAGAAGCATTCTCCGGCCAACATGCGCAACTGCAGCAACAGCTCCCAAAGCGAAGGAGCCAGGACCCAAAGACCTAGCTGGCCTGAAGGGCCCCCAGGGGGCCCCCAAGCAGCCCCTCTCCATTTGGGTCTGGGGGCTTTTGTTGGGCCGGGAACCTGGGAGATTCCTGCAAGGTTGCAGTTCGCGGCCCGAGAAGCACTCTCCGGCCAACATGCCCAACTGCAGCAACAGCTCCCAAACCGAAGGAGCCAGGACACAAAGACCTAGCTGGCCTGAAGGGCCCCCAGGGGGCCCCCAAACAGCCCCTCTCCATTTGGGTCTGGGGGCTTTCGTTGGGCATGTATACCTGAGAGGTACCTGCAAGGTTACAGTTCGCGGCCCGAGAAGCACTCTCCGGCCAACATGCCCAACTGCAGCAACAGCTCCCAAAGCGAAGGAGCCAGGACCCAAAGACCTAGCTGGCCTGAAGGGCCCCCAGGGGTCCCCCAAGCAGCCCCTCTCCATTTGGGTCTGGGGGCTTTCGTTGGGCAGGGAACCTGGGAGATTCATGCAAGGTTGCAGTTCGCGGCCCGAGAAGCACTCTCCGGCCAACATGTCCAACTGCAGCAACAGCTCCCAAACCGAAGGAGCCAGGACCCAAAGACCTAGCTGGCCTGAAGGGCCCCCAGGGGGCCCCCAAGCAGCCCCTCTCAATTTGGGTCTGGGGGCTTTCGTTGGGCATGGAACCTGGGAGATTCCTGCAAGGTTGCAGTTCGCGGCCCGAGAAGCACTCTCTGGCCAACATGCCCAACTGCAGCAACAGCTCCCAAACCGAAGGAGCCAGGACCCAAAGACCTAGCTGGCCTGAAGGGCCCCCAGGGGGCCCCCAAGGAGCTCCTCTCCATTTGGGTCTGGGGGCTTTAGTTGGGCCGGGAACCTGAGAGGTACCTGCAAGGTTGCAGTTCGCGGCCGGAGAAGCACTCTCCGGCCAACATGCCCAACTGCAGCAACAGCTCCCAAAGCGAAGGAGCCAGGACCCAAAGACCTAGCTGGCCTGAAGGGCCCCCAGGGGGCCCCCAAGCAGCCCCTCTCAATTTGGGTCTGGGGGCTTTCGTTGGGCATGGAACCTGGGAGATTCCTGCAAGGTTGCAGTTCGCGGCCCGAGAAGCACTCTCCGGCCAACATGCCCAACTGCAGCAACAGCTCCCAAAGCGAAGGAGCCAGGACCCAAAGACCTAGCTGGCCTGAAGGGCCCCCATGGGGCCCCCAAGGAGCTCCTCTCCATTTGGGTCTGGGGGCTTTAGTTGGGCCGGGAACCTGGGAGGTACCTGCAAGGTTGCAGATCGCGGCCGGAGAAGCACTCTCCGGCCAACATGCCCAACTGCAGCAACAGCTCCCAAAGCGAAGGAGCCAGGACCCAAAGACCTAGCTGGCCTGAAGGGCCCCCAGGGGGCCCCCAAGTAGACCCTCTCCATTTGGGTCTGGGGCTTTTGTTGGGCCGGGAACCTGGGAGATTCCTGCAAGGTTGCAGTTCGCGGCCGGAGAAGCATTCTCCGGCCAACATGCCCAACGTCCAGCAACAGCTCCCAAACCGAAGGAGCCAGGACCCAAAGACCTAGCTGGCCTGAAGGGCCCCCAGGGGGGCCCCAAGGAGCTCATCTCCATTTGGGTCGGGGGCTTTCGTTGGGCCGGGAACCTGGGAGGTACCTGCAAGGTTGCAGTTCGCGGCCGGAGAAGCATTCTCCGGCCAACATGCCCAACTGCAGCAACAGCTCCCAAAGCGAAGGAGCCAGGACACAAAGACCTAGCTGGCCTGAAGGGTCCCCAGGGGGCCCCCAAGCAGCCCCTCTCCATTTGGGTCTGGGGGCTTTTGTTGGGCCGGGAACCTGGGAGATTCCTGCAAGGTTGCAGTTCGCGGCCCGAGAAGCACTCTCCGGCCAACATGCCCAACTGCAGCAACAGCTCCCAAACCGAAGGAGCCAGGACCCAAAGACCTAGCTGGCCTGAAGGGCCCCCAGGGGTCCCCCAAGCAGCCCCTCTCAATTTGGGTCTGGGGGCTTTCGTTGGGCATGGAACCTGGGAGATTCCTGCAAGGTTGCAGTTCGCGGCCCGAGAAGCACTCACCGGCCAACATGCCCAACTGCAGCAACAGCTCCCAAACCGAAGGAGCCAGGACCCAAAGACCTAGCTGGCCTGAAGGGCCCCCATGGGGCCCCCAAGGAGCTCCTCTCCATTTGGGTCTGGGGGCTTTAGTTGGGCCGGGAACCTGAGAGGTACCTGCAAGGTTGCAGTTCGCGGCCCGAGAAGCACTCTCCGGCCAACATGCCCAACTGCAGCAACAGCTCCCAAAGCGAAGGAGCCAGGACCCAAAGACCTAGCTGGCCTGAAGGGCCCCCAGGGGGCCCCCAAGCAGCCCCTCTCAATTTGGGTCTGGGGGCTTTCGTTGGGCATGGAACCTGGGAGATTCCTGCAAGGTTGCAGTTCGAGGCCCGAGAAGCACTCTCCGGCCAACATGCCCAACTGCAGCAACAGCTCCCAAAGCGAAGGAGCCAGGACCCAAAGACCTAGCTGGCCTGAAGGGCCCCCATGGGGCCCCCAAGGAGCTCCTCTCCATTTGGGTCTGGGGGCTTTAGTTGGGCCGGGAACCTGGGAGGTACCTGCAAGGTTGCAGTTCGCGGCCCGAGAAGCACTCTCCGGCCAACATGCCCAACTGCAGCAACAGCTCCCAAAGCGAAGGAGCCAGGACCCAAAGACCTAGCTGGCCTGAAGGGCCCCCAGGGTGCCCCCAAGCACACCCTCTCAATTTGGGTCTGGGGGCTTTTGTTGGGCCGGGAACCTGGGAGATTCCTGCAAGGTTGCAGTTCGAGGCCCGAGAAGCACTCTCCGGCCAACATGCCCATCTGCAGCAACAGCTCCCAAACCGAAGGAGCCAGGACCCAAAGACCTAGCTGGCCTGAAGGGCCCCCAGGGGGCCCCCAAGCAGCCCCTCTCCATTTGGGTCTGGGGGCTTTCGTTGGGCATGTATACCTGAGAGGTACCTGCAAGGTTACAGTTCGCGGCCCGAGAAGCACTCTCCGGCCAACATGCCCAACTGCAGCAACAGCTCCCAAAGCGAAGGAGCCAGGACCCAAAGACCTAGCTGGCCTGAAGGGCCCCCAGGGGTCCCCCAAGCAGCCCCTCTCCATTTGGGTCTGGGGGCTTTCTTTGGGCGGGAACCTGGGAGGTACCTGCCAGGTTGCAGTTCGCGGCCCGAGAAGCACTCTCCGGCCAACATGCCCAACTGCAGCAACAGCTCCCAAAGCGAAGGAGCCAGGACCCAAAGACCTAGCTGGCCTGAAGGGCCCCCAGGGGGCCCCCAAGCAGCCCCTCTCAATTTGGGTCTGGGGGCTTTTGTTGGGCCGGGAACCTGGGATGTACCTGCCAGGTTGCAGTTCGCGGCCCGAGAAGCACTCTCCGGCCAACATGCCCAACTGCAGCAACAGCTCCCAAACCGAAGGAGCCAGGACCCAAAGACCTAGCTGGCCTGAAGGGCCCCCAGGGGGCCCCCAAGCAGCCCCTCTCCATTTGGGTCTGGGGGCTTTCGTTGGGCCGGGAACCTGGGAGAATCCTGCAAGGTTGCAGTTCGCGGCCCGAGAAGCACTCTCCGGCCAACATGCCCAACTGCAGCAACAGCTCCCAAACCGAAGGAGCCAGGACCCAAAGACCTAGCTGGCCTGAAGGGCCCCCAGGGGGCCCCCAAGCAGCCCCTCTCAATTTGGGTCTGGGGGCTTTCGTTGGGCCGGGAACCTGGGAGGTACCTGCAAGGTTGCAGTTCGCGGCCCGAGAAGCACTCTCCGGCCAACATGCCCAACTGCAGCAACAGCTCCCAAACCGAAGGAGCCAGGACCCAAAGACCTAGCTGGTCTGAAGGGCCCCCAGGGGGCCCCCAAGCAGCGCCTCTCAATTTGGGTCTGGGGGCTTTCGTTGGGCCGGGAACCTGGGAGGTACCTGCAAGGTTGCAGTTCGCGGCCGGAGAAGCACTCTCCGGCCAACATGCCCAACTGCAGCAACAGCTCCCAAACCGAAGGAGCCAGGACCCAAAGACCTAGCTGGCCTGAAGGGCCCCCAGGGGGCCCCCAAGCAGCCCCTCTCCATTTGGGTCTGGGGGCTTTCGTTGGGCCGGGAAGCTGGGAGATTCCTGCAAGGTTGCAGTTCGCGGCCCGAGAAGCACTCTCCGGCCAACATGCCCAACTGCAGCAACAGCTCCCAAAGCGAAGGAGCCAGGACCCAAAGACCTAGCTGGCCTGAAGGGCCCCCAGGGGGCCCCCAAGCAGCCCCTCTCAATTTGGGTCTGGGGGCTTTCGTTGGGCCGGGAACCTGGGAGAATCCTGCAAGGTTGCAGTTCGCAGCCCGAGAAGCACTCTCCGGCCAACATGCCCAACTGCAGCAACAGCTCCCAAACCGAAGGAGCCAGGACCCAAAGACCTAGCTGGCCTGAAGGGCCCCCAGGGGGGCCCCAAGGAGCTCCTCTCCATTTGGGTCTGGGGGCTTTCGTTGGGCCGGGAACCTGGGAGATTCCTGCAAGGTTGCAGTTCGAGGCCCGAGAAGCACTCTCCGGCCAACATGCCCAACTGCAGCAACAGCTCCCAAACCGAATGAGCCAGGACACAAAGACCTAGCTGGCCTGAAGGGCCCCCAGGGGGCCCCCAAGCAGCCCCTCTCCATTTGGGTCTGGGGGCTTTCGTTGGGCATGTATACCTGAGAGGTACCTGCAAGGTTACAGTTCGCGGCCCGAGAAGCACTCTCCGGCCAACATGCCCAACTGCAGCAACAGCTCCCAAAGCGAAGGAGCCAGGACCCAAAGACCTAGCTGGCCTGAAGGGCCCCCAGGGGGCCCCCAAGCAGCCCCTCTCAATTTGGGTCTGGGGGCTTTCGTTGGGCCGGGAACCTTGGAGGTACCTGCAAGGTTGCAGTTCGCGGCCGGAGAAGCATTCTCCGGCCAACATGCCCAACTGCAGCAACAGCTCCCAAAGCGAAGGAGCCAGGACCCAAAGACCTAGCTGGCCTGAAGGGCCCCCAGGGGGGCCCCAAGGAGCTCCTCTCCATTTGGGTCGGGGGCTTTCGTTGGGCCGGGAACCTGGGAGGTACCTGCAAGGTTGCAGTTCGCGGCCGGAGAAGCATTCTCCGGCCAACATGCCCAACTGCAGCAACAGCTCCCAAAGCGAAGGAGCCAGGACCCAAAGACCTAGCTGGCCTGAAGGGCCCCCAGGGGGCCCCCAAGCAACCCCTCTCCATTTGGGTCTGGGGGCTTTTGTTGGGCCGGGAACCTGGGAGATTCCTGCAAGGTTGCAGTTCGAGGACGGAGAAGCACTCTCCGGCCAACATGCCCAACTGCAGCAACAGCTCCCAAACCGAAGGAGCCAGGACCCAAAGACCTAGCTGGCCTGAAGGGCCCCCAGGGGGCCCCCAAGCAGACCCTCTCCATTTGGGTCTGGGGGCTTTTGTTGGGCCGGGAACCTGGGAGATTCCTGCAAGGTAGCAGTTCGAGGCCCGAGAAGCACTCTCCGGCCAACATGCCCAACTGCAGCAACAGCTCCCAAACCGAATGAGCCAGGACCCAAAGACCTAGCTGGCCTGAAGGGCCCCCAGGGGGCCCCCAAGCAGCCCCTCTCAATTTGGGTCTGGGGGCTTTCGTTGGGCATGTATACCTGAGAGGTACCTGCAAGGTTACAGTTCGCGGCCCGAGAAGCACTCTCCGGCCAACATGCCCAACTGCAGCAACAGCTCCCAAAGCGAAGGAGCCAGGACCCAAAGACCTAGCTGGCCTGAAGGGCCCCCAGGGGTCCCCCAAGCAGCCCCTCTCCATTTGGGTCTGGGCTCTTTCTTTGGGCGGGAACCTGGGAGATTCATGCAAGGTTGCAGTTCGCGGCCCGAGAAGCACTCTCCGGCCAACATGCCCAACTGCAGCAACAGCTCCCAAAGCGAAGGAGCCAGGACCCAAAGACCTAGCTGGCCTGAAGGGCCCCCAGGGGGCCCCCAAGCAGCCCCTCTCAATTTGGGTCTGGGGGCTTTCGTTGGGCCGGGAACCTGGGAGGTACCTGCAAGGTTGCAGTTCGCGGCCGGAGAAGCACTCTCCGGCCAACATGCCCAAGTGCAGCAACAGCTCCCAAACCGAAGGAGCCAGGACCCAAAGACCTAGCTGGCCTGAAGGGCCCCCAGGGGGCCCCCAAGCAGCCCCTCTCCATTTGGGTCTGGGGGCTTTCGTTGGGCCGGGAACCTGGGAGAATCCTGCAAGGTTGCAGTTCGCGGCCCGAGAAGCACTCTCCGGCCAACATGCCCAACTGCAGCAACAGCTCCCAAACCGAAGGAGCCAGGACACAAAGACCTAGCTGGCCTGAAGGGCCCCCAGGGGGCCCCCAAGCAGCCCCTCTCCATTTGGGTCTGGGGGCTTTCGTTGGGCATGTATACCTGAGAGGTACCTGCAAGGTTGCAGTTCGCGGCCCGAGAAGCACTCTCCGGCCAACATGCCCAACTGCAGCAACAGCTCCCAAAGCGAAGGAGCCAGGACCCAAAGACCTAGCTGGCCTGAAGGGCCCCCAGGGGTCCCCCAAGCAGCCCCTCTCCATTTGGGTCTGGGGGCTTTCTTTGGGCGGGAACCTGGGAGATTCATGCAAGGTTGCAGTTCGCGGCCCGAGAAGCACTCTCCGGCCAACATGCCCAACTGCAGCAACAGCTCCCAAAGCGAAGGAGCCAGGACCCAAAGACCTAGCTGGCCTGAAGGGCCCCCAGGGGGCCCCCAAGCAGCCCCTCTCAATTTGGGTCTGGGGGCTTTCGTTGGGCATGGAACCTGGGAGATTCCTGCAAGGTTGCAGTTCGCGGCCGGAGAAGCACTCTCCGGCCAACATGCCCAACTGCAGCAACAGCTCCCAAAGCGAAGGAGCCAGGACCCAAAGACCTAGCTGGCCTGAAGGGCCCCCAGGGGGCCCCCAAGCAGCCCCTCTCAATTTGGGTCTGGGGGCTTTCGTTGGGCCGGGAACCTGGGAGGTACCTGCAAGGTTGCAGTTCGCGGCCGGAGAAGCATTCTCCGGCCAACATGCCCAACTGCAGCAACAGCTCCCAAAGCGAAGGAGCCAGGACCCAAAGACCTAGCTGGCCTGAAGGGCCCCCATGGGGCCCCCAAGCAACCCCTCTCCATTTGGGTCTGGGGGCTTTTGTTGGGCCGGGTACCTGGGAGATTCCTGCAAGGTTGCAGTTCGAGGACGGAGAAGCACTCTCCGGCCAACATGCCCAACTACAGCAACAGCTCCCAAACCGAATGAGCCAGGACCCAAAGACCTAGCTGGCCTGAAGGGCCCCCAGGGGGCCCCCAAGCAGCCCCTCTCCATTTGGGTCTGGGGGCTTTCGTTGGGCATGTATACCTGAGAGGTACCTGCAAGGTTACAGTTCGCGGCCCGAGAAGCACTCTCCGGCCAACATGCCCAACTGCAGCAACAGCTCCCAAACCGAAGGAGCCAGGACCCAAAGACCTAGCTGGCCTGAAGGGCCCCCAGGGGGCCCCCAAGCAGCCCCTCTCCATTTGGGTCTGGGGGCTTTCGTTGGGCGGGGAACCTGGGAGATTCCTGCAAGGTTGCAGTTCGCGGCCCGAGAAGCACTCTCCGGCCAACATGCCCAACTGCAGCAACAGCTCCCAAACCGAAGGAGCCAGGATCCAAAGACCTAGCTGGCCTGAAGGGCCCCCAGGGGGCCCCCAAGCAGCCCCTCTCAATTTGGGTCTGGGGGCTTTCGTTGGGACGGTAACCTGGGAGAATCCTGCAAGGTTGCAGTTCACGGCCCGAGAAGCACTCTCCGGCCAACATGCCCAACTGCAGCAACAGCTCCCAAAGCGAAGGAGCCAAAACCCAAAGACCAAGATGGCCTGAAGGGCCCCCAGGGGGCCCCCAAGCAGCCCCTCTCCATTTGGGTCTGGGGGCTTTCGTTGGGCCGGGAACCTGGGAGGTACCTGCAAGGTTGCAGTTCGCGGCCGGAGAAGCATTCTCCGGCCAACATGCCCAACTGCAGCAACAGCTCCCAAAGCGAAGGAGCCAGGACCCAAAGACCTAGCTGGCCTGAAGGGCCCCCAGGGGGGCCCCAAGGAGCTCCTCTCCATTTCGGTCGGGGGCTTTCGTTGGGCCGGGAACCTGGGAGGTACCTGCAAGGTTGCAGTTCGCGGTCAGAGAAGCATTCTCCGGCCAACATGCCCAACTGCAGCAACAGCTCCCAAAGCGAAGGAGCCAGGACCCAAAGACCTAGCTGGCCTGAAGGGCCCCCAGGGGGCCCCCAAGCAACCCCTCTCCATTTGGGTCTGGGGGCTTTTGTTGGGCCGGGAACCTGGGAGAATCCTTCAAGGTTGCAGTTCGCGGCCGGAGAAGCACTCTCCGGCCAACATGCCCAAGTGCAGCAACAGCTCCCAAACCGAATGAGCCAGGACACAAAGACCTAGCTGGCCTGAAGGGCCCCCAGGGGTCCCCCAAGCAGCCCCTCTCCATTTGGGTCTGGGGGCTTTCGTTGGGCATGGAACCTGGGAGATTCCTGCAAGGTTGCAGTTCGCGGCCCGAGAAGCATTCTCCGGCCAACATGCCCAACTGCAGCAACAGCTCCCAAACCGAAGGAGCCAGGACCCAAAGACCTAGCTGGCCTGAAGGGCCCCCAGGGGGCCCCCAAGCAGCCCCTCTCAATTTGGGTCTGGGGGCTTTCGTTGGGCCGGGAACCTGGGAGGTACCTGCAAGGTTGCAGTTCGCGGCCGGAGAAGCATTCTCCGGCCAACATGCCCAACTGCAGCAACAGCTCCCAAAGCGAAGGAGCCAGGACCCAAAGACCTAGCTGGCCTGAAGGGCCCCCAGGGGGCCCCCAAGCAACCCCTCTCCATTTGGGTCTGGGGGCTTTTGTTGGGCCGGGAACCTGGGAGATTCCTGCAAGGTTGCAGTTCGAGGACGGAGAAGCACTCTCCGGCCAACATGCCCAACTGCAGCAACAGCTCCCAAACCGAATGAGCCAGGACACAAAGACCTAGCTGGCCTGAAGGGCCCCCAGGGGGCCCCCAAGCAGCCCCTCTCCATTTGGGTCTGGGGGCTTTCGTTGGGCATGTATACCTGAGAGGTACCTGCAAGGTTACAGTTCGCGGCCCGAGAAGCACTCTCCGGCCAACATGCCCAACTGCAGCAACAGCTCCCAAAGCGAAGGAGCCAGGACCCAAAGACCTAGCTGGCCTGAAGGGCCCCCAGGGGTCCCCCAAGCAGCCCCTCTCCATTTGGGTCTGGGGGCTTTCTTTGGGCGGGAACCTGGGAGATTCATGCAAGGTTGCAGTTCGCGGCCCGAGAAGCACTCTCCGGCCAACATGCCCAACTGCAGCAACAGCTCCCAAAGCGAAGGAGCCAGGACCCAAAGACCTAGCTGGCCTGAAGGGCCCCCAGGGGGCCCCCAAGCAGCCCCTCTCAATTTGGGTCTGGGGGCTTTCATTGGGCCGGGAACCTGGGAGAATCCTGCAAGGTTGCAGTTCGCGGCCGGAGAAGCACTCTCCGGCCAACATGCCCAACTGCAGCAACAGCTCCCAAACCGAAGGAGCCAGGACCCAAAGACCTAGCTGGCCTGAAGGGCCCCCAGGGGGCCCCCAAGCAGCCCCTCTCCATTTGGGTCTGGGGGCTTTCGTTGGGCCTGGAACCTGGGAGGTACCTGCAAGGTTGCAGTTCGCGGCCCGAGAAGCATTCTCCGGCCAACATGCCCAACTGCAGCAACAGATCCCAAACCGAAGGAGCCAGGACCCAAAGACCTAGCTGGCCTGAAGGGCCCCCAGGGGGCCCCCAAGCAGCCCCTCTCCATTTGGGTCTGGGGGCTTTCGTTGGGCCGGGAACCTGGGAGAATCCTGCAAGGTTGCAGTTCGCAGCCCGAGAAGCACTCTCCGGCCAACATGCCCAACTGCAGCAACAGCTCCCAAAGCGAAGGAGCCAGGACCCAAAGACCTAGCTGGCCTGAAGGGCCCCCAGGGGGCCCCCAAGCAGCCCCTCTCAATTTGGGTCTGGGGGCTTTCGTTGGGCCGGGAACCTGGGAGGTACCTGCAAGGTTGCAGTTCGCGGCCGGAGAAGCACTCTCCGGCCAACATGCCCAACTGCAGCAACAGCTCCCAAACCGAAGGAGCCAGGACCCAAAGACCTAGCTGGCCTGAAGGGCCCCCAGGGGGCCCCCAAGCAGCCCCTCTCCATTTGGGTCTGGGGGCTTTCGTTGGGCCGGGAACCTGGGAGAATCCTGCAAGGTTGCAGTTCGCGGCCCGAGAAGCACTCTCCGGCCAACATGCCCAACTGCAGCAACAGCTCCCAAACCGTAGGAGCCAGGACCCAAAGACCTAGCTGGCCTGAAGGGCCCCCAGGGGGCCCCCAAGCAGCCCCTCTCCATTTGGGTCTGGGGGCTTTCGTTGGGCATGTATACCTGAGAGGTACCTGCAAGGTTACAGTTCGCGGCCCGAGAAGCACTCTCCGGCCAACATGCCCAACTGCAGCAACAGCTCCCAAAGCGAAGGAGCCAGGACCCAAAGACCTAGCTGGCCTGAAGGGCCCCCAGGGGTCCCCCAAGCAGCCCCTCTCCATTTGGGTCTGGGGGCTTTCTTTGGGCGGGAACCTGGGAGATTCATGCAAGGTTGCAGTTCGCGGCCCGAGAAGCACTCTCCGGCCAACATGCCCAACTGCAGCAACAGATCCCAAAGCGAAGGAGCCAGGACCCAACGACCTAGCTGGCCTGAAGGGCCCCCAGGGGGCCCCCAAGCAGCCCCTCTCCATTTGGGTCTGGGGGCTTTCGTTGGGCATGGAACCTGGGAGATTCCTGCAAGGTTGCAGTTCGCGGCCGGAGAAGCACTCTCCGGCCAACAGGCCCAACTGCAGCAACAGCTCCCAAACCGAAGGAGCCAGGACCCAAAGACCTAGCTGGCCTGAAGGGCCCCCAGGGGGCCCCCAAGCAGCCCCTCTCCATTTGGGTCTGGGGGCTTTCGTTGGGCCGGGAACCTGGGAGGTACCTGCAAGGTTGCAGTTCGCGGCCGGAGAATCATTCTCCGGCCAACATGCCCAACTGCAGCAACAGCTCCCAAAGCGAAGGAGCCAGGACCCAAAGACCTAGCTGGCCTGAAGGGCCCCCAGGGGGCCCCCAAGCAACCCCTCTCCATTTGGGTCTGGGGGCTTTTGTTGGGCCGGGAACCTGGGAGATTCCTGCAAGGTTGCAGTTCGAGGACGGAGAAGCACTCTCCGGCCAACATGCCCAACTGCAGCAACAGCTCCCAAACCGAATGAGCCAGGACACAAAGACCTAGCTGGCCTGAAGGGCCCCCAGGGGGCCCCCAAGCAGCCCCTCTCCATTTGGGTCTGGGGGCTTTCGTTGGGCATGTATACCTGAGAGGTACCTGCAAGGTTACAGTTCGCGGCCCGAGAAGCACTCTCCGGCCAACATGCCCAACTGCAGCAACAGCTCCCAAACCGAAGGAGCCAGGACCCAAAGACCTAGCTGGCCTGAAGGGCCCCCAGGGGTCCCCCAAGCAGCCCCTCTCCATTTGGGTCTGGGGGCTTTCGTTGGGCGGGGAACCTGGGAGATTCCTGCAAGGTTGCAGTTCGCGGCCCGAGAAGCACTCTCCGGCCAACATGCCCAACTGCAGCAACAGCTCCCAAAGCGAAGGAGCCAGGACCCAAAGACCTAGCTGGCCTGAAGGGCCCCCAGGGGGCCCCCAAGCAGCCCCTCTCAATTTGGGTCTGGGGGCTTTCGTTGGGCCGGGAACCTGGGAGAATCCTGCAAGGTTGCAGTTCGCGGCCGGAGAAGCACTCTCCGGCCAACATGCCCAACTGCAGCAACAGCTCCCAAACCGAAGGAGCCAGGACCCAAAGACCTAGCTGGCCTGAAGGGCCCCCAGGGGGCCCCCAAGCAGCCCCTCTCCATTTGGGTCTGGGGGCTTTCGTTGGGCCTGGAACCTGGGAGGTACCTGCAAGGTTGCAGTTCACGGCCCGAGAAGCATTCTCCGGCCAACATGCCCAACTGCAGCAACAGATCCCAAACCGAAGGAGCCAGGACCCAAAGACCTAGCTGGCCTGAAGGGCCCCCAGGGGGCCCCCAAGCAGCCCCTCTCCATTTGGGTCTGGGGGCTTTTGTTGGGCCGGGAACCTGGGAGAATCCTGCAAGGTTGCAGTTCGCAGCCCGAGAAGCACTCTCCGGCCAACATGCCCAACTGCAGCAACAGCTCCCAAAGCGAAGGAGCCAGGACCCAAAGACCTAGCTGGCCTGAAGGGCCCCCAGGGGGCCCCCAAGCAGCCCCTCTCAATTTGGGTCTGGGGGCTTTCGTTGGGCCGGGAACCTGGGAGGTACCTGCAAGGTTGCAGTTCGCGGCCGGAGAAGCACTCTCCGGCCAACATGCCCAACTGCAGCAACAGCTCCCAAACCGAAGGAGCCAGGACCCAAAGACCTAGCTGGCCTGAAGGGCCCCCAGGGGGCCCCCAAGCAGCCCCTCTCCATTTGGGTCTGGGGGCTTTCGTTGGGCCGGGAACCTGGGAGAATCCTGCAAGGTTGCAGTTCGCGGCCCGAGAAGCACTCTCCGGCCAACATGCCCAACTGCAGCAACAGCTCCCAAACCGAAGGAGCCAGGACCCAAAGACCTAGCTGGCCTGAAGGGCCCCCAGGGGGCCCCCAAGCAGCCCCTCTCCATTTGGGTCTGGGGGCTTTCGTTGGGCATGTATACCTGAGAGGTACCTGCAAGGTTACAGTTCGCGGCCGGAGAAGCACTCTCCGGCCAACATGCCCAACTGCAGCAACAGCTCCCAAACCGAAGGAGCCAGGACCCAAAGACCTAGCTGGCCTGAAGGGCCCCCAGGGTGCCCCCAAGCAGCCCCTCTCAATTTGGGTCTGGGGGCTTTCGTTGGGCCGGGAACCTGGGAGGTACCTGCAAGGTTGCAGTTCGCGGCCGGAGAAGCATTCTCCGGCCAACATGCCCAACTGCAGCAACAGCTCCCAAAGCGAAGGAGCCAGGACCCAAAGACCTAGCTGGCCTGAAGGGCCCCCAGGGGGCCCCCAAGCAACCCCTCTCCATTTGGGTCTGGGGGCTTTTGTTGGGCCGGGAACCTGGGAGATTCCTGCAAGGTTGCAGTTCGAGGACGGAGAAGCACTCTCCGGCCAACATGCCCAACTGCAGCAACAGCTCCCAAACCGAATGAGCCAGGACACAAAGACCTAGCTGGCCTGAAGGGCCCCCAGGGGGCCCCCAAGCAGCCCCTCTCCATTTGGGTCTGGGGGCTTTCGTTGGGCATGTATACCTGAGAGGTACCTGCAAGGTTACAGTTCGCGGCCCGAGAAGCACTCTCCGGCCAACATGCCCAACTGCAGCAACAGCTCCCAAACCGAAGGAGCCAGGACCCAAAGACCTAGCTGGCCTGAAGGGCCCCCAGGGGTCCCCCAAGCAGCCCCTCTCCATTTGGGTCTGGGGGCTTTCGTTGGGCGGGGAACCTGGGAGATTCCTGCAAGGTTGCAGTTCGCGGCCCGAGAAGCACTCTCCGGCCAACATGCCCAACTGCAGCAACAGCTCCCAAACCGAAGGAGCCAGGACCCAAAGACCTAGCTGGCCTGAAGGGCCCCCAGGGGGCCCCCAAGCAGCCCCTCTCAATTTGGGTCTGGGGGCTTTCGTTGGGACGGGAACCTGGGAGAATCCTGCAAGGTTGCAGTTCACGGCCCGAGAAGCACTCTCCGGCCAACATGCCCAACTGCAGCAACAGCTCCCAAAGCGAAGGAGCCAAAACCCAAAGACCAAGATGGCCTGAAGGGCCCCCAGGGGGCCCCCAAGCAGCCCCTCTCCATTTGGGTCTGGGGGCTTTCGTTGGGCCGGGAACCTGGGAGGTACCTGCAAGGTTGCAGTTCGCGGCCGGAGAAGCATTCTCCGGCCAACATGCCCAACTGCAGCAACAGCTCCCAAAGCGAAGGAGCCAGGACCCAAAGACCTAGCTGGCCTGAAGGGCCCCCAGGGGGGCCCCAAGGAGCTCCTCTCCATTTCGGTCGGGGGCTTTCATTGGGCCGGGAACCTGGGAGGTACCTGCAAGGTTGCAGTTCGCGGTCGGAGAAGCATTCTCCGGCCAACATGCCCAACTGCAGCAACAGCTCCCAAAGCGAAGGAGCCAGGACCCAAAGACCTAGCTGGCCTGAAGGGCCCCCAGGGGGCCCCCAAGCAACCCCTCTCCATTTGGGTCTGGGGGCTTTTGTTGGGCCGGGAACCTGGGAGAATCCTGCAAGGTTGCAGTTCGCGGCCGGAGAAGCACTCTCCGGCCAACATGCCCAACTGCAGCAACAGCTCCCAAACCGAATGAGCCAGGACACAAAGACCTAGCTGGCCTGAAGGGCCCCCAGGGGGCCCCCAAGCAGCCCCTCTCCATTTGGGTCTGGGGGCTTTCGTTGGGCATGGAACCTGGGAGATTCCTGCAAGGTTGCAGTTCGCGGCCCGAGAAGCACTCTCCGGCCAACATGCCCAACTGCAGCAACAGCTCCCAAACCGAAGGAGCCAGGACCCAAAGACCTAGCTGGCCTGAAGGGCCCCCAGGGGGCCCCCAAGCAGCCCCTCTCAATTTGGGTCTGGGGGCTTTCGTTGGGCCGGGAACCTGGGAGGTACCTGCAAGGTTGTAGTTCGCGGCCGGAGAAGCATTCTCCGGCCAACATGCCCAACTGCAGCAACAGCTCCCAAAGCGAAGGAGCCAGGACCCAAAGACCTAGCTGGCCTGAAGGGCCCCCAGGGGTCCCCCAAGCAACCCCTCTCCATTTGGGTCTGGGGGCTTTTGTTGGGCCGGGAACCTGGGAGATTCCTGCAAGGTTGCAGTTCGAGGACGGAGAAGCACTCTCCGGCCAACATGCCCAACTGCAGCAACAGCTCCCAAACCGAATGAGCCAGGACACAAAGACCTAGCTGGCCTGAAGGGCCCCCAGGGGGCCCCCAAGCAGACCCTCTCCATTTGGGTCTGGGGGCTTTCGTTGGGCATGTATACCTGAGAGGTACCTGCAAGGTTACAGTTCGCGGCCCGAGAAGCACTCTCCGGCCAACATGCCCAACTGCAGCAACAGCTCCCAAAGCGAAGGAGCCAGGACCCAAAGACCTAGCTGGCCTGAAGGGCCCCCAGGGGTCCCCCAAGCAGCCCCTCTCCATTTGGGTCTGGGGGCTTTCTTTGGGCGGGAACCTGGGAGATTCATGCAAGGTTGCAGTTCGCGGCCCGAGAAGCACTCTCCGGCCAACATGCCCAACTGCAGCAACAGCTCCCAAACCGAAGGAGCCAGGACCCAAAGACCTAGCTGGCCTGAAGGGCCCCCAGGGGGCCCCCAAGCAGCCCCTCTCCATTTGGGTCTGGGGGCTTTCGTTGGGCCGGGAACCTGGGAGAATCCTGCAAGGTTGCAGTTCGCGGCCCGAGAAGCACTCTCCGGCCAACATGCCCAACTGCAGCAACAGCTCCCAAACCGAAGGAGCCAGGACCCAAAGACCTAGCTGGCCTGAAGGGCCCCCAGGGGGCCCCCAAGCAGCCCCTCTCCATTTGGGTCTGGGGGCTTTCGTTGGGCCTGGAACCTGGGAGGTACCTGCAAGGTTGCATTTCGCGGCCCGAGAAGCAGTCTCCGGCCAACATGCCCAACTGCAGCAACAGCTCCCAAAGCGAAGGAGCCAGGACCCAAAGACCTAGCTGGCCTGAAGGGCCCCCAGGGGGCCCCCAAGCAGCCCCTCTCCATTTGGGTCTGGGGGCTTTCGTTGGGCCGGGAACCTGGGAGAATCCTGCAAGGTTGCAGTTCGCAGCCCGAGAAGCACTCTCCGGCCAACATGCCCAACTGCAGCAACAGCTCCCAAACCGAAGGAGCCAGGACCCAAAGACCTAGCTGGCCTGAAGGGCCCCCAGGGGGGCCCCAAGGAGCTCCTCTCCATTTGGGTCTGGGGGCTTTCGTTGGGCCGGGAACCTGGGAGGTACCTGCAAGGTTGCAGTTCGCGGCCCGAGAAGCACTCTCCGGCCAACATGCCCAACTGCAGCAACAGCTCCCAAAGCGAAGGAGCCAGGACCCAAAGACCTAGCTGGCCTGAAGGGCCCCCAGGGGGCCCCCAAGCAGCCCCTCTCCATTTGGGTCTGGGGGCTTTTGTTGGGCCGGGAACCTGGGAGTTACCTGCAAGGTTGCAGTTCGAGGCCCGAGAAGCACTCTCCGGCCAACATGCACAAATGCAGCAACAGCTCCCAAACCGAATGAGCCAGGACACAAAGACCTAGCTGGCCTGAAGGGCCCCCAGGGTGCCCCCAAGCAGCCCCTCTCCATTTGGGTCTGGGGGCTTTCGTTGGGCATGTATACCTGAGAGGTACCTGCAAGGTTACAGTTCGCGGCCCGAGAAGCACTCTCCGGCCAACATGCCCAACTGCAGCAACAGCTCCCAAAGCGAAGGAGCCAGGACCCAAAGACCTAGCTGGCCTGAAGGGCCCCCAGGGGGCCCCCAAGCAGCCCCTCTCCATTTGGGTCTGGGGGCTTTCGTTGGGCCGGGAACCTTGGAGGTACCTGCAAGGTTGCAGTTCGCGGCCGGAGAAGCATTCTCCGGCCAACATGCCCAACTGCAGCAACAGCTCCCAAAGCGAAGGAGCCAGGACCCAAAGACCTAGCTGGCCTGAAGGGCCCCCAGGGGGGCCCCAAGCAACCCCTCTCCATTTGGGTCTGGGGGCTTTTGTTGGGCCGGGAACCTGGGAGATTCCTGCAAGGTTGCAGTTCGAGGACGGAGAAGCACTCTCCGGCCAACATGCCCAACTGCAGCAACAGCTCCCAAACCGAAGGAGCCAGGACCCAAAGACCTAGCTGGCCTGAAGGGCCCCCAGGGGGCCCCCAAGCAACCCCTCTCCATTTGGGTCTGGGGGCTTTTGTTGGGCCGGGAACCTGGGAGATTCCTGCAAGGTTGCAGTTCGCGGCCCGAGAAGCACTCTCCGGCCAACATGCCCAACTGCAGCAACAGCTCCCAAAGCGAAGGAGCCAGGACACAAAGACCTAGCTGGCCTGAAGGGCCCCCAGGGGGGCCCCAAGCAGCCCCTCTCCATTTGGGTCTGGGGGCTTTCGTTGGGCATGTATACCTGGGAGATTCCTGCAAGGTTGCAGTTCGCGGCCCGAGAAGCACTCTCCGGCCAACATGCCCAACTGCAGCAACAGCTCCCAAAGCGAAGGAGCCAGGACCCAAAGACCTAGCTGGCCTGAAGGGCCCCCAGGGGGCCCCCAAGCAGCCCCTCTCCATTTGGGTCTGGGGGCTTTCGTTGGGCCGGGAACCTGGGAGAATCCTGCAAGGTTGCAGTTCGCAGCCCGAGAAGCACTCTCCGGCCAACATGCTCAACTGCAGCAACAGCTCCCAAACCGAAGGAGCCAGGACCCAAAGACCTAGCTGGCCTGAAGGGCCCCCAGGGGGGCCCCAAGCAGCCCCTCTCCATTTGGGTCTGGGGGCTTTCGTTGGGCCGGGAACCTGGGAGGTACCTGCAAGGTTGCAGTTCGCGGCCCGAGAAGCACTCTCCGGCCAACATGCCCAACTGCAGCAACAGCTCCCAAAGCGAAGGAGCCAGGACCCAAAGACCTAGCTGGCCTGAAGGGCCCCCAGGGGGCCCCCAAGCAGCCCCTCTCCATTTGGGTCTGGGGGCTTTTCTTTGGCCGGGAACCTGGGAGTTACCTGCAAGGTTGCAGTTCGAGGCCCGAGAAGCACTCTCCGGCCAACATGCCCAACTGCAGCAACAGCTCCCAAAGCGAAGGAGCCAGGACCCAAAGACCTAGCTGGCCTGAAGGGCCCCCAGGGGGCCCCCAAGCAGCCCCTCTCCATTTGGGTCTGGGGGCTTTCGTTGGGCATGTATACCTGAGAGGTACCTGCAAGGTTACAGTTCGCGGCCCGAGAAGCACTCTCCGGCCAACATGCCCAACTGCAGCAACAGCTCCCAAAGCGAAGGAGCCAGGACCCAAAGACCTAGCTGGCCTGAAGGGCCCCCAGGGGGCCCCCAAGCAGCCCCTCTCCATTTGGGTCTGGGGGCTTTCGTTGGGCCGGGAACCTTGGAGGTACCTGCAAGGTTGCAGTTCGCGGCCGGAGAAGCATTCTCCGGCCAACATGCCCAACTGCAGCAACAGCTCCCAAAGCGAAGGAGCCAGGACCCAAAGACCTAGCTGGCCTGAAGGGCCCCCAGGGGGGCCCCAAGGAGCTCCTCTCCATTTGGGTCGGGGGCTTTCGTTGGGCCGGGAACCTGGGAGGTACCTGCAAGGTTGCAGTTCGCGGTCGGAGAAGCATTCTCCGGCCAACATGCCCAACTGCAGCAACAGCTCCCAAAGCGAAGGAGCCAGGACCCAAAGACCTAGCTGGCCTGAAGGGCCCCCAGGGGGCCCCCAAGCAACCCCTCTCCATTTGGGTCTGGGGGCTTTTGTTGGGCCGGGAACCTGGGAGATTCCTGCAAGGTTGAAGTTCGAGGCCCGAGAAGCACTCTCCGGCCAACATGCCCAACTGCAGCAACAGCTCCCAAACCGAATGAGCCAGGATACAAAGACCTAGCTGGCCTGAAGGGCCCCCAGGGGGCCCCCAAGCAGCCCCTCTCCATTTGGGTCTGGGGGCTTTCGTTGGGCATGGAACCTGGGAGATTCCTGCAAGGTTGCAGTTCGCGGCCCGAGAAGCACTCTCCGGCCAACATGCCCAACTGCAGCAACAGCTCCCAAAGCGAAGGAGCCAGGACCCAAAGACCTAGCTGGCCTGAAGGGCCCCCAGGGGGGCCCCAAGCAACCCCTCTCCATTTGGGTCTGGGGGCTTTTGTTGGGCCGGGAACCTGGGAGATTCCTGCAAGGTTGCAGTTCGAGGACGGAGAAGCACTCTCCGGCCAACATGCCCAACTGCAGCAACAGCTCCCAAACCGAAGGAGCCAGGACCCAAAGACCTAGCTGGCCTGAAGGGCCCCCAGGGGGCCCCCAAGCAACCCCTCTCCATTTGGGTCTGGGGGCTTTTGTTGGGCCGGGAACCTGGGAGATTCCTGCAAGGTTGCAGTTCGCGGCCCGAGAAGCACTCTCCGGCCAACATGCCCAACTGCAGCAACAGCTCCCAAACCGAATGAGCCAGGACACAAAGACCTAGCTGGCCTGAAGGGCCCCCAGGGGGCCCCCAAGCAGCCCCTCTCCATTTGGGTCTGGGGGCTTTCGTTGGGCATGTATACCTGAGAGGTACCTGCAAGGTTACAGTTCGCGGCCCGAGAAGCACTCTCCGGCCAACATGCCCAACTGCAGCAACAGCTCCCAAAGCGAAGGAGCCAGGACCCAAAGACCTAGCTGGCCTGAAGGGCCCCCAGGGGTCCCCCAAGCAGCCCCTCTCCATTTGGGTCTGGGGGCTTTCTTTGGGCGGGAACCTGGGAGATTCATGCAAGGTTGCAGTTCGCGGCCCGAGAAGCACTCTCCGGCCAACATGCCCAACTGCAGTAACAGCTCCCAAAGCGAAGGAGCCAGGACCCAAAGACCTAGCTGGACTGAAGGGCCCCCAGGGGGGCCCCAAGCAGCCCCTCTCCATTTGGGTCTGGGGGCTTTCGTTGGGCCGGGAACCTGGGAGGTACCTGCAAGGTTGCAGTTCGCGGCCCGAGAAGCACTCTCCGGCCAACATGCCCAACTGCAGCAACAGCTCCCAAAGCGAAGGAGCCAGGACCCAAAGACCTAGCTGGCCTGAAGGGCCCCCAGGGGGCCCCCAAGCAGCCCCTCTCCATTTGGGTCTGGGGGCTTTTCTTGGGCCGGGAACCTGGGAGTTACCTGCAAGGTTGCAGTTCGCGGCCCGAGAAGCACTCTCCGGCCAACATGCCCAACTGCAGCAACAGCTCCCAAACCGAAGGAGCCAGGACACAAAGACCTAGCTGGCCTGAAGGGCCCCCAGGGTGCCCCCAAGCAGCCCCTCTCCATTTGGGTCTGGGGGCTTTCGTTGGGCATGTATACCTGAGAGGTACCTGCAAGGTTACAGTTCGCGGCCCGAGAAGCACTCTCCGGCCAACATGCCCAACTGCAGCAACAGCTCCCAAAGCGAAGGAGCCAGGACCCAAAGACCTAGCTGGCCTGAAGGGCCCCCAGGGGGCCCCCAAGCAGCCCCTCTCCATTTGGGTCTGGGGGCTTTCGTTGGGCCGGGAACCTTGGAGGTACCTGCAAGGTTGCAGTTCGCGGCCGGAGAAGCATTCTCCGGCCAACATGCCCAACTGCAGCAACAGCTCCCAAAGCGAAGGAGCCAGGACCCAAAGACCTAGCTGGCCTGAAGGGCCCCCAGGGGGGCCCCAAGGAGCTCCTCTCCATTTGGGTCGGGGGCTTTCGTTGGGCCGGGAACCTTTGAGGTATCTGCAAGGTTGCCGTTCGCGGTCGGAGAAGCATTCTCCGGCCAACATGCCCAACTGCAGCAACAGCTCCCAAAGCGAAGGAGCCAGGACCCAAAGACCTAGCTGGCCTGAAGGGCCCCCAGGGGGGCCCCAAGCAACCCCTCTCCATTTGGGTCTGGGGGCTTTTGTTGGGCCGGGAACCTGGGAGATTCCTGCAAGGTTGCAGTTCGAGGACGGAGAAGCACTCTCCGGCCAACATGCCCAACTGCAGCAACAGCTCCCAAACCGAAGGAGCCAGGACCCAAAGACCTAGCTGGCCTGAAGGGCCCCCAGGGGGCCCCCAAGCAACCCCTCTCCATTTGGGTCTGGGGGCTTTTGTTGGGCCGGGAACCTGGGAGATTCCTGCAAGGTTGCAGTTCGCGGCCCGAGAAGCACTCTCCGGCCAACATGCCCAACTGCAGCAACAGCTCCCAAACCGAATGAGCCAGGACACAAAGACCTAGCTGGCCTGAAGGGCCCCCAGGGGGCCCCCAAGCAGCCCCTCTCCATTTGGGTCTGGGGGCTTTCGTTGGGCATGTATACCTGAGAGGTACCTGCAAGGTTACAGTTCGCGGCCCGAGAAGCACTCTCCGGCCAACATGCCCAACTGCAGCAACAGCTCCCAAAGCGAAGGAGCCAGGACCCAAAGACCTAGCTGGCCTGAAGGGCCCCCAGGGGTCCCCCAAGCAGCCCCTCTCCATTTGGGTCTGGGGGCTTTCTTTGGGCGGGAACCTGGGAGATTCATGCAAGGTTGCAGTTCGCGGCCCGAGAAGCACTCTCCGGCCAACATGCCCAACTGCAGCAACAGCTCCCAAAGCGAAGGAGCCAGGACCCAAAGACCTAGCTGGACTGAAGGGCCCCCAGGGGGGCCCCAAGCAGCCCCTCTCCATTTGGGTCTGGGGGCTTTCGTTGGGCCGGGAACCTGGGAGGTACCTGCAAGGTTGCAGTTCGCGGCCCGAGAAGCACTCTCCGGCCAACATGCCCAACTGCAGCAACAGCTCCCAAAGCGAAGGAGCCAGGACCCAAAGACCTAGCTGGCCTGAAGGGCCCCCAGGGGGCCCCCAAGCAGCCCCTCTCCATTTGGGTCTGGGGGCTTTTCTTGGGCCGGGAACCTGGGAGTTACCTGCAAGGTTGCAGTTCGAGGCCCGAGAAGCACTCTCCGGCCAACATGCCCAACTGCAGCAACAGCTCCCAAACCGAAGGAGCCAGGACACAAAGACCTAGCTGGCCTGAAGGGCCCCCAGGGTGCCCCCAAGCAGCCCCTCTCCATTTGGGTCTGGGGGCTTTCGTTGGGCATGTATACCTGAGAGGTACCTGCAAGGTTACAGTTCGCGGCCCGAGAAGCACTCTCCGGCCAACATGCCCAACTGCAGCAACAGCTCCCAAAGCGAAGGAGCCAGGACCCAAAGACCTAGCTGGCCTGAAGGGCCCCCAGGGGGCCCCCAAGCAGCCCCTCTCCATTTGGGTCTGGGGGCTTTCGTTGGGCCGGGAACCTTGGAGGTACCTGCAAGGTTGCAGTTCGCGGCCGGAGAAGCATTCTCCGGCCAACATGCCCAACTGCAGCAACAGCTCCCAAAGCGAAGGAGCCAGGACCCAAAGACCTAGCTGGCCTGAAGGGCCCCCAGGGGGGCCCCAAGGAGCTCCTCTCCATTTGGGTCGGGGGCTTTCGTTGGGCCGGGAACCTTTGAGGTATCTGCAAGGTTGCCGTTCGCGGTCGGAGAAGCATTCTCCGGCCAACATGCCCAACTGCAGCAACAGCTCCCAAAGCGAAGGAGCCAGGACCCAAAGACCTAGCTGGCCTGAAGGGCCCCCAGGGGGCCCCCAAGCAACCCCTCTCCATTTGGGTCTGGGGGCTTTTGTTGGGCCGGGAACCTGGGAGATTCCTGCAAGGTTGAAGTTCGAGGCCCGAGAAGCACTCTCCGGCCAACATGCCCAACTGCAGCAACAGCTCCCAAACCGAATGAGCCAGGACACAAAGACCTAGCTGGCCTGAAGGGCCCCCAGGGGGCCCCCAAGCAGCCCCTCTCCATTTGGGTCTGGGGGCTTTCGTTGGGCATGGAACCTGGGAGATTCCTGCAAGGTTGCAGTTCGCGGCCCGAGAAGCACTCTCCGGCCAACATGCCCAACTGCAGCAACAGCTCCCAAAGCGAAGGAGCCAGGACCCAAAGACCTAGCTGGCCTGAAGGGCCCCCAGGGGGCCCCCAAGCAGCCCCTCTCCATTTGGGTCTGGGGGCTTTCGTTGGGCCGGGAACCTGAGAGGTACCTGCAAGGTTGCAGTTCGCGGCCGGAGAAGCATTCTCCGGCCAACATGCCCAACTGCAGCAACAGCTCCCAAAGCGAAGGAGCCAGGACCCAAAGACCTAGCTGGCCTGAAGGGCCCCCAGGGGGCCCCCAAGCAACCCCTCTCCATTTGGGTCTGGGGGCTTTTGTTGGGCCGGGAACCTGGGAGATTCCTGCAAGGTTGCAGTTCGAGGACGGAGAAGCACTCTCCGGCCAACATGCCCAACTGCAGCAACAGCTCCCAAACCGAATGAGCCAGGACACAAAGACCTAGCTGGCCTGAAGGGCCCCCAGGGGGCCCCCAAGCAGCCCCTCTCCATTTGGGTCTGGGGGCTTTCGTTGGGCATGTATACCTGAGAGGTACCTGCAAGGTTGCAGTTCGCGGCCCGAGAAGCACTCTCCGGCCAACATGCCCAACTGCAGCAACAGCTCCCAAAGCGAAGGAGCCAGGACCCAAAGACCTAGCTGGCCTGAAGGGCCCCCAGGGGGCCCCCAAGCAGCCCCTCTCCATTTGGGTCTGGGGGCTTTCTTTGGGCGGGAACCTGGGAGATTCATGCAAGGTTGCAGTTCGCGTCCCGAGAAGCACTCTCCGGCCAACATGCCCAACTGCAGCAACAGCTCCCAAAGCGAAGGAGCCAGGACCCAAAGACCTAGCTGGCCTGAAGGGCCCCCAGGGGGCCCCCAAGCAGCCCCTCTCCATTTGGGTCTGGGGGCTTTCGTTGGGCCGGGAACCTGGGAGAATCCTGCAAGGTTGCAGTTCGCGGCCGGAGAAGCACTCTCCGGCCAACATGCCCAACTGCAGCAACAGCTCCCAAACCGAAGGAGCCAGGACCCAAAGACCTAGCTGGCCTGAAGGGCCCCCAGGGGGCCCCCAAGCAGCCCCTCTCCATTTGGGTCTGGGGGCTTTTGTTGGGCCGGGAACCTGGGAGAATCCTGCAAGGTTGCAGTTCGCGGCCGGAGAAGCACTCTCCGGCCAACATGCCCAACTGCAGCAACAGCTCCCAAACCGAAGGAGCCAGGACCCAAAGACCTAGCTGGCCTGAAGGGCCCCCAGGGGGCCCCCAAGCAGCCCCTCTCCATTTGGGTCTGGGGGCTTTCGTTGGGCCGGAAACCTGGGAGAATCCTGCAAGGTTGCAGTTCGCAGCCCGAGAAGCACTCTCCGGCCAACATGCCCAACTGCAGCAACAGCTCCCAAACCGAAGGAGCCAGGACCCAAAGACCTAGCTGGCCTGAAGGGCCCCCAGGGGGCCCCCAAGCAGCCCCTCTCCATTTGGGTCTGGGGGCTTTCGTTGGGCCGGGAACCTGGGAGATTCCTGCAAGGTTGCAGTTCGCGGCCCGAGAAGCACTCTCCGGCCAACATGCCCAACTGCAGCAACAGCTCCCAAACCGAAGGAGCCAGGACCCAAAGACCTAGCTGGCCTGAAGGGCCCCCAGGGGGCCCCCAAGGAGCTCCTCTCCATTTGGGTCTGGGGGCTTTAGTTGGGCCGGGAACCTGGGAGGTACCTGCAAGGTTGCAGTTCGCGGCCGGAGAAGCACTCTCCGGCCAACATGCCCAACTGCAGCAACAGCTCCCAAAGCGAAGGAGCCAGGACCCAAAGACCTAGCTGGCCTGAAGGGCCCCCAGGGGGCCCCCAAGCAGCCCCTCTCCATTTGGGTCTGGGGGCTTTCGTTGGGCCGGGAACCTGGGAGAATCCTGCAAGGTTGCAGTTCGCGGCCCGAGAAGCACTCTCCGGCCAACATGCCCAACTGCAGCAACAGCTCCCAAAGCGAAGGAGCCAGGACCCAAAGACCTAGCTGGCCTGAAGGGCCCTCAGGGGGCCCCCAAGCAGCCCCTCTCAATTTGGGTCTGGGGGCTTTCGTTGGGCCGGGAACCTGGGAGAATCCTGCAAGGTTGCAGTTCGCGGCCGGAGAAGCACTCTCCGGCCAACATGCCCAACTGCAGCAACAGCTCCCAAACTGAAGGAGCCAGGACCCAAAGACCTAGCTGGCCTGAAGGGCCCCCAGGGGGCCCCCAAGCAGCCCCTCTCAATTTGGGTCTGGGGGCTTTCGTTGGGCCGGGAACCTGGGAGGTACCTGCAAGGTTGCAGTTGGCGGCCCGAGAAGCACTCTCCGGCCAACATGCCCAACTGCAGCAACAGCTCCCAAAGCGAAGGAGCCAGGACCCAAAGACCTAGCTGGCCTGAAGGGCCCCCAGGGGGCCCCCAAGCAGCCCCTCTCAATTTGGGTCTGGGGGCTTTTGTTGGGCCGGGAACCTGGGAGAATCCTGCAAGGTTGCAGTTCGCGGCCCGAGAAGCACTCTCCGGCCAACATGCCCAACTGCAGCAACAGCTCCCAAAGCGAAGGAGCCAGGACCCAAAGACCTAGCTGGCCTGAAGGGCCCCCAGGGGGCCCCCAAGCAGCCCCTCTCAATTTCGGTCTGGGGGCTTTCGTTGGGCCGGGAACCTGGGAGGTACCTGCAAGGTTGCAGTTCGCGGCCCGAGAAGCAGTCTCCGGCCAACATGCCCAACTGCAGCAACAGCTCCCAAAGCGAAGGAGCCAGGACCCAAAGACCTAGCTGGCCTGAAGGGCCCCCAGGGGGGCCCCAAGGAGCTCCTCTCCATTTGGGTCTGGGGGCTTTCGTTGGGCCGGGAACCTGGGAGGTACCTGCAAGGTTGCAGTTCGCGGCCGGAGAAGCACTCTCCGGCCAACATGCCCAACTGCAGCAACAGCTCCCAAACCGAAGGAGCCAGGACCCAAAGACCTAGCTGGCCTGAAGGGCCCCCAGGGGGCCCCCAAGCAGCCCCTCTCCATTTGGGTCTGGGGGCTTTCGTTGGGCGGGGAACCTGGGAGATTCCTGCAAGGTTGCAGTTCGCGGCCCGAGAAGCACTCTCCGGCCAACATGCCCAACTGCAGCAACAGCTCCCAAACCGAATGAGCCAGGACACAAAGACCTAGCTGGCCTGAAGGGCCCCCAGGGGGCCCCCAAGCAGCCCCACTCCATTTGGGTCTGGGGGCTTTCGTTGGGCATGTATACATGGGAGATACCAGCAAGGTTGCAGTTCGCGGCCCGAGAAGCACTCTCCGGCCAACATGCCCAACTGCAGCAACAGCTCCCAAACCGAAGGAGCCAGGACCCAAAGACCTAGCTGGCCTGAAGGGCCCCCAGGGGTCCCCCAAGCAGCCCCTCTCCATTTGGGTCTGGGGGCTTTCGTTGGGCGGGGAACCTGGGAGATTCCTGCAAGGTTGCAGTTCGCGGCCCGAGAAGCACTCTCCGGCCAACATGCCCAACTGCAGCAACAGCTCCCAAACCGAAGGAGCCAGGACCCAAAGACCTAGCTGGCCTGAAGGGCCCCCAGGGGGCCCCCAAGCAGCCCCTCTCCATTTGGGTCTGGGGGCTTTCGTTGGGCCGGGAACCTGGGAGGTACCTGCAAGGTTACAGTTCGCGGCCCGAGAAGCACTCTCCGGCCAACATGCCCAACTGCAGCAACAGCTCCCAAAGCGAAGGAGCCAGGACCCAAAGACCTAGCCGGCCTGAAGGGCCCCCATGGGGCCCCCAAGGAGCTCCTCTCCATTTGGGTCTGGGGGCTTTAGTTGGGCCGGGAACCTGGGAGGTACCTGCAAGGATGCAGTTCGCGGCCAGAGAAGCACTCTCCGGCCAACATGCCCAACTGCAGCAACAGCTCCCAAAGCGAAGGAGCCAGGACCCAAAGACCTAGCTGGCCTGAAGGGCCCCCAGGGGGCCCCCAAGCAGCCCCTCTCAATTTGGGTCTGGGGGCTTTTGTTGGGCCGGGAACCTGGGAGCTACCTGCAAGGTTGCAGTTCGAGGCCCGAGAAGCACTCTCCGGCCAACATGCCCAACTGCAGCAACAGCTCCCAAACCGAAGGAGCCAGGACACAAAGACCTAGCTGGCCTGAAGGGCCCCCAGGGGGCCCCCAAGCAGCCCCTCTCAATTTGGGTCTGGGGGCTTTCGTTGGGCCGGGAACCTGGGAGAATCCTGCAAGGTTGCAGTTCGCGGCCCGAGAAGCACTCTCCGGCCAACATGCCCAACTGCAGCAACAGCTCCCAAAGCGAAGGAGCCAGGACCCAAAGACCTAGCTGGCCTGAAGGGCCCCCAGGGGGCCCCCAAGCAGCCCCTCTCCATTTGGGTCTGGGGGCTTTCGTTGGGCCGGGAACCTGGGAGAATCCTGCAAGGTTGCAGTTCGCGGCCCGAGAAGCAGTCTCCGGCCAACATGCCCAACTGCAGCAACAGCTCCCAAAGCGAAGGAGCCAGGACCCAAAGACCTAGCTGGCCTGAAGGGCCCCCAGGGGGCCCCCAAGCAGCCCCTCTCCATTTGGGTCTGGGGGCTTTCGTTGGGCCGGGAACCTGGGAGAATCCTGCAAGGTTGCAGTTCGCGGCCCGAGAAGCACTCTCCGGCCAACATGCCCAACTGCAGCAACAGCTCCCAAAGCGAAGGAGCCAGGACCCAAAGACCTAGCTGGCCTGAAGGGCCCTCAGGGGGCCCCCAAGCAGCCCCTCTCAATTTGGGTCTGGGGGCTTTCGTTGGGCCGGGAACCTGGGAGAATCCTGCAAGGTTGCAGTTCGCGGCCGGAGAAGCACTCTCCGGCCAACATGCCCAACTGCAGCAACAGCTCCCAAACTGAAGGAGCCAGGACCCAAAGACCTAGCTGGCCTGAAGGGCCCCCAGGGGGCCCCCAAGCAGCCCCTCTCAATTTGGGTCTGGGGGCTTTCGTTGGGCCGGGAACCTGGGAGGTACCTGCAAGGTTGCAGTTGGCGGCCCGAGAAGCACTCTCCGGCCAACATGCCCAACTGCAGCAACAGCTCCCAAAGCGAAGGAGCCAGGACCCAAAGACCTAGCTGGCCTGAAGGGCCCCCAGGGGGCCCCCAAGCAGCCCCTCTCAATTTGGGTCTGGGGGCTTTTGTTGGGCCGGGAACCTGGGAGAATCCTGCAAGGTTGCAGTTAGCGGCCCGAGAAGCACTCTCCGGCCAACATGCCCAACTGCAGCAACAGCTCCCAAACCGAAGGAGCCAGGACCCAAAGACCTAGCTGGCCTGAAGGGCCCTCAGGGGGCCCCCAAGCAGCCCCTCTCAATTTGGGTCTGGGGGCTTTCGTTGGGCCGGGAACCTGGGAGAATCCTGCAAGGTTGCAGTTCGCGGCCGGAGAAGCACTCTCCGGCCAACATGCCCAACTGCAGCAACAGCTCCCAAACTGAAGGAGCCAGGACCCAAAGACCTAGCTGGCCTGAAGGGCCCCCAGGGGGCCCCCAAGCAGCCCCTCTCAATTTGGGTCTGGGGGCTTTCGTTGGGCCGGGAACCTGGGAGGTACCTGCAAGGTTGCAGTTGGCGGCCCGAGAAGCACTCTCCGGCCAACATGCCCAACTGCAGCAACAGCTCCCAAAGCGAAGGAGCCAGGACCCAAAGACCTAGCTGGCCTGAAGGGCCCCCAGGGGGCCCCCAAGCAGCCCCTCTCAATTTGGGTCTGGGGGCTTTTGTTGGGCCGGGAACCTGGGAGAATCCTGCAAGGTTGCAGTTAGCGGCCCGAGAAGCACTCTCCGGCCAACATGCCCAACTGCAGCAACAGCTCCCAAAGCGAAGGAGCCAGGACCCAAAGACCTAGCTGGCCTGAAGGGCCCCCAGGGGGCCCCCAAGCAGCCCCTCTCAATTTGGGTCTGGGGGCTTTCGTTGGGCCGGGAACCTGGGAGGTACCTGCAAGGTTGCAGTTCGCGGCCCGAGAAGCAGTCTCCAGCCAACATGCCCAACTGCAGCAACAGCTCCCAAAGCGAAGGAGCCAGGACCCAAAGACCTAGCTGGCCTGAAGGGCCCCCAGGGGGGCCCCAAGGAGCTCCTCTCCATTTGGGTCTGGGGGCTTTCGTTGGGCCGGGAACCTGGGAGGTACCTGCAAGGTTGCAGTTCGCGGCCGGAGAAGCACTCTCCGGCCAACATGCCCAACTGCAGCAACAGCTCCCAAACCGAAGGAGCCAGGACCCAAAGACCTAGCTGGCCTGAAGGGCCCCCAGGGGTCCCCCAAGCAGCCCCTCTCCATTTGGGTCTGGGGGCTTTCGTTGGGCGGGGAACCTGGGAGATTCCTGCAAGGTTGCAGTTCGCGGCCCGAGAAGCACTCTCCGGCCAACATGCCCAACTGCAGCAACAGCTCCCAAACCGAATGAGCCAGGACACAAAGACCTAGCTGGCCTGAAGGGCCCCCAGGGGGCCCCCAAGCAGCCCCACTCCATTTGGGTCTGGGGGCTTTCGTTGGGCATGTATACATGGGAGATACCAGCAAGGTTGCAGTTCGCGGCCCGAGAAGCACTCTCCGGCCAACATGCCCAACTGCAGCAACAGCTCCCAAACCGAAGGAGCCAGGACCCAAAGACCTAGCTGGCCTGAAGGGCCCCCAGGGGTCCCCCAAGCAGCCCCTCTCCATTTGGGTCTGGGGGCTTTCGTTGGGCGGGGAACCTGGGAGATTCCTGCAAGGTTGCAGTTCGCGGCCCGAGAAGCACTCTCCGGCCAACATGCCCAACTGCAGCAACAGCTCCCAAACCGAAGGAGCCAGGACCCAAAGACCTAGCTGGCCTGAAGGGCCCCCAGGGGGCCCCCAAGCAGCCCCTCTCCATTTGGGTCTGGGGGCTTTCGTTGGGCCGGGAACCTGGGAGGTACCTGCAAGGTTACAGTTCGCGGCCCGAGAAGCACTCTCCGGCCAACATGCCCAACTGCAGCAACAGCTCCCAAACCGAAGGAGCCAGGACCCAAAGACCTAGCTGGCCTGAAGGGCCCCCAGGGGGCCCCCAAGGAGCTCCTCTCCATTTGGGTCTGGGGGCTTTAGTTGGGCCGGGAACCTGGGAGGTACCTGCAAGGATGCAGTTCGCGGCCAGAGAAGCACTCTCCGGCCAACATGCCCAACTGCAGCAACAGCTCCCAAAGCGAAGGAGCCAGGACCCAAAGACCTAGCTGGCCTGAAGGGCCCCCAGGGGGCCCCCAAGCAGCCCCTCTCAATTTGGGTCTGGGGGCTTTCGTTGGGCCGGGAACCTGGGAGCTACCTGCAAGGTTGCAGTTCGAGGCCCGAGAAGCACTCTCCGGCCAACATGCCCAACTGCAGCAACAGCTCCCAAACCGAAGGAGCCAGGACACAAAGACCTAGCTGGCCTGAAGGGCCCCCAGGGGGCCCCCAAGCAGCCCCTCTCAATTTGGGTCTGGGGGCTTTCGTTGGGCCGGGAACCTGGGAGAATCCTGCAAGGTTGCAGTTCGCGGCCCGAGAAGCACTCTCCGGCCAACATGCCCAACTGCAGCAACAGCTCCCAAAGCGAAGGAGCCAGGACCCAAAGACCTAGCTGGCCTGAAGGGCCCCCAGGGGGCACCCAAGCAGCCCCTCTCCATTTGGGTCTGGGGGCTTTCGTTGGGCCGGGAACCTGGGAGAATCCTGCAAGGTTGCAGTTCGCGGCCCGAGAAGCAGTCTCCGGCCAACATGCCCAACTGCAGCAACAGCTCCCAAAGCGAAGGAGCCAGGACCCAAAGACCTAGCTGGCCTGAAGGGCCCCCAGGGGGGCCCCAAGGAGCTCCTCTCCATTTGGGTCTGGGGGCTTTCGTTGGGCCGGGAACCTGGGAGGTACCTGCAAGGTTGCAGTTCGCGGCCGGAGAAGCATTCTCCGGCCAACATGCCCAACTGCAGCAACAGCTCCCAAAGCGAAGGAGCCAGGACCCAAAGACCTAGCTGGCCTGAAGGGCCCCCAGGGGGCCCCCAAGCAACCCCTCTCAATTTGGGTCTGGGGGCTTTTGTTGGGCCGGGAACGTGGGAGAATCCTGCAAGGTTGCAGTTCGCGGCCCGAGAAGCACTCTCCGGCCAACATGCCCAACTGCAGCAACAGCTCCCAAAGCGAAGGAGCCAGGACCCAAAGACCTAGCTGGCCTGAAGGGCCCCCAGGGGGCCCCCAAGCAGCCCCTCTCAATTTGGGTCTGGGGGCTTTCGTTGGGCCGGGAACCTGGGAGGTACCTGCAAGGTTGTGGTTGGCGGCCCGAGAAGCACTCTCCGGCCAACATGCCCAACTGCAGCAACAGCTCCCAAACCGAAGGAGCCAGGACCCAAAGACCTAGCTGGCCTGAAGGGCCCCCAGGGGGCCCCCAAGCAGCCCCTCTCCATTTGGGTCTGGGGGCTTTCGTTGGGCATGTATACATGGGAGATACCAGCAAGGTTGCAGTTCGCGGCCCGAGAAGCACTCTCCGGCCAACATGCCCAACTGCAGCAACAGCTCCCAAACCGAAGGAGCCAGGACACAAAGACCTAGCTGGCCTGAAGGGCCCCCAGGGGGCCCCCAAGCAGCCCCTCTCCATTTGGGTCTGGGGGCTTTCGTTGGGCGGGGAACCTGGGAGATTCCTGCAAGGTTGCAGTTCGCGGCCCGAGAAGCACTCTCCGGCCAACATGCCCAACTGCAGCAACAGCTCCCAAACCGAAGGAGCCAGGACCCAAAGACCTAGCTGGCCTGAAGGGCCCCCAGGGGGCCCCCAAGCAGCCCCTCTCCATTTGGGTCTGGGGGCTTTCGTTGGGCCGGGAACCTGGGAGGTACCTGCAAGGTTACAGTTCGCGGCCCGAGAAGCACTCTCCGGCCAACATGCCCAACTGCAGCAACAGCTCCCAAACCGAAGGAGCCAGGACCCAAAGACCTAGCTGGCCTGAAGGGCCCCCAGGGGGCCCCCAAGGAGCTCCTCTCCATTTGGGTCTGGGGGCTTTAGTTGGGCCGGGAACCTGGGAGGTACCTGCAAGGATGCAGTTCGCGGCCAGAGAAGCACTCTCCGGCCAACATGCCCAACTGCAGCAACAGCTCCCAAAGCGAAGGAGCCAGGACCCAAAGACCTAGCTGGCCTGAAGGGCCCCCAGGGGGCCCCCAAGCAGCCCCTCTCAATTTGGGTCTGGGGGCTTTCGTTGGGCCGGGAACCTGGGAGCTACCTGCAAGGTTGCAGTTCGAGGCCCGAGAAGCACTCTCCGGCCAACATGCCCAACTGCAGCAACAGCTCCCAAACCGAAGGAGCCAGGACACAAAGACCTAGCTGGCCTGAAGGGCCCCCAGGGGGCCCCCAAGCAGCCCCTCTCAATTTGGGTCTGGGGGCTTTCGTTGGGCCGGGAACCTGGGAGAATCCTGCAAGGTTGCAGTTCGCGGCCCGAGAAGCACTCTCCGGCCAACATGCCCAACTGCAGCAACAGCTCCCAAAGCGAAGGAGCCAGGACCCAAAGACCTAGCTGGCCTGAAGGGCCCCCAGGGGGCACCCAAGCAGCCCCTCTCCATTTGGGTCTGGGGGCTTTCGTTGGGCCGGGAACCTGGGAGAATCCTGCAAGGTTGCAGTTCGCGGCCCGAGAAGCAGTCTCCGGCCAACATGCCCAACTGCAGCAACAGCTCCCAAAGCGAAGGAGCCAGGACCCAAAGACCTAGCTGGCCTGAAGGGCCCCCAGGGGGGCCCCAAGGAGCTCCTCTCCATTTGGGTCTGGGGGCTTTCGTTGGGCCGGGAACCTGGGAGGTACCTGCAAGGTTGCAGTTCGCGGCCGGAGAAGCATTCTCCGGCCAACATGCCCAACTGCAGCAACAGCTCCCAAAGCGAAGGAGCCAGGACCCAAAGACCTAGCTGGCCTGAAGGGCCCCCAGGGGGCCCCCAAGCAACCCCTCTCAATTTGGGTCTGGGGGCTTTTGTTGGGCCGGGAACGTGGGAGAATCCTGCAAGGTTGCAGTTCGCGGCCCGAGAAGCACTCTCCGGCCAACATGCCCAACTGCAGCAACAGCTCCCAAACCGAAGGAGCCAGGACCCAAAGACCTAGCTGGCCTGAAGGGCCCCCAGGGGGCCCCCAAGCAGCCCCTCTCAATTTGGGTCTGGGGGCTTTCGTTGGGCCGGGAACCTGGGAGGTACCTGCAAGGTTGTGGTTGGCGGCCCGAGAAGCACTCTCCGGCCAACATGCCCAACTGCAGCAACAGCTCCCAAACCGAAGGAGCCAGGACCCAAAGACCTAGCTGGCCTGAAGGGCCCCCAGGGGGCCCCCAAGCAGCCCCTCTCCATTTGGGTCTGGGGGCTTTCGTTGGGCATGTATACATGGGAGATACCAGCAAGGTTGCAGTTCGCGGCCCGAGAAGCACTCTCCGGCCAACATGCCCAACTGCAGCAACAGCTCCCAAACCGAAGGAGCCAGGACACAAAGACCTAGCTGGCCTGAAGGGCCCCCAGGGGGCCCCCAAGCAGCCCCTCTCCATTTGGGTCTGGGGGCTTTCGTTGGGCGGGGAACCTGGGAGATTCCTGCAAGGTTGCAGTTCGCGGCCCGAGAAGCACTCTCCGGCCAACATGCCCAACTGCAGCAACAGCTCTCAAACCGAATGAGCCAGGACCCAAAGACCTAGCTGGCCTGAAGGGCCCCCAGGGGGCCCCCAAGCAGCCCCTCTCCATTTGGGTCTGGGGGCTTTCGTTGGGCATGTATACATGGGAGATTCCTGCAAGGTTGCAGTTCGCGGCCCGAGAAGCACTCTCCGGCCAACATGCCCAACTGCAGCAACAGCTCCCAAACCGAAGGAGCCAGGACCCAAAGACCTAGCTGGCCTGAAGGGCCCCCAGGGGTCCCCCAAGCAGCCCCTCTCCATTTGGGTCTGGGGGCTTTCGTTGGGCGGGGAACCTGGGAGATTCCTGCAAGGTTGCAGTTCGCGGCCCGAGAAGCACTCTCCGGCCAACATGCCCAACTGCAGCAACAGCTCCCAAACCGAAGGAGCCAGGACCCAAAGACCTAGCTGGCCTGAAGGGCCCCCAGGGGGCCCCCAAGCAGCCCCTCTCAATTTGGGTCTGGGGGCTTTCGTTGGGCCGGGAACCTGGGAGAATCCTGCAAGGTTGCAGTTCGCTGCCCGAGAAGCACTCTCCGGCCAACATGCCCAACTGCAGCAACAGCTCCCAAAGCGAAGGAGCCAGGACCCAAAGACCTAGCTGGCCTGAAGGGCCCCCAGGGGGCCCCCAAGCAGCCCCTCTCCATTTGGGTCTGGGGGCTTTCGTTGGGCTGGGAACCTGGGAGGTACCTGCAAGGTTGCAGTTCGCGGCCCGAGAAGCACTCTCCGGCCAACATGCCCAACTGCAGCAACAGCTCCCAAACCGAAGGAGCCAGGACCCAAAGACCTAGCTGGCCTGAAGGGCCCCCATGGGGCCCCCAAGGAGCTCCTCTCCATTTGGGTCTGGGGGCTTTAGTTGGGCCGGGAACCTGGGAGGTACCTGCAAGGATGCAGTTCGCGGCCAGAGAAGCACTCTCCGGCCAACATGCCCAACTGCAGCAACAGCTCCCAAAGCGAAGGAGCCAGGACCCAAAGACCTAGCTGGCCTGAAGGGCCCCCAGGGGGCCCCCAAGCAGCCCCTCTCAATTTGGGTCTGGGGGCTTTTGTTGGGCCGGGAACCTGGGAGCTACCTGCAAGGTTGCAGTTCGAGGCCCGAGAAGCACTCTCCGGCCAACATGCCCAACTGCAGCAACAGCTCCCAAACCGAATGAGCCAGGACACAAAGACCTAGCTGGCCTGAAGGGCCCCCAGGGGGCCCCCAAGCAGCCCCTCTCCATTTGGGTCTGGGGGCTTTCGTTGGGCCGGGAACCTGGGAGAATCCTGCAAGGTTGCAGTTCGCGGCCCGAGAAGCACTCTCCGGCCAACATGCCCAACTGCAGCAACAGCTCCCAAAGCGAAGGAGCCAGGACCCAAAGACCTAGCTGGCCTGAAGGGCCCCCAGGGGGCCCCCAAGCAGCCCCTCTCCATTTGGGTCTGGGGGCTTTCGTTGGGCCGGGAACCTGGGAGAATCCTGCAAGGTTGCAGTTCGCGGCCCGAGAAGCAGTCTCCGGCCAACATGCCCAACTGCAGCAACAGCTCCCAAAGCGAAGGAGCCAGGACCCAAAGACCTAGCTGGCCTGAAGGGCCCCCAGGGGGGCCCCAAGGAGCTCCTCTCCATTTGGGTCTGGGGGCTTTCGTTGGGCCGGGAACCTGGGAGGTACCTGCAAGGTTGCAGTTCGCGGCCAGAGAAGCACTCTCCGGCCAACATGCCCAACTGCAGCAACAGCTCCCAAACCGAAGGAGCCAGGACCCAAAGACCTAGCTGGCCTGAAGGGCCCCCAGGGGGCCCCCAAGCAGCCCCTCTCAATTTGGGTCTGGGGGCTTTTGTTGGGCCGGGAACGTGGGAGAATCCTGCAAGGTTGCAGTTCGCGGCCCGAGAAGCACTCTCCGGCCAACATGCCCAACTGCAGCAACAGCTCCCAAACCGAAGGAGCCAGGACCCAAAGACCTAGCTGGCCTGAAGGGCCCCCAGGGGGCCCCCAAGCAGCCCCTCTCAATTTGGGTCTGGGGGCTTTCGTTGGGCCGGGAACCTGGGAGGTACCTGCAAGGTTGTGGTTGGCGGCCCGAGAAGCACTCTCCGGCCAACATGCCCAACTGCAGCAACAGCTCCCAAACCGAAGGAGCCAGGACCCAAAGACCTAGCTGGCCTGAAGGGCCCCCAGGGGGCCCCCAAGCAGCCCCTCTCCATTGGGGTCTGGGGGCTTTCGTTGGGCATGTATACATGGGAGATACCAGCAAGGTTGCAGTTCGCGGCCCGAGAAGCACTCTCCGGCCAACATGCCCAACTGCAGCAACAGCTCCCAAACCGAAGGAGCCAGGACCCAAAGACCTAGCTGGCCTGAAGGGCCCCCAGGGGGCCCCCAAGCAGCCCCTCTCCATTTGGGTCTGGGGGCTTTCGTTGGGCCGGGAACCTGGGAGATTCCTGCAAGGTTGCAGTTCGCGGCCCGAGAAGCACTCTCCGGCCAACATGCCCAACTGCAGCAACAGCTCTCAAACCGAATGAGCCAGGACACAAAGACCTAGCTGGCCTGAAGGGCCCCCAGGGGGCCCCCAAGCAGCCCCTCTCCATTTGGGTCTGGGGGCTTTCGTTGGGCATGTATACATGGGAGATTCCTGCAAGGTTGCAGTTCGCGGCCCGAGAAGCACTCTCCGGCCAACATGCCCAACTGCAGCAACAGCTCCCAAACCGAAGGAGCCAGGACCCAAAGACCTAGCTGGCCTGAAGGGCCCCCAGGGGTCCCCCAAGCAGCCCCTCTCCATTTGGGTCTGGGGGCTTTCGTTGGGCGGGGAACCTGGGAGATTCCTGCAAGGTTGCAGTTCGCGGCCCGAGAAGCACTCTCCGGCCAACATGCCCAACTGCAGCAACAGCTCCCAAAGCGAAGGAGCCAGGACCCAAAGACCTAGCTGGCCTGAAGGGCCCCCAGGGGGCCCCCAAGCAGCCCCTCTCCATTTGGGTCTGGGGGCTTTCGTTGGGCCGGGAACCTGGGAGAATCCTGCAAGGTTGCAGTTCGCAGCCCGAGAAGCACTCTCCGGCCAACATGCCCAACTGCAGCAACAGCTCCCAAAGCGAAGGAGCCAGGACCCAAAGACCTAGCTGGCCTGAAGGGCCCCCAGGGGGCCCCCAAGCAGCCCCTCTCCATTTGGGTCTGGGGGCTTTCGTTGGGCCGGGAACCTGGGAGGTACCTGCAAGGTTGCAGTTCGCGGCCAGAGAACCACTCTCCGGCCAACATGCCCAACTGCAGCAACAGCTCCCAAAGCGAAGGAGCCAGGACCCAAAGACCTAGCTGGCCTGAAGGGCCCCCAGGGGGGCCCCAAGGAGCTCCTCCCCATTTGGGTCTGGGGGCTTTCGTTGGGCCGGGATCCTGGGAGGTACCTGCAAGGTTGCAGTTCGCGGCCCGAGAAGCACTCTCCGGCCAACATGCCCAACTGCAGCAACAGCTCCCAAAGCGAAGGAGCCAGGACCCAAAGACCTAGCTGGCCTGAAGGGCCCCCAGGGGGCCCCCAAGCAGCCCCTCTCAATTTGGGTCTGGGGGCTTTTGTTGGGCCGGGAACCTGGGAGAATCCTGCAAGGTTGCAGTTCGCGGCCCGAGAAGCACTCTCCGGCCAACATGCCCAACTGCAGCAACAGCTCCCAAAGCGAAGGAGCCAGGACCCAAAGACCTAGCTGGCCTGAAGGGCCCCCATGGGGCCCCCAAGGAGCTCCTCTCCATTTGGGTCTGGGGGCTTTCGTTGGGCCGGGAACCTGGGAGGTACCTGCAAGGTTGCAGTTCGCGGCCGGAGAAGCATTCTCCGGCCAACATGCCCAACTGCAGCAACAGCTCCCAAAGCGAAGGAGCCAGGACCCAAAGACCTAGCTGGCCTGAAGGGCCCCCAGGGGGCCCCCAAGCAGCCCCTCTCAATTTGGGTCTGGGGGCTTTTGTTGGGCCGGGAACGTGGGAGAATCCTGCAAGGTTGCAGTTCGCGGCCCGAGAAGCACTCTCCGGCCAACATGCCCAACTGCAGCAACAGCTCCCAAACCGAAGGAGCCAGGACCCAAAGACCTAGCTGGCCTGAAGGGCCCCCAGGGGGCCCCCAAGCAGCCCCTCTCAATTTGGGTCTGGGGGCTTTCGTTGGGCCGGGAACCTGGGAGGTACCTGCAAGGTTGTGGTTGGCGGCCCGAGAAGCACTCTCCGGCCAACATGCCCAACTGCAGCAACAGCTCCCAAACCGAAGGAGCCAGGACCCAAAGACCTAGCTGGCCTGAAGGGCCCCCAGGGGGCCCCCAAGCAGCCCCTCTCCATTTGGGTCTGGGGGCTTTCGTTGGGCATGTATACATGGGAGATACCAGCAAGGTTGCAGTTCGCGGCCCGAGAAGCACTCTCCGGCCAACATGCCCAACTGCAGCAACAGCTCCCAAAGCGAAGGAGCCAGGACCCAAAGACCTAGCTGGCCTGAAGGGCCCCCAGGGGTCCCCCAAGCAGCCCCTCTCCATTTGGGTCTGGGGGCTTTCGTTGGGCGGGGAAACTGGGAGATTCCTGCAAGGTTGCAGTTCGCGGCCCGAGAAGCACTCTCCGGCCAACATGCCCAACTGCAGCAACAGCTCCCAAACCGAAGGAGCCAGGACCCAAAGACCTAGCTGGCCTGAAGGGCCCCCAGGGGGCCCCCAAGCAGCCCCTCTCAATTTGGGTCTGGGGGCTTTCGTTGGGCCGGGAACCTGGGAGAATCCTGCAAGGTTGCAGTTCGCGGCCCGAGAAGCACTCTCCGGCCAACATGCCCAACTGCAGCAACAGCTCCCAAAGCGAAGGAGCCAGGACCCAAAGACCTAGCTGGCCTGAAGGGCCCCCAGGGGGCCCCCAAGCAGCCCCTCTCCATTTGGGTCTGGGGGCTTTCGTTGGGCCGGGAACCTGGGAGGTACCTGCAAGGTTGCAGTTCGCGGCCAGAGAACCACTCTCCGGCCAACATGCCCAACTGCAGCAACAGCTCCCAAAGCGAAGGAGCCAGGACCCAAAGACCTAGCTGGCCTGAAGGGCCCCCAGGGGGGCCCCAAGGAGCTCCTCCCCATTTAGGTCTGGGGGCTTTCGTTGGGCCGGGAACCTGGGAGCTACCTGCAAGGTTGCAGTTCGCGGCCCGAGAAGCACTCTCCGGCCAACATGCCCAACTGCAGCAACAGCTCCCAAAGCGAAGGAGCCAGGACCCAAAGACCTAGCTGGCCTGAAGGGCCCCCAGGGGGCCCCCAAGCAGCCCCTCTCAATTTGGGTCTGGGGGCTTTTGTTGGGCCGGGAACCTGGGAGAATCCTGCAAGGTTGCAGTTCGCGGCCCGAGAAGCACTCTCCGGCCAACATGCCCAACTGCAGCAACAGCTCCCAAACCGAAGGAGCCAGGACCCAAAGACCTAGCTGGCCTGAAGGGCCCCCAGGGGGCCCCCAAGCAGCCCCTCTCAATTTGGGTCTGGGGGCTTTCGTTGGGCAGGGAACCTGGGAGGTACCTGCAAGGTTGCAATTCGCGGCCCGAGAAGCACTCTCCGGCCAACATGCCCAACTGCAGCAACAGCTCCCAAAGCGAAGGAGCCAGGACCCAAAGACCTAGCTGGCCTGAAGGGCCCCCAGGGGGCCCCCAAGCAGCCCCTCTCCATTTGGGTCTGGGGGCTTTCGTTGGGCCGGGAACCTGGGAGAATCCTGCAAGGTTGCAGTTCGCGGCCCGAGAAGCACTCTCCGGCCAACATGCCCAACTGCAGCAACAGCTCCCAAAGCGAAGGAGCCAGGACCCAAAGACCTAGCTGGCCTGAAGGGCCCCCAGGGGGCCCCCAAGCAGCCCCTCTCCATTTGGGTCTGGGGGCTTTCGTTGGGCCGGGAACCTGGGAGAATCCTGCAAGGTTGCAGTTCGCGGCCCGAGAAGCACTCTCCGGCCAACATGCCCAACTGCAGCAACAGCTCCCAAACCGAAGGAGCCAGGACCCAAAGACCTAGCTGGCCTGAAGGGCCCCCAGGGGGGCCCCAAGGAGCTCCTCTCCATTTGGGTCTGGGGGCTTTAGTTGGGCCGGGAACCTGGGAGGTACCTGCAAGGATGCAGTTCGCGGCCAGAGAAGCACTCTCCGGCCAACATGCCCAACTGCAGCAACAGCTCCCAAACCGAAGGAGCCAGGACCCAAAGACCTAGCTGGCCTGAAGGGCCCCCAGGGGGCCCCCAAGCAGCCCCTCTCAATTTGGGTCTGGGGGCTTTTGTTGGGCCGGGAACCAGGGAGATTCCTGCAAGGTTGCAGTTCGAGGCCCGAGAAGCACTCTCCGGCCAACATGCCCAACTGCAGCAACAGCTCCCAAACCGAATGAGCCAGGACACAAAGACCTAGCTGGCCTGAAGGGCCCCCAGGGGGCCCCCAAGCAGCCCCTCTCAATTTGGGTCTGGGGGCTTTCGTTGGGCATGTATACCTGAGAGTTACCTGCAAGGTTACAGTTCGCGGCCCGAGAAGCACTCTCCGGCCAACATGCCCAACTGCAGCAACAGCTCCCAAACCGAAGGAGCCAGGACCCAAAGACCTAGCTGGCCTGAAGGGCCCCCAGAAGGCCACCAAGCAGCCCCTCTCAATTTGGGTCTGGGGGCTTTCTTTAGGCTGAGAACCTGGGAGATACCAGCAAGGTTGCAGTTCGCGGACCGAGAAGCACTCTCCGGCCAACATGCCCAATATCCAGCAACAGCTCCCAAAGCGAAGGAGCCAGGACCCAAAGACCTAGCTGGCCTGAAGGGCCCCCAGGGGGCCCCCAAGCAGCCCCTCTCAATTTGGGTCTGGGGGCTTTCGTTGGGCCGGGAACCTGGGAGGTACCTGCAAGGTTGCAGTTCGCGGCCCGAGAAGCACTCTCCTGCCAACATGCCCAACTGCAGCAACAGCTCCCAAACCGAAGGAGCCAGGACCCAAAGACCTAGCTGGCCTGAAGGGCCCCCAGGGGGCCCCCAAGCAGCCCCTCTCCATTTGGGTCTGGGGGCTTTCGTTGGGCCGGGAACCTGGGAGGTACCTGCAAGGTTGCAGTTCGCGGCCCGAGAAGCACTCTCCAGCCAACATGCCCAACTGCAGCAACAGCTCCCAAAGCGAAGGAGCCAGGACCCAAAGACCTAGCTGGCCTGAAGGGCCCCCAGGGGGCCCCCAAGCAGCCCCTCTCAATTTGGGTCTGGGGGCTTTCGTTGGGCCGGGAACCTGGGAGGTACCTGCAAGGTTGCAGTTCGCGGCCCGAGAAGCACTCTCCGGCCAACATGCCCAACTGCAGCAACAGCTCCCAAACCGAAGGAGCCAGGACCCAAAGACCTAGCTGGCCTGAAGGGCCCCCAGGGGTCCCCCAAGCAGCCCCTCTCAATTTGGGTCTGGGGGCTTTCGTTGGGCATGTATACCTGAGAGTTACCTGCAAGGTTACAGTTCGCGGCCCGAGAAGCACTCTCCGGCCAACATGCCCAACTGCAGCAACAGCTCCCAAACCGAAGGAGCCAGGACCCAAAGACCTAGCTGGCCTGAAGGGCCCCCAGAAGGCCACCAAGCAGCCCCTCTCAATTTGGGTCTGGGGGCTTTCGTTGGGCCGGGAACCTGGGAGATTCCTGCAAGGTTGCAGTTCGCGGCCGGAGAAGCACTCTCCGGCCAACATGCCCAACTGCAGCAACAGCTCCCAAACCGAAGGAGCCAGGACCCAAAGACCTAGCTGGCCTGAAGGGCCCCCAGGGGGCCCCCAAGCAGCCGCTCTCCATTTGGGTCTGGGGGCTTTCTTTAGGCTGAGAACCTGGGAGATACCAGCAAGGTTGCAGTTCGCGGACCGAGAAGCACTCTCCAGCCAACATGCCCAATATCCAGCAACAGCTCCCAAAGCGAAGGAGCCAGGACCCAAAGACCTAGCTGGCCTGAAGGGCCCCCAGGGGGCCCCCAAGCAGCCCCTCTCAATTTGGGTCTGGGGGCTTTCGTTGGGCCGGGAACCTGGGAGGTACCTGCAAGGTTGCAGTTCGCGGCCCGAGAAGCACTCTCCTGCCAACATGCCCAACTGCAGCAACAGCTCCCAAACCGAAGGAGCCAGGACCCAAAGACCTAGCTGGCCTGAAGGGCCCCCAGGGGGCCCCCAAGCAGCCCCTCTCCATTTGGGTCTGGGGGCTTTCGTTGGGCCGGGAACCTGGGAGGTACCTGCAAGGTTGCAGTTCGCGGCCCGAGAAGCACTCTCCGGCCAACATGCCCAACTGCAGCAACAGCTCCCAAAGCGAAGGAGCCAGGACCCAAAGACCTAGCTGGCCTGAAGGGCCCCCAGGGGGCCCCCAAGCAGCCCCTCTCCATTTGGGTCTGGGGGCTTTCGTTGGGCCGGGAACCTGGGAGAATCCTGCAAGGTTGCAGTTCGCGGCCCGAGAAGCACTCTCCGGCCAACATGCCCAACTGCAGCAACAGCTCCCAAACCGAAGGAGCCAGGACCCAAAGACCTAGCTGGCCTGAAGGGCCCCCAGGGGGCCCCCAAGCAGCCCCTCTCCATTTGGGTCTGGGGGCTTTCGTTGGGCCGGGAACCTGGGAGGTACCTGCAAGGTTACAGTTCGCGGCCCGAGAAGCACTCTCCGGCCAACATGCTCAACTGCAGCAACAGCTCCCAAACCGAAGGAGCCAGGACCCAAAGACCTAGCTGGCCTGAAGGGCCCCCAGGGGGCCCCCAAGGAGCTCCTCTCCATTTGGGTCTGGGGGCTTTAGTTGGGCCGGGAACCTGGGAGGTACCTGCAAGGATGCAGTTCGCGGCCAGAGAACCACTCTCCGGCCAACATGCCCAACTGCAGCAACAGCTCCCAAACCGAAGGAGCCAGGACCCAAAGACCTAGCTGGCCTGAAGGGCCCCCAGGGGGCCCCCAAGCAGCCCCTCTCAATTTGGGTCTGGGGGCTTTTGTTGGGCCGGGAACCTGTGAGATTCCTGCAAGGTTGCAGTTCGAGGCCCGAGAAGCACTCTCCGGCCAACATGCCCAACTGCAGCAACAGCTCCCAAACCGAAGGAGCCAGGACACAAAGACCTAGCTGGCCTGAAGGGCCCCCAGGGGGCCCCCAAGCAGCCCCTCTCAATTTGGGTCTGGGGGCTTTCGTTGGGCATGTATACCTGAGAGTTACCTGCAAGGTTACAGTTCGCGGCCCGAGAAGCACTCTCCGGCCAACATGCCCAACTGCAGCAACAGCTCCCAAACCGAAGGAGCCAGGACCCAAAGACCTAGCTGGCCTGAAGGGCCCCCAGAAGGCCACCAAGCAGCCCCTCTCAATTTGGGTCTGGGGGCTTTCGTTGGGCCGGGAACCTGGGAGATTCCTGCAAGGTTGCAGTTCGCGGCCGGAGAAGCACTCTCCGACCAACATGCCCAACTGCAGCAACAGCTCCCAAAGCGAAGGAGTCAGGACCCAAAGACCTAGCTGGCCTGAAGGGCCCCCAGGGGGGCCCCAAGGAGCTCCTCTCCATTTGGGTCTGGGGGCTTTCGTTGGGCCGGGAACCTGGGAGGTACCTGCAAGGTTGCAGTTCGCGGCCGGAGAAGCATTCTCCGGCCAACATGCCCAACTGCAGCAACAGCTCCCAAACCGAAGGAGCCAGGACCCAAAGACCTAGCTGGCCTGAAGGGCCCCCAGGGGGCCCCCAAGCAGCCCCTCTCAATTTGGGTCTGGGGGCTTTTGTTGGGCCGGGAACGTGGGAGAATCCTGCAAGGTTGCAGTTCGCGGCCCGAGAAGCACTCTCCGGCCAACATGCCCAACTGCAGCAACAGCTCCCAAAGCGAAGGAGCCAGGACCCAAAGACCTAGCTGGCCTGAAGGGCCCCCAGGGGGCCCCCAAGCAGCCCCTCTCAATTTGGGTCTGGGGGCTTTCGTTGGGCCGGGAACCTGGGAGGTACCTGCAAGGTTGTGGTTGGCGGCCCGAGAAGCACTCTCCGGCCAACATGCCCAACTGCAGCAACAGCTCCCAAACCGAAGGAGCCAGGACCCAAAGACCTAGCTGGCCTGAAGGGCCCCCAGGGGGCCCCCAAGCAGCCCCTCTCCATTTGGGTCTGGGGGCTTTCGTTGGGCATGTATACATGGGAGATACCAGCAAGGTTGCAGTTCGCGGCCCGAGAAGCACTCTCCGGCCAACATGCCCAACTGCAGCAACAGCTCCCAAACCGAAGGAGCCAGGACCCAAAGACCTAGCTGGCCTGAAGGGCCCCCAGGGGTCCCCCAAGCAGCCCCTCTCCATTTGGGTCTGGGGGCTTTCGTTGGGCGGGGAACCTGGGAGATTCCTGCAAGGTTGCAGTTCGCGGCCCGAGAAGCACTCTCCGGCCAACATGCCCAACTGCAGCAACAGCTCCCAAACCGAATGAGCCAGGACACAAAGACCTAGCTGGCCTGAAGGGCCCCCAGGGGGCCCCCAAGCAGCCCCTCTCCATTTGGGTCTGGGGGCTTTCGTTGGGCATGTATACATGGGAGATTCCTGCAAGGTTGCAGTTCGCGGCCCGAGAAGCACTCTCCGGCCAACATGCCCAACTGCAGCAACAGCTCCCAAACCGAAGGAGCCAGGACCCAAAGACCTAGCTGGCCTGAAGGGCCCCCAGGGGGCCCCCAAGCAGCCCCTCTCAATTTGGGTCTGGGGGCTTTCGTTGGGCGGGGAACCTGGGAGATTCCTGCAAGGTTGCAGTTCGCGGCCCGAGAAGCACTCTCCGGCCAACATGCCCAACTGCAGCAACAGCTCCCAAACCGAAGGAGCCAGGACCCAAAGACCTAGCTGGCCTGAAGGGCCCCCAGGGGGCCCCCAAGCAGCCCCTCTCAATTTGGGTCTGGGGGCTTTCGTTGGGCCGGGAACCTGGGAGAATCCTGCAAGGTTGCAGTTCGCGGCCCGAGAAGCACTCTCCGGCCAACATGCCCAACTGCAGCAACAGCTCCCAAAGCGAAGGAGCCAGGACCCAAAGACCTAGCTGGCCTGAAGGGCCCCCAGGGGGCCCCCAAGCAGCCCCTCTCCATTTGGGTCTGGGGACTTTCGTTGGGCCGGGAACCTGGGAGGTACCTGCAAGGTTGCAGTTCGCGGCCGGAGAAGCACTCTCCGGCCAACATGCCCAACTGCAGCAACAGCTCCCAAAGCGAAGGAGCCAGGACCCAAAGACCTAGCTGGCCTGAAGGGCCCCCAGGGGGGCCCCAAGGAGCTCCTCCCCATTTGGGTCTGGGTGCTTTCGTTGGGCCGGGATCCTGGGAGGTACCTGCAAGGTTGCAGTTCGCGGCCCGAGAAGCACTCTCCGGCCAACATGCCCAACTGCAGCAACAGCTCCCAAAGCGAAGGAGCCAGGACCCAAAGACCTAGCTGGCCTGAAGGGCCCCCAGGGGGCCCCCAAGCAGCCCCTCTCAATTTGGGTCTGGGGGCTTTTGTTGGGCCGGGAACCTGGGAGAATCCTGCAAGGTTGCAGTTCGCGGCCCGAGAAGCACTCTCCGGCCAACATGCCCAACTGCAGCAACAGCTCCCAAAGCGAAGGAGCCAGGACCCAAAGACCTAGCTGGCCTGAAGGGCCCCCAGGGGGCCCCCAAGCAGCCCCTCTCAATTTGGGTCTGGGGGCTTTCGTTGGGCCGGGAACCTGGGAGGTACCTGCAAGGTTGCAGTTGGCGGCCCGAGAAGCACTCTCCGGCCAACATGCCCAACTGCAGCAACAGCTCCCAAACCGAAGGAGCCAGGACCCAAAGACCTAGCTGGCCTGAAGGGCCCCCAGGGGGCCCCCAAGCAGCCCCTCTCCATTTGGGTCTGGGGGCTTTCGTTGGGCCGGGAACCTGGGAGAATCCTGCAAGGTTGCAGTTCGCGGCCCGAGAAGCACTCTCCGGCCAACATGCCCAACTGCAGCAACAGCTCCCAAAGCGAAGGAGCCAGGACCCAAAGACCTAGCTGGCCTGAAGGGCCCCCAGGGGGCCCCCAAGCAGCCCCTCTCCATTTGGGTCTGGGGGCTTTCGTTGGGCCGGGAACCTGGGAGGTACCTGCAAGGTTACAGTTCGCGGCCCGAGAAGCACTCTCCGGCCAACATGCCCAACTGCAGCAACAGCTCCCAAAGCGAAGGAGCCAGGACCCAAAGACCTAGCTGGCCTGAAGGGCCCCCAGGGGGCCCCCAAGGAGCTCCTCTCCATTTGGGTCTGGGGGCTTTAGTTGGGCCGGGAACCTGGGAGGTACCTGCAAGGATGCAGTTCGCGGCCAGAGAACCACTCTCCGGCCAACATGCCCAACTGCAGCAACAGCTCCCAAACCGAAGGAGCCAGGACCCAAAGACCTAGCTGGCCTGAAGGGCCCCCAGGGGGCCCCCAAGCAGCCCCTCTCAATTTGGGTCTGGGGGCTTTTGTTGGGCCGGGAACCTGGGAGATTCCTGCAAGGTTGCAGTTCGAGGCCCGAGAAGCACTCTCCGGCCAACATGCCCAACTGCAGCAACAGCTCCCAAACCGAAGGAGCCAGGACACAAAGACCTAGCTGGCCTGAAGGGCCCCCAGGGGGCCCCCAAGCAGCCCCTCTCAATTTGGGTCTGGGGGCTTTCGTTGGGCATGTATACCTGAGAGTTACCTGCAAGGTTACAGTTCGCGGCCCGAGAAGCACTCTCCGGCCAACATGCCCAACTGCAGCAACAGCTCCCAAACCGAAGGAGCCAGGACCCAAAGACCTAGCTGGCCTGAAGGGCCCCCAGAAGGCCACCAAGCAGCCCCTCTCAATTTGGGTCTGGGGGCTTTCGTTGGGCCGGGAACCTGGGAGATTCATGCAAGGTTGCAGTTCGCGGCCGGAGAAGCACTCTCCGGCCAACATGCCCAACTGCAGCAACAGCTCCCAAACCGAAGGAGCCAGGACCCAAAGACCTAGCTGGCCTGAAGGGCCCCCAGGGGGCCCCCAAGCAGCCGCTCTCCATTTGGGTCTGGGGGCTTTCTTTAGGCTGAGAACCTGGGAGATACCAGCAAGGTTGCAGTTCGCGGACCGAGAAGCACTCTCCGGCCAACATGCCCAATATCCAGCAACAGCTCCCAAAGCGAAGGAGCCAGGACCCAAAGACCTAGCTGGCCTGAAGGGCCCCCAGGGGGCCCCCAAGCAGCCCCTCTCAATTTGGGTCTGGGGGCTTTCGTTGGGCCGGGAACCTGGGAGGTACCTGCAAGGTTGCAGTTCGCGGCCCGAGAAGCACTCTCCTGCCAACATGCCCAACTGCAGCAACAGCTCCCAAACCGAAGGAGCCAGGACCCAAAGACCTAGCTGGCCTGAAGGGCCCCCAGGGGGCCCCCAAGCAGCCCCTCTCCATTTGGGTCTGGGGGCTTTCGTTGGGCCGGGAACCTGGGAGGTACCTGCAAGGTTGCAGTTCGCGGCCCGAGAAGCACTCTCCGGCCAACATGCCCAACTGCAGCAACAGCTCCCAAAGCGAAGGAGCCAGGACACAAAGACCTAGCTGGCCTGAAGGGCCCCCAGGGGGCCCCCAAGCAGCCCCTCTCCATTTGGGTCTGGGGGCTTTCGTTGGGCCGGGAACCTGGGAGGTACCTGCAAGGTTGCAGTTCGCGGCCCGAGAAGCACTCTCCGGCCAACATGCCCAACTGCAGCAACAGCTCCCAAACCGAAGGAGCCAGGACCCAAAGACCTAGCTGGCCTGAAGGGCCCCCAGGGGGCCCCCAAGCAGCCCCTCTCCATTTGGGTCTGGGGGCTTTTGTTGGGCCGGGAACCTGGGAGATTCCTGCAAGGTTGCAGTTCGAGGCCCGAGAAGCACTCTCCGGCCAACATGCCCAACTGCAGCAACAGCTCCCAAACCGAATGAGCCAGGACACAAAGACCTAGCTGGCCTGAAGGGCCCCCAGGGGGCCCCCAAGCAGCCCCTCTCAATTTGGGTCTGGGGGCTTTCGTTGGGCATGTATACCTGAGAGTTACCTGCAAGGTTACAGTTCGCGGCCCGAGAAGCACTCTCCGGCCAACATGCCCAACTGCAGCAACAGCTCCCAAACCGAAGGAGCCAGGACCCAAAGACCTAGCTGGCCTGAAGGGCCCCCAGAAGGCCACCAAGCAGCCCCTCTCAATTTGGGTCTGGGGGCTTTCGTTGGGCCGGGAACCTGGGAGATTCCTGCAAGGTTGCAGTTCGCGGCCGGAGAAGCACTCTCCGGCCAACATGCCCAACTGCAGCAACAGCTCCCAAACCGAAGGAGCCAGGACCCAAAGACCTAGCTGGCCTGAAGGGCCCCCAGGGGGCCCCCAAGCAGCCGCTCTCCATTTGGGTCTGGGGGCTTTCTTTAGGCTGAGAACCTGGGAGATACCAGCAAGGTTGCAGTTCGCGGACCGAGAAGCACTCTCCGGCCAACATGCCCAATATCCAGCAACAGCTCCCAAAGCGAAGGAGCCAGGACCCAAAGACCTAGCTGGCCTGAAGGGCCCCCAGGGGGCCCCCAAGCAGCCCCTCTCCATTTGGGTCTGGGGGCTTTCGTTGGGCCGGGAACCTGGGAGGTACCTGCAAGGTTGCAGTTCGCGGCCCGAGAAGCACTCTCCTGCCAACATGCCCAACTGCAGCAACAGCTCCCAAACCGAAGGAGCCAGGACCCAAAGACCTAGCTGGCCTGAAGGGCCCCCAGGGGGCCCCCAAGCAGCCCCTCTCCATTTGGGTCTGGGGGCTTTCGTTGGGCCGGGAACCTGGGAGGTACCTGCAAGGTTGCAGTTCGCGGCCCGAGAAGCACTCTCCGGCCAACATGCCCAACTGCAGCAACAGCTCCCAAAGCGAAGGAGCCAGGACCCAAAGACCTAGCTGGCCTGAAGGGCCCCCAGGGGGCCCCCAAGCAGCCCCTCTCAATTTGGGTCTGGGGGCTTTTGTTGGGCCGGGAACCTGGGAGATTCCTGCAAGGTTGCAGTTCGAGGCCCGAGAAGCACTCTCCGGCCAACATGCCCAACTGCAGCAACAGCTCCCAAACCGAATGAGCCAGGACACAAAGACCTAGCTGGCCTGAAGGGCCCCCAGGGGGCCCCCAAGCAGCCCCTCTCCATTTGGGTCTGGGGGCTTTCGTTGGGCATGTATACCTGAGAGTTACCTGCAAGGTTACAGTTCGCGGCCCGAGAAGCACTCTCCGGCCAACATGCCCAACTGCAGCAACAGCTCCCAAAGCGAAGGAGCCAGGACCCAAAGACCTAGCTGGCCTGAAGGGCCCCCAGAAGGCCACCAAGCAGCCCCTCTCAATTTGGGTCTGGGGGCTTTCGTTGGGCCGGGAACCTGGGAGATTCCTGCAAGGTTGCAGTTCGCGGCCGGAGAAGCACTCTCCGGCCAACATGCCCAACTGCAGCAACAGCTCCCAAACCGAAGGAGCCAGGACCCAAAGACCTAGCTGGCCTGAAGGGCCCCCAGGGGGCCCCCAAGCAGCCGCTCTCCATTTGGGTCTGGGGGCTTTCTTTAGGCTGAGAACCTGGGAGATACCAGCAAGGTTGCAGTTCGCGGACCGAGAAGCACTCTCCGGCCAACATGCCCAATATCCAGCAACAGCTCCCAAACCGAAGGAGCCAGGACCCAAAGACCTAGCTGGCCTGAAGGGCCCCCAGGGGGCCCCCAAGCAGCCCCTCTCCATTTGGGTCTGGGGGCTTTCGTTGGGCCGGGAACCTGGGAGAATCCTGCAAGGTTGCAGTTCGCGGCCCGAGAAGCACTCTCCGGCCAACATGCCCAACTGCAGCAACAGCTCCCAAACCGAAGGAGCCAGGACCCAAAGACCTAGCTGGCCTGAAGGGCCCCCAGGGGGCCCCCAAGCAGCCCCTCTCAATTTGGGTCTGGGGGCTTTCGTTGGGCCGGGAACCTGGGAGGTACCTGCAAGGTTGCAGTTCGCAGCCCGAGAAGCACTCTCCGGCCAACATGCCCAACTGCAGCAACAGCTCCCAAACCGAAGGAGCCAGGACCCAAAGACCTAGCTGGCCTGAAGGGCCCCCAGGGGGGCCCCAAGGAGCTCCTCTCCATTTGGGTCTGGGGGCTTTCGTTGGGCCGGGAACCTGGGAGGTACCTGCAAGGTTGCAGTTCGCGGCCGGAGAAGCATTCTCCGGCCAACATGCCCAACTGCAGCAACAGCTCCCAAAGCGAAGGAGCCAGGACCCAAAGACCTAGCTGGCCTGAAGGGCCCCCAAGGGGCCCCCAAGCAGCCCCTCTCCATTTGGGTCTGGGGGCTTTTGTTGGGCCGGGAACCTGGGAGATTCCTGCAAGGTTGCAGTTCGCGGCCCGAGAAGCACTCTCCGGCCAACATGCCCAACTGCAGCAACAGCTCCCAAACCGAAGGAGCCAGGACACAAAGACCTAGCTGGCCTGAAGGGCCCCCAGGGGGCCCCCAAGCAGCCCCTCTCCATTTGGGTCTGGGGGCTTTCGTTGGGCATGTATACCTGAGAGGTACCTGCAAGGTTACAGTTCGCGGCCCGAGAAGCACTCTCCGGCCAACATGCCCAACTGCAGCAACAGCTCCCAAAGCGAAGGAGCCAGGACCCAAAGACCTAGCTGGCCTGAAGGGCCCCCAGGGGTCCCCCAAGCAGCCCCTCTCCATTTGGGTCTGGGGGCTTTCGTTGGGCAGGGAACCTTCGAGATTCATGCAAGGTTGCAGTTCGCGGCCGGAGAAGCACTCTCCGGCCAACATGCCCAACTGCAGCAACAGCTCCCAAAGCGAAGGAGCCAGGACCCAAAGACCTAGCTGGCCTGAAGGGCCCCCAGGGGGCCCCCAAGCAGCCCCTCTCAATTTGGGTCTGGGGGCTTTTGTTGGGCCGGGAACCTGGGAGAATCCTGCAAGGTTGCAGTTCGCGGCCCGAGAAGCACTCTCCGGCCAACATGCCCAACTGCAGCAACAGCTCCCAAACCGAAGGAGCCAGGACCCAAAGACCTAGCTGGCCTGAAGGGCCCCCATGGGGCCCCCAAGGAGCTCCTCTCCATTTAGGTCTGGGGGCTTTAGTTGGGCCGGGAACCTGGGAGGTACCTGCAAGGTTGCAGATCGCGGCCGGAGAAGCACTCTCCGGCCAACATGCCCAACTGCAGCAACAGCTCCCAAAGTGAAGGAGCCAGGACCCAAAGACCTAGCTGGCCTGAAGGGCCCCCAGGGGGCCCCCAAGTAGACCCTCTCCATTTGGGTCTGGGGGCTTTCGTTGGGCCGGGAACCTGGGAGATTCCTGCAAGGTTGCAGTTCGAGGCCCGAGAAGCATTCTCCGGCCAACATGCCCATCTGCAGCAACAGCTCCCAAACCGAAGGAGCCAGGACCCAAAGACCTAGCTGGCCTGAAGGGCCCCCAGGGGGCCCCCAAGCAGCCCCTCTCAATTTGGGTCTGGGGGCTTTCGTTGGGCCGGGAACCTGGGAGGTACCTGCAAGGTTGCAGTTGGCGGCCCGAGAAGCACTCTCCGGCCAACATGCCCAACTGCAGCAACAGCTCCCAAAGCGAAGGAGCCAGGACCCAAAGACCTAGCTGGCCTGAAGGGCCCCCAGGGGGCCCCCAAGCAGCCCCTCTCAATTTGGGTCTGGGGGCTTTCGTTGGGCCGGGAACCTGGGAGAATCCTGCAAGGTTGCAGTTCGCGGCCCGAGAAGCACTCTCCGGCCAACATGCCCAACTGCAGCAACAGCACCCAAACCGAAGGAGCCAGGACCCAAAGACCTAGCTGGCCTGAAGGGCCCCCAGGGGGCCCCCAAGCAGCCCCTCTCCATTTGGGTCTGGGGGCTTTCGTTGGGCCGGGAACCTGGGAGGTACCTGCAAGGTTGCAGTTCGCGGCCGGAGAAGCATTCTCCGGCCAACATGCCCAACTGCAGCAACAGCTCCCAAACCGAAGGAGCCAGGACCCAAAGACCTAGCTGGCCTGAAGGGCCCCCAGGGGGGCCCCAAGGACCTCCTCTCCATTTGGGTCTGGGGGCTTTCGTTGGGCCGGGAACCTGGGAGGTACCTGCAAGGTTGCAGTTCGCGGCCGGAGAAGCATTCTCCGGCCAACATGCCCAACTGCAGCAACAGCTCCCAAAGCGAAGGAGCCAGGACCCAAAGACCTAGCTGGCCTGAAGGGCCCCCAGGGGGCCCCCAAGCAGCCCCTCTCAATTTGGGTCTGGGGGCTTTCGTTCGGCCGGGAACCTGGGAGGTACCTGCAAGGTTGCAGTTCGCAGCCCGAGAAGCACTCTCCGGCCAACATGCCCAACTGCAGCAACAGCTCCCAAAGCGAAGGAGCCAGGACCCAAAGACCTAGCTGGCCTGAAGGGCCCCCAGGGGGGCCCCAAGGAGCTCCTCTCCATTTGGGTCTGGGGGCTTTCGTTGGGCCGGGAACCTGGGAGGTACCTGCAAGGTTGCAGTTCGAGGCCCGAGAAGCACTCTCCGGCCAACATGCCCAACTGCAGCAACAGCTCCCAAAGCGAAGGAGCCAGGACCCAAAGACCTAGCTGGCCTGAAGGGCCCCCAGGGGGCCCCCAAGCAGCCCCTCTCAATTTGGGTCTGGGGGCTTTCGTTGGGCCGGGAACCTGGGAGGTACCTGCAAGGTTGCAGTTCGCGGCCCGAGAAGCACTCTCCGGCCAACATGCACAACTGCAGCAACAGCTCCCAAACCGAAGGAGCCAGGACCCAAAGACCTAGCTGGTCTGAAGGGCCCCCAGGGGGCCCCCAAGCAGCCCCTCTCAATTTGGGTCTGGGGGCTTTCGTTGGGCTGGGAACCTGGGAGGTACCTGCAAGGTTGCAGTTCGCGGCCGGAGAAGCACTCTCCGGCCAACATGCCCAACTGCAGCAACAGCTCCCAAACCGAAGGAGCCAGGACCCAAAGACCTAGCTGGCCTGAAGGGCCCCCAGGGGGCCCCCAAGCAGCCCCTCTCAATTTGGGTCTGGGGGCTTTCGTTGGGCCGGGAACCTGGGAGGTACCTGCAAGGTTGCAGTTCACAGCCCGAGAAGCACTCTCCGGCCAACATGCCCAACTGCAGCAACAGCTCCCAAAGCGAAGGAGCCAGGACTCAAAGACCTAGCTGGCCTGAAGGGCCCCCAGGGGGGCCCCAAGGAGCTCCTCTCCATTTGGGTCTGGGGGCTTTCGTTGGGCCGGGAACCTGGGAGGTACCTGCAAGGTTGCAGTTCGCGGCCCGAGAAGCATTCTCCGGCCAACATGCCCAACTGCAGCAACAGCTCCCAAAGCGAAGGAGCCAGGACCCAAAGACCTAGCTGGCCTGAAGGGCCCCCAGGGGGCCCCCAAGCAGCCCCTCTCCATTTGGGTCTGGGGGCTTTTGTTGGGCCGGGAACCTGGGAGATTCCTGCAAGGTTGCAGTTCGCGGCCCGAGAAGCACTCTCCGGCCAACATGCCCAACTGCAGCAACAGCTCCCAAACCGAAGGAGCCAGGACCCAAAGACCTAGCTGGCCTGAAGGGCCCCCAGGGGGCCCCCAAGGAGCTCCTCTCCATTTGGGTCTGGGGGCTTTAGTTGGGCCGGGAACCTGAGAGGTACCTGCAAGGTTGCAGTTCGCGGCCGGAGAAGCATTCTCCGGCCAACATGCCCAACTGCAGCAACAGCTCCCAAACCGAAGGAGCCAGGACCCAAAGACCTAGCTGGCCTGAAGGGCCCCCAGGGGGCCCCCAAGCAGCCCCTCTCCATTTGGGTCTGGGGGCTTTCGTTGGGCCGGGAACCTGGGAGGTACCTGCAAGGTTGCAGTTCGCGGCCGGAGAAGCATTCTCCGGCCAACATGCCCAACTGCAGCAACAGCTCCCAAACCGAAGGAGCCAGGACCCAAAGACCTAGCTGGCCTGAAGGGCCCCCAGGGGGGCCCCAAGGACCTCCTCTCCATTTGGGTCGGGGGCTTTCGTTGGGCCGGGAACCTGGGAGGTACCTGCAAGGTTGCAGTTCGCGGCCGGAGAAGCATTCTCCGGCCAACATGCCCAACTGCAGCAACAGCTCCCAAAGCGAAGGAGCCAGGACCCAAAGACCTAGCTGGCCTGAAGGGCCCCCAGGGGGCCCCCAAGCAGCCCCTCTCAATTTGGGTCTGGGGGCTTTCGTTCGGCCGGGAACCTGGGAGGTACCTGCAAGGTTGCAGTTCGCAGCCCGAGAAGCACTCTCCGGCCAACATGCCCAACTGCAGCAACAGCTCCCAAAGCGAAGGAGCCAGGACCCAAAGACCTAGCTGGCCTGAAGGGCCCCCAGGGGGGCCCCAAGGAGCTCCTCTCCATTTGGGTCTGGGGGCTTTCGTTGGGCCGGGAACCTGGGAGGTACCTGCAAGGTTGCAGTTCGAGGCCCGAGAAGCACTCTCCGGCCAACATGCCCAACTGCAGCAACAGCTCCCAAAGCGAAGGAGCCAGGACCCAAAGACCTAGCTGGCCTGAAGGGCCCCCAGGGGGCCCCCAAGCAGCCCCTCTCAATTTGGGTCTGGGGGCTTTCGTTGGGCCGGGAACCTGGGAGGTACCTGCAAGGTTGCAGTTCGCGGCCCGAGAAGCACTCTCCGGCCAACATGCACAACTGCAGCAACAGCTCCCAAACCGAAGGAGCCAGGACCCAAAGACCTAGCTGGTCTGAAGGGCCCCCAGGGGGCCCCCAAGCAGCCCCTCTCAATTTGGGTCTGGGGGCTTTCGTTGGGCTGGGAACCTGGGAGGTACCTGCAAGGTTGCAGTTCGCGGCCGGAGAAGCACTCTCCGGCCAACATGCCCAACTGCAGCAACAGCTCCCAAACCGAAGGAGCCAGGACCCAAAGACCTAGCTGGCCTGAAGGGCCCCCAGGGGGCCCCCAAGCAGCCCCTCTCAATTTGGGTCTGGGGGCTTTCGTTGGGCCGGGAACCTGGGAGGTACCTGCAAGGTTGCAGTTCACAGCCCGAGAAGCACTCTCCGGCCAACATGCCCAACTGCAGCAACAGCTCCCAAAGCGAAGGAGCCAGGACTCAAAGACCTAGCTGGCCTGAAGGGCCCCCAGGGGGGCCCCAAGGAGCTCCTCTCCATTTGGGTCTGGGGGCTTTCGTTGGGCCGGGAACCTGGGAGGTACCTGCAAGGTTGCAGTTCGCGGCCCGAGAAGCATTCTCCGGCCAACATGCCCAACTGCAGCAACAGCTCCCAAAGCGAAGGAGCCAGGACCCAAAGACCTAGCTGGCCTGAAGGGCCCCCAGGGGGCCCCCAAGCAGCCCCTCTCCATTTGGGTCTGGGGGCTTTTGTTGGGCCGGGAACCTGGGAGATTCCTGCAAGGTTGCAGTTCGCGGCCCGAGAAGCACTCTCCGGCCAACATGCCCAACTGCAGCAACAGCTCCCAAACCGAAGGAGCCAGGACCCAAAGACCTAGCTGGCCTGAAGGGCCCCCAGGGGGCCCCCAAGGAGCTCCTCTCCATTTGGGTCTGGGGGCTTTAGTTGGGCCGGGAACCTGAGAGGTACCTGCAAGGTTGCAGTTCGCGGCCGGAGAAGCATTCTCCGGCCAACATGCCCAACTGCAGCAACAGCTCCCAAACCGAAGGAGCCAGGACCCAAAGACCTAGCTGGCCTGAAGGGCCCCCAGGGGGCCCCCAAGCAGCCCCTCTCAATTTGGGTCTGGGGGCTTTCGTTGGGCATGGAACCTGGGAGATTCCTGCAAGGTTGCAGTTCGCGGCCCGAGAAGCACTCTCCGGCCAACATGCCCAACTGCAGCAACAGCTCCCAAAGCGAAGGAGCCAGGACCCAAAGACCTAGCTGGCCTGAAGGGCCCCCATGGGGCCCCCAAGGAGCTCCTCTCCATTTGGGTCTGGGGGCTTCAGTTGGGCCGGGAACCTGGGAGGTACCTGCAAGGTTGCAGATCGCGGCCGGAGAAGCACTCTCCGGCCAACATGCCCAACTGCAGCAACAGCTCCCAAAGCGAAGGAGCCAGGACCCAAAGACCTAGCTGGCCTGAAGGGCCCCCAGGGGGCCCCCAAGTAGACCCTCTCCATTTGGGTCTGGGGGCTTTTGTTGGGCCGGGAACCTGGGAGATTCCTGCAAGGTTGCAGTTCGAGGCCCGAGAAGCACTCTCCGGCCAACATGCCCATCTGCAGCAACAGCTCCCAAACCGAAGGAGCCAGGACCCAAAGACCTAGCTGGCCTGAAGGGCCCCCAGGGGGCCCCCAAGCAGCCCCTCTCAATTTGGGTCTGGGGGCTTTCGTTGGGCCGGGAACCTGGGAGGTACCTGCAAGGTTGCAGTTGGCGGCCCGAGAAGCACTCTCCGGCCAACATGCCCAACTGCAGCAACAGCTCCCAAACCGAAGGAGCCAGGACCCAAAGACCTAGCTGGCCTGAAGGGCCCCCAGGGGGCCCCCAAGCAGCCCCTCTCCATTTGGGTCTGGGGGCTTTCGTTGGGCCGGGAACCTGGGAGAATCCTGCAAGGTTGCAGTTCGCGGCCCGAGAAGCACTCTCCGGCCAACATGCCCAACTGCAGCAACAGCACCCAAACCGAAGGAGCCAGGACCCAAAGACCTAGCTGGCCTGAAGGGCCCCCAGGGGGCCCCCAAGCAGCCCCTCTCCATTTGGGTCTGGGGGCTTTCGTTGGGCCGGGAACCTGGGAGGTACCTGCAAGGTTGCAGTTCGCGGCCGGAGAAGCATTCTCCGGCCAACATGCCCAACTGCAGCAACAGCTCCCAAACCGAAGGAGCCAGGACCCAAAGACCTAGCTGGCCTGAAGGGCCCCCAGGGGGGCCCCAAGGACCTCCTCTCCATTTGGGTCGGGGGCTTTCGTTGGGCCGGGAACCTGGGAGGTACCTGCAAGGTTGCAGTTCGCGGCCGGAGAAGCATTCTCCGGCCAACATGCCCAACTGCAGCAACAGCTCCCAAAGCGAAGGAGCCAGGACCCAAAGACCTAGCTGGCCTGAAGGGCCCCCAGGGGGCCCCCAAGCAGCCCCTCTCAATTTGGGTCTGGGGGCTTTCGTTCGGCCGGGAACCTGGGAGATTCCTGCAAGGTTGCAGTTCGCAGCCCGAGAAGCACTCTCCGGCCAACATGCCCAACTGCAGCAACAGCTCCCAAACCGAAGGAGCCAGGACCCAAAGACCTAGCTGGCCTGAAGGGCCCCCAGGGGGGCCCCAAGGAGCTCCTCTCAATTTGGGTCTGGGGGCTTTCGTTGGGCCGGGAACCTGGGAGGTACCTGCAAGGTTGCAGTTCGCGGCCCGAGAAGCACTCTCCGGCCAACATGCCCAACTGCAGCAACAGCTCCCAAAGCGAAGGAGCCAGGAGCCAAAGACCTAGCTGGCCTGAAGGGCCCCCAGGGGGCCCCCAAGCAGCCCCTCTCAATTTGGGTCTGGGGGCTTTCGTTGGGCCGGGAACCTGGGAGGTACCTGCAAGGTTGCAGTTCGCGGCCCGAGAAGCACTCTCCGGCCAACATGCCCAACTGCAGCAACAGCTCCCAAACCGAAGGAGCCAGGACCCAAAGACCTAGCTGGCCTGAAGGGCCCCCAGGGGGCCCCCAAGCAGCCCCTCTCAATTTGGGTCTGGGGGCTTTCGTTGGGCTGGGAACCTGGGAGGTACCTGCAAGGTTGCAGTTCGCGGCCCGAGAAGCACTCTCCGGCCAACATGCCCAACTGCAGCAACAGCTCCCAAACCGAAGGAGCCAGGACCCAAAGACCTAGCTGGCCTGAAGGGCCCCCAGGGGGCCCCCAAGCAGCCCCTCTCCATTTGGGTCTGGGGTCTTTCGTTGGGCCGGGAACCTGGGAGAATCCTGCAAGGTTGCAGTTCGCGGCCCGAGAAGCACTCTCCGGCCAACATGCCCAACTGCAGCAACAGCTCCCAAACCGAAGGAGCCAGGACCCAAAGACCTAGCTGGCCTGAAGGGCCCCCAGGGGGCCCCCAAGCAGCCCCTCTCCATTTGGGTCTGGGGGCTTTCGTTGGGCCGGGAACCTGGGAGAATCCTGCAAGGTTGCAGTTCACAGCCCGAGAAGCACTCTCCGGCCAACATGCCCAACTGCAGCAACAGCTCCCAAAGCGAAGGAGCCAGGACTCAAAGACCTAGCTGGCCTGAAGGGCCCCCAGGGGGGCCCCAAGGAGCTCCTCTCCATTTGGGTCTGGGGGCTTTCGTTGGGCCGGGAACCTGGGAGGTACCTGCAAGGTTGCAGTTCGCGGCCCGAGAAGCATTCTCCGGCCAACATGCCCAACTGCAGCAACAGCTCCCAAACCGAAGGAGCCAGGACCCAAAGACCTAGCTGGCCTGAAGGGCCCCCAGGGGGCCCCCAAGCAGCCCCTCTCCATTTGGGTCTGGGGGCTTTTGTTGGGCCGGGAACCTGGGAGATTCCTGCAAGGTTGCAGTTCGCGGCCCGAGAAGCACTCTCCGGCCAACATGCCCAACTGCAGCAACAGCTCCCAAACCGAAGGAGCCAGGACCCAAAGACCTAGCTGGCCTGAAGGGCCCCCAGGGGGCCCCCAAGGAGCTCCTCTCCATTTGGGTCTGGGGGCTTTAGTTGGGCCGGGAACCTGAGAGGTACCTGCAAGGTTGCAGTTCGCGGCCGGAGAAGCACTCTCCGGCCAACATGCCCAACTGCAGCAACAGCTCCCAAAGCGAAGGAGCCAGGACCCAAAGACCTAGCTGGCCTGAAGGGCCCCCAGGGGGCCCCCAAGCAGCCCCTCTCAATTTGGGTCTGGGGGCTTTCGTTGGGCATGGAACCTGGGAGATTCCTGCAAGGTTGCAGTTCGCGGCCCGAGAAGCACTCTCCGGCCAACATGCCCAACTGCAGCAACAGCTCCCAAAGCGAAGGAGCCAGGACCCAAAGACCTAGCTGGCCTGAAGGGCCCCCATGGGGCCCCCATGGGGCCCCCAAGGAGCTCCTCTCCATTTGGGTCTGGGGGCTTCAGTTGGGCCGGGAACCTGGGAGGTACCTGCAAGGTTGCAGATCGCGGCCGGAGAAGCACTCTCCGGCCAACATGCCCAACTGCAGCAACAGCTCCCAAAGCGAAGGAGCCAGGACCCAAAGACCTAGCTGGCCTGAAGGGCCCCCAGGGGGCCCCCAAGCAGACCCTCTCCATTTGGGTCTGGGGGCTTTTGTTGGGCCGGGAACCTGGGAGATTCCTGCAAGGTTGCAGTTCGAGGCCCGAGAAGCACTCTCCGGCCAACATGCCCATCTGCAGCAACAGCTCCCAAAGCGAAGGAGCCAGGACCCAAAGACCTAGCTGGCCTGAAGGGCCCCCAGGGGGCCCCCAAGCAGCCCCTCTCCATTTGGGTCTGGGGGCTTTCGTTGGGCATGGAACCTGGGAGATTCCTGCAAGGTTGCAGTTCGCGGCCCGAGAAGCACTCTCCGGCCAACATGCCCAACTGCAGCAACAGCTCCCAAAGCGAAGGAGCCAGGACCCAAAGACCTAGCTGGCCTGAAGGGCCCCCATGGGGCCCCCAAGGAGCTCCTCTCCATTTGGGTCTGGGGGCTTTAGTTGGGCCGGGAACCTGGGAGGTACCTGCAAGGTTGCAGATCGCGGCCGGAGAAGCACTCTCCGGCCAACATGCCCAACTGCAGCAACAGCTCCCAAAGCGAAGGAGCCAGGACCCAAAGACCTAGCTGGCCTGAAGGGCCCCCAGGGGGCCCCCAAGCAGACCCTCTCCATTTGGGTCTGGGGGCTTTTGTTGGGCCGGGAACCTGGGAGATTCCTGCAAGGTTGCAGTTCGAGGCCCGAGAAGCACTCTCCGGCCAACATGCCCATCTGCAGCAACAGCTCCCAAACCGAAGGAGCCAGGACCCAAAGACCTAGCTGGCCTGAAGGGCCCCCAGGGGGCCCCCAAGCAGCCCCTCTCCATTTGGGTCTGGGGGCTTTCGTTTGGCCGGGAACCTGGGAGAATCCTGCAAGGTTGCAGTTCGCGGCCCGAGAAGCACTCTCCGGCCAACATGCCCAACTGCAGCAACAGCTCCCAAAGCGAAGGAGCCAGGACCCAAAGACCTAGCTGGCCTGAAGGGCCCCCAGGGGGCCCCCAAGCAGCCCCTCTCAATTTGGGTCTGGGGGCTTTCGTTGGGCCGGGAACCTGGGAGGTACCTGCAAGGTTGCAGTTCGCGGCCGGAGAAGCATTCTCCGGCCAACATGCCCAACGTCCAGCAACAGCTCCCAAACCGAAGGAGCCAGGACCCAAAGACCTAGCTGGCCTGAAGGGCCCCCAGGGGGGCCCCAAGGAGCTCATCTCCATTTGGGTCGGGGGCTTTCGTTGGGCCGGGAACCTGGGAGGTACCTGCAAGGTTGCAGTTCGCGGCCGGAGAAGCATTCTCCGGCCAACATGCCCAACTGCAGCAACAGCTCCCAAAGCGAAGGAGCCAGGACCCAAAGACCTAGCTGGCCTGAAGGGTCCCCAGGGGGCCCCCAAGCAGCCCCTCTCCATTTGGGTCTGGGGGCTTTTGTTGGGCCGGGAACCTGGGAGATTCCTGCAAGGTTGCAGTTCGAGGCCCGAGAAGCACTCTACGGCCAACATGCCCAACTGCAGCAACAGCTCCCAAACCGAATGAGCCAGGACACAAAGACCTAGCTGGCCTGAAGGGCCCCCAGGGGGCCCCCAAGCAGCCCCTCTCCATTTGGGTCTGGGGGCTTTCGTTGGGCATGTATACCTGAGAGGTACCTGCAAGGTTACAGTTCGCGGCCCGAGAAGCACTCTCCGGCCAACATGCCCAACTGCAGCAACAGCTCCCAAACCGAAGGAGCCAGGACCCAAAGACCTAGCTGGCCTGAAGGGCCCCCAGGGGTCCCCCAAGCAGCCCCTCTCAATTTGGGTCTGGGGGCTTTCGTTGGGCATGGAACCTGGGAGATTCATGCAAGGTTGCAGTTCGCGGCCCGAGAAGCACTCTCCGGCCAACATGCCCAACTGCAGCAACAGCTCCCAAAGCGAAGGAGCCAGGACCCAAAGACCTAGCTGGCCTGAAGGGCCCCCAGGGGGCCCCCAAGCAGCCCCTCTCAATTTGGGTCTGGGGGCTTTAGTTGGGCCGGGAACCTGGGATGTACCTGCCAGGTTGCAGTTCGCGGCCCGAGAAGCACTCTCCGGCCAACATGCCCAACTGCAGCAACAGCTCCCAAACCGAAGGAGCCAGGACCCAAAGACCTAGCTGGCCTGAAGGGCCCCCAGGGGGCCCCCAAGCAGCCCCTCTCCATTTGGGTCTGGGGGCTTTCGTTGGGCCGGGAACCTGGGAGAATCCTGCAAGGTTGCAGTTCGCGGCCCGAGAAGCACTCTCCGGCCAACATGCCCAACTGCAGCAACAGCTCCCAAAGCGAAGGAGCCAGGACCCAAAGACCTAGCTGGCCTGAAGGGCCCCCAGGGGGCCCCCAAGCAGCCCCTCTCAATTTGGGTCTGGGGGCTTTCGTTGGGCCGGGAACCTGGGAGGTACCTGCAAGGTTGCAGTTCGCGGCCCGAGAAGCACTCTCCGGCCAACATGCCCAACTGCAGCAACAGCTCCCAAACCGAAGGAGCCAGGACCCAAAGACCTAGCTGGTCTGAAGGGCCCCCAGGGGGCCCCCAAGCAGCCCCTCTCCATTTGGGTCTGGGGGCTTTCTTTGGGCCGGGAACCTTGGAGGTACCTGCAAGGTTGCAGTTCGCGGCCGGAGAAGCATTCTCCGGCCAACATGCCCAACTGCAGCAACAGCTCCCAAAGCGAAGGAGCCAGGACCCAAAGACCTAGCTGGCCTGAAGGGCCCCCAGGGGGGCCCCAAGGAGCTCCTCTCCATTTGGGTCGGGGGCTTTCGTTGGGCCGGGAACCTGGGAGGTACCTGCAAGGTTGCAGTTCGCGGCCGGAGAAGCATTCTCCGGCCAACATGCCCAACTGCAGCAACAGCTCCCAAAGCGAAGGAGCCAGGACCCAAAGACCTAGCTGGCCTGAAGGGCCCCCAGGGGGCCCCCAAGCAACCCCTCTCCATTTGGGTCTGGGGGCTTTTGTTGGGCCGGGATCCTGGGAGATTCCTGCAAGGTTGCAGTTCGAGGACGGAGAAGCACTCTCCGGCCAACATGCCCAACTGCAGCAACAGCTCCCAAAGCGAAGGAGCCAGGACCCAAAGACCTAGCTGGCCTGAAGGGCCCCCAGGGGGCCCCCAAGCAGACCCTCTCCATTTGGGTCTGGGGGCTTTTGTTGGGCCGGGAACCTGGGAGATTCCTGCAAGGTAGCAGTTCGAGGCCCGAGAAGCACTCTCCGGCCAACATGCCCATCTGCAGCAACAGCTCCCAAACCGAAGGAGCCAGGACCCAAAGACCTAGCTGGCCTGAAGGGCCCCCAGGGGGCCCCCAAGCAGCCCCTCTCAATTTGGGTCTGGGGGCTTTCGTTGGGCATGTATACCTGAGAGGTACCTGCAAGGTTACAGTTCGCGGCCCGAGAAGCACTCTCCGGCCAACATGCCCAACTGCAGCAACAGCTCCCAAAGCGAAGGAGCCAGGACCCAAAGACCTAGCTGGCCTGAAGGGCCCCCAGGGGGCCCCCAAGCAGACCCTCTCCATTTGGGTCTGGGCTCTTTCTTTGGGCGGGAACCTGGGAGATTCCTGCAAGGTTGCAGTTCGCGGCCCGAGAAGCACTCTCCGGCCAACATGCCCAACTGCAGCAACAGCTCCCAAACCGAAGGAGCCAGGACCCAAAGACCTAGCTGGCCTGAAGGGCCCCCAGGGGGCCCCCAAGCAGCCCCTCTCCATTTGGGTCTGGGGGCTTTCGTTGGGCCGGGAACCTGGGAGAATCCTGCAAGGTTGCAGTTCGCGGCCCGAGAAGCACTCTCCGGCCAACATGCCCATCTGCAGCAACAGCTCCCAAACCGAAGGAGCCAGGACCCAAAGACCTAGCTGGCCTGAAGGGCCCCCAGGGGGCCCCCAAGCAGCCCCTCTCCATTTGGGTCTGGGCTCTTTCTTTGGGCGGGAACCTGGGAGAATCCTGCAAGGTTGCAGTTCGCGGCCCGAGAAGCACTCTCCGGCCAACATGCCCAACTGCAGCAACAGCTCCCAAAGCGAAGGAGCCAGGACCCAAAGACCTAGCTGGCCTGAAGGGCCCCCAGGGGTCCCCCAAGCAGCCCCTCTCCATTTGGGTCTGGGCTCTTTCTTTGGGCGGGAACCTGGGAGATTCCTGCAAGGTTGCAGTTCGCGGCCGGAGAAGCACTCTCCGGCCAACATGCCCAACTGCAGCAACAGCTCCCAAACCGAAGGAGCCAGGACCCAAAGACCTAGCTGGCCTGAAGGGCCCCCAGGGGGCCCCCAAGCAGCCCCTCTCCATTTGGGTCTGGGGGCTTTCGTTGGGCCGGGAACCTGGGAGAATCCTGCAAGGTTGCAGTTCGCGGCCCGAGAAGCACTCTCCGGCCAACATGCCCAACTGCAGCAACAGCTCCCAAACCGAAGGAGCCAGGACCCAAAGACCTAGCTGGCCTGAAGGGCCCCCAGGGGGCCCCCAAGCAGCCCCTCTCAATTTGGGTCTGGGGGCTTTCGTTGGGCATGTATACCTGAGAGGTACCTGCAAGGTTACAGTTCGCGGCCCGAGAAGCACTCTCCGGCCAACATGCCCAACTGCAGCAGCAGCTCCCAAAGCGAAGGAGCCAGGACCCAAAGACCTAGCTGGCCTGAAGGGCCCCCAGGGGTCCCCCAAGCAGCCCCTCTCCATTTGGGTCTGGGGGCTTTCTTTGGGCGGGAACCTGGGAGATTCATGCAAGGTTGCAGTTCGCGGCCCGAGAAGCACTCTCCGGCCAACATGCCCAACTGCAGCAACAGCTCCCAAACCGAAGGAGCCAGGACCCAAAGACCTAGCTGGCCTGAAGGGCCCCCAGGGGTCCCCCAAGCAGCCCCTCTCCATTTGGGTCTGGGCTCTTTCTTTGGGCGGGAACCTGGGAGAATCCTGCAAGGTTGCAGTTCGCGGCCCGAGAAGCACTCTCCGGCCAACATGCCCAACTGCAGCAACAGCTCCCAAAGCGAAGGAGCCAGGACCCAAAGACCTAGCTGGCCTGAAGGGCCCCCAGGGGTCCCCCAAGCAGCCCCTCTCCATTTGGGTCTGGGCTCTTTCTTTGGGCGGGAACCTGGGAGATTCCTGCAAGGTTGCAGTTCGCGGCCCGAGAAGCACTCTCCGGCCAACATGCCCAACTGCAGCAACAGCTCCCAAACCGAAGGAGCCAGGACCCAAAGACCTAGCTGGCCTGAAGGGCCCCCAGGGGGCCCCCAAGCAGCCCCTCTCCATTTGGGTCTGGGGGCTTTCGTTGGGCCGGGAACCTGGGAGAATCCTGCAAGGTTGCAGTTCGCGGCCCGAGAAGCACTCTCCGGCCAACATGCCCAACTGCAGCAACAGCTCCCAAACCGAAGGAGCCAGGACCCAAAGACCTAGCTGGCCTGAAGGGCCCCCAGGGGGCCCCCAAGCAGCCCCTCTCCATTTGGGTCTGGGGGCTTTCGTTGGGCATGTATACCTGAGAGGTACCTGCAAGGTTACAGTTCGCGGCCCGAGAAGCACTCTCCGGCCAACATGCCCAACTGCAGCAGCAGCTCCCAAAGCGAAGGAGCCAGGACCCAAAGACCTAGCTGGCCTGAAGGGCCCCCAGGGGTCCCCCAAGCAGCCCCTCTCCATTTGGGTCTGGGGGCTTTCTTTGGGCGGGAACCTGGGAGATTCATGCAAGGTTGCAGTTCGCGGCCCGAGAAGCACTCTCCGGCCAACATGCCCAACTGCAGCAACAGCTCCCAAACCGAAGGAGCCAGGACCCAAAGACCTAGCTGGCCTGAAGGGCCCCCAGGGGGCCCCCAAGCAGCCCCTCTCAATTTGGGTCTGGGGGCTTTCGTTGGGCATGGAACCTGGGAGATTCCTGCAAGGTTGCAGTTCGCGGCCGGAGAAGCACTCTCCGGCCAACATGCCCAACTGCAGCAACAGCTCCCAAACCGAAGGAGCCAGGACCCAAAGACCTAGCTGGCCTGAAGGGCCCCCAGGGGGCCCCCAAGCAGCCCCTCTCAATTTGGGTCTGGGGGCTTTCGTTGGGCCGGGAACCTGGGAGGTACCTGCAAGGTTGCAGTTCGCGGCCGGAGAAGCATTCTCCGGCCAACATGCCCAACTGCAGCAACAGCTCCCAAAGCGAAGGAGCCAGGACCCAAAGACCTAGCTGGCCTGAAGGGCCCCCAGGGGGCCCCCAAGCAACCCCTCTCCATTTGGGTCTATGGGGGCTTTTGTTGGGCCGGGAACCTGGGAGATTCCTGCAAGGTTGCAGTTCGCGGCCCGAGAAGCACTCTCCGGCCAACATGCCCAACTGCAGCAACAGCTCCCAAACCGAATGAGCCAGGACACAAAGATCTAGCTGGCCTGAAGGGCCCCCAGGGGTCCCCCAAGCAGCCCCTCTCCATTTGGGTCTGGGGGCTTTCGTTGGGCATGGAACCTGGGAGATTCCTGCAAGGTTGCAGTTCGCGGCCCGAGAAGCACTCTCCGGCCAACATGCCCAACTGCAGCAACAGCTCCCAAACCGAAGGAGCCAGGACCCAAAGACCTAGCTGGCCTGAAGGGCCCCCAGGGGGCCCCCAAGCAGCCCCTCTCAATTTGGGTCTGGGGGCTTTCTTTGGGCGGGAACCTGGGAGATTCAAGCAAGGTTGCAGTTCGCGGCCCGAGAAGCACTCTCCGGCCAACATGCCCAACTGCAGCAACAGCTCCCAAACCGAAGGAGCCAGGACCCAAAGACCTAGCTGGCCTGAAGGGCCCCCAGGGGGCCCCCAAGCAGCCCCTCTCCATTTGGGTCTGGGGGCTTTCGTTGGGCATGGAACCTGGGAGATTCCTGCAAGGTTGCAGTTCGCGGCCGGAGAAGCACTCTCCGGCCAACATGCCCAACTGCAGCAACAGCTCCCAAAGCGAAGGAGCCAGGACCCAAAGACCTAGCTGGCCTGAAGGGCCCCCAGGGGGCCCCCAAGCAGCCCCTCTCAATTTGGGTCTGGGGGCTTTCGTTGGGCCGGGAACCTGGGAGGTACCTGCAAGGTTGCAGTTCGCGGCCGGAGAAGCATTCTCTGGCCAACATGCCCAACTGCAGCAACAGCTCCCAAACCGAAGGAGCCAGGACCCAAAGACCTAGCTGGCCTGAAGGGCCCCCAGGGGGCCCCCAAGCAGCCCCTCTCCATTTGGGTCTGGGGGCTTTTGTTGGGCCGGGAACCTGGGAGATTCCTGCAAGGTTGCAGTTCGAGGACGGAGAAGCACTCTCCGGCCAACATGCCCAACTGCAGCAACAGCTCCCAAACCGAAGGAGCCAGGACCCAAAGACCTAGCTGGCCTGAAGGGCCCCCAGGGGGCCCCCAAGCAGCCCCTCTCCATTTGCGTCTGGGGGCTTTCGTTGGGCATGTATACCTGAGAGGTACCTGCAAGGTTACAGTTCGCGGCCCGAGAAGCACTCTCCGGCCAACATGCCCAACTGCAGCAACAGCTCCCAAACCGAAGGAGCCAGGACCCAAAGACCTAGCTGGCCTGAAGGGCCCCCAGGGGTCCCCCAAGCAGCCCCTCTCCATTTGGGTCTGGGGGCTTTCGTTGGGCGGGGAACCTGGGAGATTCCTGCAAGGTTGCAGTTCGCGGCCCGAGAAGCACTCTCCGGCCAACATGCCCAACTGCAGCAACAGCTCCCAAACCGAAGGAGCCAGGATCCAAAGACCAAGCTGGCCTGAAGGGCCCCCAGGGGGCCCCCAAGCAGCCCCTCTCAATTTGGGTCTGGGGGCTTTCGTTGGGACGGGTACCTGGGAGAATCCTGCAAGGTTGCAGTTCACGGCCCGAGAAGCACTCTCCGGACAACATGCCCAACTGCAGCAACAGCTCCCAAAGCGAAGGAGCCAAAACCCAAAGACCAAGATGGCCTGAAGGGCCCCCAGGGGGCCCCCAAGCAGCCCCTCTCCATTTGGGTCTGGGGGCTTTCGTTGGGCCGGGAACCTGGGAGGTACCTGCAAGGTTGCAGTTCGCGGCCGGAGAAGCATTCTCCGGCCAACATGCCCAACTGCAGCAACAGCTCCCAAAGCGAAGGAGCCAGGACCCAAAGACCTAGCTGGCCTGAAGGGCCCCCAGGGGGGCCCCAAGTAGCTCCTCTCCATTTCGGTCGGGGGCTTTCGTTGGGCCGGGAACCTGGGAGGTACCTGCAAGGTTGCAGTTCGCGGTCGGAGAAGCATTCTCCGGACAACATGCCCAACTGCAGCAACAGCTCCCAAAGCGAAGGAGCCAGGACCCAAAGACCTAGCTGGCCTGAAGGGCCCCCAGGGGGCCCCCAAGCAACCCCTCTCCATTTGGGTCTGGGGGCTTTTGTTGGGCCGGGAACCTGGGAGATTCCTGCAAGGTTGCAGTTCGCGGCCGGAGAAGCACTCTCCGGCCAACATGCCCAACTGCAGCAACAGCTCCCAAACCGAATGAGCCAGGACACAAAGACCTAGCTGGCCTGAAGGGCCCCCAGGGGTCCCCCAAGCAGCCCCTCTCCATTTGGGTCTGGGGGCTTTCGTTGGGCATGGAACCTGGGAGAATCCTGCAAGGTTGCAGTTCGCGGCCCGAGAAGCACTCTCCGGCCAACATGCCCAACTGCAGCAACAGCTCCCAAACCGAAGGAGCCAGGACCCAAAGACCTAGCTGGCCTGAAGGGCCCCCAGGGGGCCCCCAAGCAGCCCCTCTCAATTTGGGTCTGGGGGCTTTCGTTGGGCCGGGAACCTGGGAGGTACCTGCAAGGTTGCAGTTCGCGGCCGGAGAAGCATTCTCCGGCCAACATGCCCAACTGCAGCAACAGCTCCCAAAGCGAAGGAGCCAGGACCCAAAGACCTAGCTGGCCTGAAGGGCCCCCAGGGGTCCCCCAAGCAGCCCCTCTCCATTTGGGTCTGGGGGCTTTCGTTGGGCCGTGAACCTGGGAGAATCCTGCAAGGTTGCAGTTCGCAGCCCGAGAAGCACTCTCCGGCCAACATGCCCAACTGCAGCAACAGCTCCCAAACCGAAGGAGCCAGGACCCAAAGACCTAGCTGGCCTGAAGGGCCCCCAGGGGGGCCCAAATGAGCTCCTCTCCATTTGGGTCTGGGGGCTTTCGTTGGGCCGGGAACCTGGGAGGTACCTGCAAGGTTGCAGTTCGCGGCCCGAGAAGCACTCTCCGGCCAACATGCCCAACTGCAGCAACAGCTCCCAAAGCGAAGGAGCCAGGACCCAAAGACCTAGCTGGCCTGAAGGGCCCCCATGGGGCCCCCAAGCAGCCCCTCTCCATTTGGGTCTGGGGGCTTTTGTTGGGTCGGGAACCTGGGAGTTACCTGCAAGGTTGCAGTTCGAGGCCCGAGAAGCACTCTCCGGCCAACATGCACAACTGCAGCAACAGCTCCCAAACCGAATGAGCCAGGACACAAAGACCTAGCTGGCCTGAAGGGCCCCCAGGGTGCCCCCAAGCAGCCCCTCTCCATTTGGGTCTGGGGGCTTTCGTTGGGCATGTATACCTGAGAGGTACCTGCAAGGTTACAGTTCGCGGCCCGAGAAGCACTCTCCGGCCAACATGCCCAACTGCAGCAACAGCTCCCAAACCGAAGGAGCCAGGACCCAAAGACCTAGCTGGCCTGAAGGGCCCCCAGGGGGCCCCCAAGCAGCCCCTCTCCATTTGGGTCTGGGGGCTTTCGTTGGGCCGGGAACCTTGGAGGTACCTGCAAGGTTGCAGTTCGCGGCCGGAGAAGCATTCTCCGGCCAACATGCCCAACTGCAGCAACAGCTCCCAAAGCGAAGGAGCCAGGACCCAAAGACCTAGCTGGCCTGAAGGGCCCCCAGGGGGGCCCCAAGCAACCCCTCTCCATTTGGGTCTGGGGGCTTTTGTTGGGCCGGGAACCTGGGAGTTTCCTGCAAGGTTGCAGTTCGAGGACGGAGAAGCACTCTCCGGCCAACATGCCCAACTGCAGCAACAGCTCCCAAACCGAAGGAGCCAGGACCCAAAGACCTAGCTGGCCTGAAGGGCCCCCAGGGGGCCCCCAAGCAACCCCTCTCCATTTGGGTCTGGGGGCTTTTGTTGGGCCGGGAACCTGGGAGATTCCTGCAAGGTTGCAGTTCGCGGCCCGAGAAGCACTCTCCGGCCAACATGCCCAACTGCAGCAACAGCTCCCAAACCGAATGAGCCAGGACACAAAGACCTAGCTGGCCTGAAGGGCCCCCAGGGGGCCCCCAAGCAGCCCCTCTCCATTTGGGTCTGGGGGCTTTCGTTGGGCATGTATACCTGAGAGGTACCTGCAAGGTTACAGTTCGCGGCCCGAGAAGCACTCTCCGGCCAACATGCCCAACTGCAGCAACAGCTCCCAAAGCGAAGGAGCCAGGACCCAAAGACCTAGCTGGCCTGAAGGGCCCCCAGGGGGCCCCCAAGCAGCCCCTCTCAATTTGGGTCTGGGGGCTTTCGTTGGGCGGGGAACCTGGGAGAATCCTGCAAGGTTGCAGTTCGCGGCCGGAGAAGCACTCTCCGGCCAACATGCCCAACTGCAGCAACAGCTCCCAAACCGAAGGAGCCAGGACCCAAAGACCTAGCTGGCCTGAAGGGCCCCCAGGGGGCCCCCAAGCAGCCCCTCTCCATTTCGGTCTGGGGGCTTTCGTTGGGCCGGGAACCTGGGAGAATCCTGCAAGGTTGCAGTTCGCAGCCCGAGAAGCACTCTCCGGCCAACATGCCCAACTGCAGCAACAGCTCCCAAACCGAAGGAGCCAGGACCCAAAGACCTAGCTGGCCTGAAGGGCCCCCAGGGGGGCCCCAAGCAGCCCCTCTCCATTTGGGTCTGGGGGCTTTCGTTGGGCCGGGAACCTGGGAGGTACCTGCAAGGTTGCAGTTCGCGGCCCGAGAAGCACTCTCCGGCCAACATGCCCAACTGCAGCAACAGCTCCCAAAGCGAAGGAGCCAGGACCCAAAGACCTAGCTGGCCTGAAGGGCCCCCAGGGGGCCCCCAAGCAGCCCCTCTCCATTTGGGTCTGGGGGCTTTTCTTGGGCCGGGAACCTGGGAGTTACCTGCAAGGTTGCAGTTCGAGGCCCGAGAAGCACTCTCCGGCCAACATGCCCAACTGCAGCAACAGCTCCCAAACCGAATGAGCCAGGACACAAAGACCTAGCTGGCCTGAAGGGCCCCCAGGGTGCCCCCAAGCAGCCCCTCTCCATTTGGGTCTGGGGGCTTTCGTTGGGCATGTATACCTGAGAGGTACCTGCAAGGTTACAGTTCGCGGCCCGAGAAGCACTCTCCGGCCAACATGCCCAACTGCAGCAACAGCTCCCAAAGCGAAGGAGCCAGGACCCAAAGACCTAGCTGGCCTGAAGGGCCCCCAGGGGGCCCCCAAGCAGACCCTCTCCATTTGGGTCTGGGGGCTTTCGTTGGGCCGGGAACCTTGGAGGTACCTGCAAGGTTGCAGTTCGCGGCCGGAGAAGCATTCTCCGGCCAACATGCCCAACTGCAGCAACAGCTCCCAAAGCGAAGGAGCCAGGACCCAAAGACCTAGCTGGCCTGAAGGGCCCCCAGGGGGGCCCCAAGGAGCTCCTCTCCATTTGGGTCGGGGGCTTTCGTTGGGCCGGGAACCTGGGAGGTACCTGCAAGGTTGCAGTTCGCGGTCGGAGAAGCATTCTCCGGCCAACATGCCCAACTGCAGCAACAGCTCCCAAAGCGAAGGAGCCAGGACCCAAAGACCTAGCTGGCCTGAAGGGCCCCCAGGGGGCCCCCAAGCAACCCCTCTCCATTTAGGTCTGGGGGCTTTTGTTGGGCCGGGAACCTGGGAGATTCCTGCAAGGTTGAAGTTCGAGGCCCGAGAAGCACTCTCCGGCCAACATGCCCAACTGCAGCAACAGCTCCCAAACCGAATGAGCCAGGACACAAAGACCTAGCTGGCCTGAAGGGCCCCCAGGGGGCCCCCAAGCAGCCCCTCTCCATTTGGGTCTGGGGGCTTTCGTTGGGCATGGAACCTGGGAGATTCCTGCAAGGTTGCAGTTCGCGGCCCGAGAAGCACTCTCCGGCCAACATGCCCAACTGCAGCAACAGCTCCCAAACCGAAGGAGCCAGGACCCAAAGACCTAGCTGGCCTGAAGGGCCCCCAGGGGGCCCCCAAGCAGCCCCTCTCCATTTGGGTCTGGGGGCTTTTCTTGGGCCGGGAACCTGGGAGTTACCTGCAAGGTTGCAGTTCGAGGCCCGAGAAGCACTCTCCGGCCAACATGCCCAACTGCAGCAACAGCTCCCAAACCGAATGAGCCAGGACACAAAGACCTAGCTGGCCTGAAGGGCCCCCAGGGTGCCCCCAAGCAGCCCCTCTCCATTTGGGTCTGGGGGCTTTCGTTGGGCATGTATACCTGAGAGGTACCTGCAAGGTTACAGTTCGCGGCCCGAGAAGCACTCTCCGGCCAACATGCCCAACTGCAGCAACAGCTCCCAAAGCGAAGGAGCCAGGACCCAAAGACCTAGCTGGCCTGAAGGGCCCCCAGGGGGCCCCCAAGCAGCCCCTCTCCATTTGGGTCTGGGGGCTTTCGTTGGGCCGGGAACCTTGGAGGTACCTGCAAGGTTGCAGTTCGCGGCCGGAGAAGCATTCTCCGGCCAACATGCCCAACTGCAGCAACAGCTCCCAAAGCGAAGGAGCCAGGACCCAAAGACCTAGCTGGCCTGAAGGGCCCCCAGGGGGGCCCCAAGGAGCTCCTCTCCATTTGGGTCGGGGGCTTTCGTTGGGCCGGGAACCTGGGAGGTACCTGCAAGGTTGCAGTTCGCGGTCGGAGATGCATTCTCCGGCCAACATGCCCAACTGCAGCAACAGCTCCCAAAGCGAAGGAGCCAGGACCCAAAGACCTAGCTGGCCTGAAGGGCCCCCAGGGGGCCCCCAAGCAACCCCTCTCCATTTGGGTCTGGGGGCTTTTGTTGGGCCGGGAACCTGGGAGATTCCTGCAAGGTTGAAGTTCGAGGCCCGAGAAGCACTCTCCGGCCAACATGCCCAACTGCAGCAACAGCTCCCAAACCGAATGAGCCAGGACACAAAGACCTAGCTGGCCTGAAGGGCCCCCAGGGGGCCCCCAAGCAGCCCCTCTCCATTTGGGTCTGGGGGCTTTCGTTGGGCATGGAACCTGGGAGATTCCTGCAAGGTTGCAGTTCGCGGCCCGAGAAGCACTCTCCGGCCAACATGCCCAACTGCAGCAACAGCTCCCAAACCGAAGGAGCCAGGACCCAAAGACCTAGCTGGCCTGAAGGGCCCCCAGGGGTCCCCCAAGCAGCCCCTCTCAATTTGGGTCTGGGGGCTTTCGTTGGGCCGGGAACCTGAGAGGTACCTGCAAGGTTGCAGTTCGCGGCCGGAGAAGCATTCTCCGGCCAACATGCCCAACTGCAGCAACAGCTCCCAAAGCGAAGGAGCCAGGACCCAAAGACCTAGCTGGCCTGAAGGGCCCCCAGGGGGCCCCCAAGCAACCCCTCTCCATTTGGGTCTGGGGGCTTTTGTTGGGCCGGGAACCTGGGAGATTCCTGCAAGGTTGCAGTTCGAGGACGGAGAAGCACTCTCCGGCCAACATGCCCAACTGCAGCAACAGCTCCCAAACCGAAGGAGCCAGGACACAAAGACCTAGCTGGCCTGAAGGGCCCCCAGGGGGCCCCCAAGCAGCCCCTCTCCATTTGGGTCTGGGGGCTTTCGTTGGGCATGTATACCTGAGAGGTACCTGCAAGGTTGCAGTTCGCGGCCCGAGAAGCACTCTCCGGCCAACATGCCCAACTGCAGCAACAGCTCCCAAAGCGAAGGAGCCAGGACCCAAAGACCTAGCTGGCCTGAAGGGCCCCCAGGGGTCCACCAAGCAGCCCCTCTCCATTTGGGTCTGGGGGCTTTCTTTGGGCGGGAACCTGGGAGATTCCTGCAAGGTTGCAGTTCGCGGCCCGAGAAGCACTCTCCGGCCAACATGCCCAACTGCAGCAACAGCTCCCAAAGCGAAGTAGCCAGGACCCAAAGACCTAGCTGGCCTGAAGGGTCCCCAGGGGGCCCCCAAGGAGCCCCTCTCCATTTGGGTCTGGGGGCTTTCGTTGGGCCGGGAACCTGGGAGAATCCTGCAAGGTTGCAGTTCGCAGCCCGAGAAGCACTCTCCGGCCAACATGCCCAACTGCAGCAACAGCTCCCAAACCGAAGGAGCCAGGACCCAAAGACCTAGCTGGCCTGAAGGGCCCCCAGGGGGCCCCCAAGCAGCCCCTCTCCATTTGGGTCTGGGGGCTTTCGTTGGGCCGGGAACCTGGGAGATTCCTGCAAGGTTGCAGTTCGCGGCCCGAGAAGCACTCTCCGGCCAACATGCCCAACTGCAGCAACAGCTCCCAAACCGAAGGAGCCAGGACCCAAAGACCTAGCTGGCCTGAAGGGCCCCCAGGGGGCCCCCAAGGAGCTCCTCTCCATTTGGGTCTGGGGGCTTTAGTTGGGCCGGGAACCTGGGAGGTACCTGCAAGGTTGCAGTTCGCGGCCGGAGAAGCACTCTCCGGCCAACATGCCCAACTGCAGCAACAGCTCCCAAAGCGAAGGAGCCAGGACCCAAAGACCTAGCTGGCCTGAAGGGCCCCCAGGGGGCCCCCAAGCAGCCCCTCTCCATTTGGGTCTGGGGGCTTTCGTTGGGCCGGGAACCTGGGAGAATCCTGCAAGGTTGCAGTTCGCGGCCCGAGAAGCACTCTCCGGCCAACATGCCCAACTGCAGCAACAGCTCCCAAAGCGAAGGAGCCAGGACCCAAAGACCTAGCTGGCCTGAAGGGCCCCCAGGGGGCCCCCAAGCAGCCCCTCTCCATTTGGGTCTGGGGGCTTTCGTTGGGCCGGGAACCTGGGAGAATCCTGCAAGGTTGCAGTTCGCGGCCGGAGAAGCACTCTCCGGCCAACATGCCCAACTGCAGCAACAGCTCCCAAACTGAAGGAGCCAGGACCCAAAGACCTAGCTGGCCTGAAGGGCCCCCAGGGGGCCCCCAAGCAGCCCCTCTCAATTTGGGTCTGGGGGCTTTCGTTGGGCCGGGAACCTGGGAGGTACCTGCAAGGTTGCAGTTGGCGGCCCGAGAAGCACTCTCCGGCCAACATGCCCAACTGCAGCAACAGCTCCCAAAGCGAAGGAGCCAGGACCCAAAGACCTAGCTGGCCTGAAGGGCCCCCAGGGGGCCCCCAAGCAGCCCCTCTCAATTTGGGTCTGGGGGCTTTCGTTGGGCCGGGAACCTGGGAGAATCCTGCAAGGTTGCAGTTCGCGGCCCGAGAAGCACTCTCCGGCCAACATGCCCAACTGCAGCAACAGCTCCCAAAGCGAAGGAGCCAGGACCCAAAGACCTAGCTGGCCTGAAGGGCCCCCAGGGGGCCCCCAAGCAGCCCCTCTCCATTTGGGTCTGGGGGCTTTCGTTGGGCCGGGAACCTGGGAGGTACCTGCAAGGTTGCAGTTCGCGGCCCGAGAAGCAGTCTCCGGCCAACATGCCCAACTGCAGCAACAGCTCCCAAAGCGAAGGAGCCAGGACCCAAAGACCTAGCTGGCCTGAAGGGCCCCCAGGGGGGCCCCAAGGAGCTCCTCTCCATTTGGGTCTGGGGGCTTTCGTTGGGCCGGGAACCTGGGAGGTACCTGCAAGGTTGCAGTTCGCGGCCGGAGAAGCATTCTCCGGCCAACATGCCCAACTGCAGCAACAGCTCCCAAACCGAAGGAGCCAGGACCCAAAGACCTAGCTGGCCTGAAGGGCCCCCAGGGGGCCCCCAAGCAGCCCCTCTCAATTTGGGTCTGGGGGCTTTTGTTGGGCCGGGAACCTGGGAGAATCCTGCAAGGTTGCAGTTCGAGGCCCGAGAAGCACTCTCCGGCCAACATGCCCAACTGCAGCAACAGCTCCCAAACCGAAGGAGCCAGGACACAAAGACCTAGCTGGCCTGAAGGGCCCCCAGGGGGCCCCCAAGCAGCCCCTCTCCATTTGGGTCTGGGGGCTTTCGTTGGGCATGTATACATGGGAGATATCAGCAAGGTTGCAGTTCGCGGCCGGAGAAGCACTCTCCGGCCAACATGCCCAACTGCAGCAACAGCTCCCAAACCGAAGGAGCCAGGACCCAAAGACCTAGCTGGCCTGAAGGGCCCCCAGGGGGCCCCCAAGCAGCCCCTCTCCATTTGGGTCTGGGGGCTTTCGTTGGGCGGGGAACCTGGGAGATTCCTGCAAGGTTGCAGTTCGCGGCCCGAGAAGCACTCTCCGGCCAACATGCCCAACTGCAGCAACAGCTCCCAAACCGAAGGAGCCAGGACCCAAAGACCTAGCTGGCCTGAAGGGCCCCCAGGGGGCCCCCAAGCAGCCCCTCTCAATTTGGGTCTGGGGGCTTTCGTTGGGCCAGGAACCTGGGAGAATCCTGCAAGGTTGCAGTTCGCGGCCCGAGAAGCACTCTCCGGCCAACATGCCCAACTGCAGCAACAGCTCCCAAAGCGAAGGAGCCAGGACCCAAAGACCTAGCTGGCCTGAAGGGCCCCCAGGGGGCCCCCAAGCAGCCCCTCTCCATTTGGGTCTGGGGGCTTTCGTTGGGCCGGGAACCTGGGAGGTACCTGCAAGGTTGCAGTTCGCGGCCCGAGAAGCACTCTCCGGCCAACATGCCCAACTGCAGCAACAGCTCCCAAACCGAAGGAGCCAGGACCCAAAGACCTAGCTGGCCTGAAGGGCCCCCAGGGGGGGCCCAAGGAGCTCCTCTCCATTTGGGTCTGGGGGCTTTCGTTGGGCCGGGAACCTGGGAGGTACCTGCAAGGTTGCAGTTCGCGGCCGGAGAAGCATTCTCCGGCCAACATGCCCAACTGCAGCAACAGCTCCCAAACCGAAGGAGCCAGGACCCAAAGACCTAGCTGGCCTGAAGGGCCCCCAGGGGGCCCCCAAGCAGCCCCTCTCAATTTGGGTCTGGGGGCTTTTGTTGGGCCGGGAACCTGGGAGAATCCTGCAAGGTTGCAGTTCACGGCCCGAGAAGCACTCTCCGGCCAACATGCCCAACTGCAGCAACAGCTCCCAAACCGAAGGAGCCAGGACCCAAAGACCTAGCTGGCCTGAAGGGCCCCCAGGGGGCCCCCAAGCAGCCCCTCTCCATTTGGGTCTGGGGGCTTTCGTTGGGCCGGGAACCTGGGAGGTACCTGCAAGGTTACAGTTCGCGGCCCGAGAAGCACTCTCCGGCCAACATGCCCAACTGCAGCAACAGCTCCCAAAATGAAGGAGCCAGGACCCAAAGACCTAGCTGGCCTGAAGGGCCCACAGGGGGCCCCCAAGCAGCCCCTCTCCATTTGGGTCTGGGGGCTTTCGTTGGGCCGGGAACCTGGGAGAATCCTGCAAGGTTGCAGTTCGCAGCCCGAGAAGCACTCTCCGGCCAACATGCCCAACTGCAGCAACAGCTCCCAAACCGAAGGAGCCAGGACCCAAAGACCTAGCTGGCCTGAAGGGCCCCCAGGGGGGCCCCAAGGAGCTCCTCTCCATTTGGGTCTGGGGGCTTTCGTTGGGCCGGGAACCTGGGAGGTACCTGCAAGGTTGCAGTTGGCGGCCCGAGAAGCACTCTCCAGCCAACATGCCCAACTGCAGCAACAGCTCCCAAAGCGAAGGAGCCAGGACCCAAAGACCTAGCTGGCCTGAAGGGCCCCCAGGGGGCCCCCAAGCAGCCCCTCTCCATTTGGGTCTGGGGGCTTTTGTTGGGTCGGGAACCTGGGAGTTACCTGCAAGGTTGCAGTTCGAGGCCCGAGAAGCACTCTCCGGCCAACATGCACAACTGCAGCAACAGCTCCCAAACCGAATGAGCCAGGACACAAAGACCTAGCTGGCCTGAAGGGCCCCCAGGGTGCCCCCAAGCAGCCCCTCTCAATTTGGGTCTGGGGGCTTTCGTTGGGCATGTATACCTGAGAGGTACCTGCAAGGTTACAGTTCGCGGCCCGAGAAGCACTCTCCGGCCAACATGCCCAACTGCAGCAACAGCTCCCAAACCGAAGGAGCCAGGACCCAAAGACCTAGCTGGCCTGAAGGGCCCCCAGGGGGCCCCCAAGCAGCCCCTCTCCATTTGGGTCTGGGGGCTTTCGTTGGGCCGGGAACCTTGGAGGTACCTGCAAGGTTGCAGTTCGCGGCCGGAGAAGCATTCTCCGGCCAACATGCCCAACTGCAGCAACAGCTCCCAAAGCGAAGGAGCCAGGACCCAAAGACCTAGCTGGCCTGAAGGGCCCCCAGGGGGGCCCCAAGCAACCCCTCTCCATTTGGGTCTGGGGGCTTTTGTTGGGCCGGGAACCTGGGAGATTCCTGCAAGGTTGCAGTTCGAGGACGGAGAAGCACTCTCCGGCCAACATGCCCAACTGCAGCAACAGCTCCCAAACCGAAGGAGCCAGGACCCAAAGACCTAGCTGGCCTGAAGGGCCCCCAGGGGGCCCCCAAGCAACCCCTCTCCATTTGGGTCTGGGGGCTTTTGTTGGGCCGGGAACCTTGGAGATTCCTGCAAGGTTGCAGTTCGCGGCCCGAGAAGCACTCTCCGGCCAACATGCCCAACTGCAGCAACAGCTCCCAAACCGAATGAGCCAGGACACAAAGACCTAGCTGGCCTGAAGGGCCCCCAGGGGGCCCCCAAGCAGCCCCTCTCAATTTGGGTCTGGGGGCTTTCGTTGGGCCGGGAACCTGAGAGGTACCTGCAAGGTTGCAGTTCGCGGCCGGAGAAGCATTCTCCGGCCAACATGCCCAACTGCAGCAACAGCTCCCAAAGCGAAGGAGCCAGGACCCAAAGACCTAGCTGGCCTGAAGGGCCCCCAGGGGGCCCCCAAGCAACCCCTCTCCATTTGGGTCTGGGGGCTTTTGTTGGGCCGGGAACCTGGGAGATTCCTGCAAGGTTGCAGTTCGAGGACGGAGAAGCACTCTCCGGCCAACATGCCCAACTGCAGCAACAGCTCCCAAACCGAATGAGCCAGGACACAAAGACCTAGCTGGCCTGAAGGGCCCCCAGGGGGCCCCCAAGCAGCCCCTCTCCATTTGGGTCTGGGGGCTTTCGTTGGGCATGTATACCTGAGAGGTACCTGCAAGGTTGCAGTTCGCGGCCCGAGAAGCACTCTCCGGCCAACATGCCCAACTGCAGCAACAGCTCCCAAAGCGAAGGAGCCAGGACCCAAAGACCTAGCTGGCCTGAAGGGCCCCCAGGGGTCCACCAAGCAGCCCCTCTCCATTTGGGTCTGGGGGCTTTCTTTGGGCGGGAACCTGGGAGATTCCTGCAAGGTTGCAGTTCGCGGCCCGAGAAGCACTCTCCGGCCAACATGCCCAACTGCAGCAACAGCTCCCAAAGCGAAGGAGCCAGGACCCAAAGACCTAGCTGGCCTGAAGGGCCCCCAGGGGGCCCCCAAGGAGCCCCTCTCCATTTGGGTCTGGGGGCTTTCGTTGGGCCGGGAACCTGGGAGAATCCTGCAAGGTTGCAGTTCGCGGCCGGAGAAGCACTCTCCGGCCAACATGCCCAACTGCAGCAACAGCTCCCAAACCGAAGGAGCCAGGACCCAAAGACCTAGCTGGCCTGAAGGGCCCCCAGGGGGCCCCCAAGCAGCCCCTCTCCATTTGGGTCTGGGGGCTTTCGTTGGGCCGGGAACCTGGGAGAATCCTGCAAGGTTGCAGTTCGCGGCCCGAGAAGCACTCTCCGGCCAACATGCCCAACTGCAGCAACAGCTCCCAAACCGAAGGAGCCAGGACCCAAAGACCTAGCTGGCCTGAAGGGCCCCCAGGGGGCCCCCAAGCAGCCCCTCTCCATTTGGGTCTGGGGGCTTTCGTTGGGCCGGAAACCTGGGAGAATCCTGCAAGGTTGCAGTTCGCAGCCCGAGAAGCACTCTCCGGCCAACATGCCCAACTGCAGCAACAGCTCCCAAACCGAAGGAGCCAGGACCCAAAGACCTAGCTGGCCTGAAGGGCCCCCAGGGGGCCCCCAAGCAGCCCCTCTCCATTTGGGTCTGGGGGCTTTCGTTGGGCCGGGAACCTGGGAGATTCCTGCAAGGTTGCAGTTCGCGGCCCGAGAAGCACTCTCCGGCCAACATGCCCAACTGCAGCAACAGCTCCCAAACCGAAGGAGCCAGGACCCAAAGACCTAGCTGGCCTGAAGGGCCCCCAGGGGGCCCCCAAGGAGCTCCTCTCCATTTGGGTCTGGGGGCTTTAGTTGGGCCGGGAACCTGGGAGGTACCTGCAAGGTTGCAGTTCGCGGCCGGAGAAGCACTCTCCGGCCAACATGCCCAACTGCAGCAACAGCTCCCAAACCGAAGGAGCCAGGACCCAAAGACCTAGCTGGCCTGAAGGGCCCCCAGGGGGCCCCCAAGCAGCCCCTCTCCATTTGGGTCTGGGGGCTTTCGTTGGGCCGGGAACCTGGGAGAATCCTGCAAGGTTGCAGTTCGCGGCCCGAGAAGCACTCTCCGGCCAACATGCCCAACTGCAGCAACAGCTCCCAAACCGAAGGAGCCAGGACCCAAAGACCTAGCTGGCCTGAAGGGCCCCCAGGGGGCCCCCAAGCAGCCCCTCTCAATTTGGGTCTGGGGGCTTTCGTTGGGCCGGGAACCTGGGAGAATCCTGCAAGGTTGCAGTTCGCGGCCGGAGAAGCACTCTCCGGCCAACATGCCCAACTGCAGCAACAGCTCCCAAACTGAAGGAGCCAGGACCCAAAGACCTAGCTGGCCTGAAGGGCCCCCAGGGGGGCCCCAAGGAGCTCCTCTCCATTTGGGTCTGGGGGCTTTCGTTGGGCCGGGAACCTGGGAGGTACCTGCAAGGTTGCAGTTCGCGGCCGGAGAAGCATTCTCCGGCCAACATGCCCAACTGCAGCAACAGCTCCCAAACCGAAGGAGCCAGGACCCAAAGACCTAGCTGGCCTGAAGGGCCCCCAGGGGGCCCCCAAGCAGCCCCTCTCAATTTGGGTCTGGGGGCTTTTGTTGGGCCGGGAACCTGGGAGAATCCTGCAAGGTTGCAGTTCGAGGCCCGAGAAGCACTCTCCGGCCAACATGCCCAACTGCAGCAACAGCTCCCAAACCGAATGAGCCAGGACACAAAGACCTAGCTGGCCTGAAGGGCCCCCAGGGGGCCCCCAAGCAGCCCCTCTCCATTTGGGTCTGGGGGCTTTCGTTGGGCATGTATACATGGGAGATATCAGCAAGGTTGCAGTTCGCGGCCGGAGAAGCACTCTCCGGCCAACATGCCCAACTGCAGCAACAGCTCCCAAACCGAAGGAGCCAGGACCCAAAGACCTAGCTGGCCTGAAGGGCCCCCAGGGGGCCCCCAAGCAGCCCCTCTCCATTTGGGTCTGGGGGCTTTCGTTGGGCGGGGAACCTGGGAGATTCCTGCAAGGTTGCAGTTCGCGGCCCGAGAAGCACTCTCCGGCCAACATGCCCAACTGCAGCAACAGCTCCCAAACCGAAGGAGCCAGGACCCAAAGACCTAGCTGGCCTGAAGGGCCCCCAGGGGGCCCCCAAGCAGCCCCTCTCAATTTGGGTCTGGGGGCTTTCGTTGGGCCAGGAACCTGGGAGAATCCTGCAAGGTTGCATTTCGCGGCCCGAGAAGCACTCTCCGGCCAACATGCCCAACTGCAGCAACAGCTCCCAAAGCGAAGGAGCCAGGACCCAAAGACCTAGCTGGCCTGAAGGGCCCCCAGGGGGCCCCCAAGCAGCCCCTCTCCATTTGGGTCTGGGGGCTTTCGTTGGGCCGGGAACCTGGGAGAATCCTGCAAGGTTGCAGTTCGCGGCCCGAGAAGCACTCTCCGGCCAACATGCCCAACTGCAGCAACAGCTCCCAAACCGAAGGAGCCAGGACCCAAAGACCTAGCTGGCCTGAAGGGCCCCCAGGGGGGGCCCAAGGAGCTCCTCTCCATTTGGGTCTGGGGGCTTTCGTTGGGCCGGGAACCTGGGAGGTACCTGCAAGGTTGCAGTTCGCGGCCGGAGAAGCATTCTCCGGCCAACATGCCCAACTGCAGCAACAGCTCCCAAACCGAAGGAGCCAGGACCCAAAGACCTAGCTGGCCTGAAGGGCCCCCAGGGGGCCCCCAAGCAGCCCCTCTCCATTTGGGTCTGGGGGCTTTTGTTGGGCCGGGAACCTGAGAGAATCCTGCAAGGTTGCAGTTCGCGGCCCGAGAAGCACTCTCCGGCCAACATGCCCAACTGCAGCAACAGCTCCCAAACCGAAGGAGCCAGGACCCAAAGACCTAGCTGGCCTGAAGGGCCCCCAGGGGGCCCCCAAGCAGCCCCTCTCCATTTGGGTCTGGGGGCTTTCGTTGGGCCGGGAACCTGGGAGGTACCTGCAAGGTTACAGTTCGCGGCCCGAGAAGCACTCTCCGGCCAACATGCCCAACTGCAGCAACAGCTCCCAAACCGAAGGAGCCAGGACCCAAAGACCTAGCTGGCCTGAAGGGCCCACAGGGGGCCCCCAAGCAGCCCCTCTCCATTTGGGTCTGGGGGCTTTCGTTGGGCCGGGAACCTGGGAGGTACCTGCAAGGTTGCAGTTCGCAGCCCGAGAAGCACTCTCCGGCCAACATGCCCAACTGCAGCAACAGCTCCCAAACCGAAGGAGCCAGGACCCAAAGACCTAGCTGGCCTGAAGGGCCCCCAGGGGGGCCCCAAGGAGCTCCTCTCCATTTGGGTCTGGGGGCTTTCGTTGGGCCGGGAACCTGGGAGGTACCTGCAAGGTTGCAGTTCGCGGCCCGAGAAGCACTCTCCGGCCAACATGCCCAACTGCAGCAACAGCTCCCAAAGCGAAGGAGCCAGGACCCAAAGACCTAGCTGGCCTGAAGGGCCCCCAGGGGGCCCCCAAGCAGCCCCTCTCCATTTGGGTCTGGGGGCTTTTGTTGGGTCGGGAACCTGGGAGTTACCTGCAAGGTTGCAGTTCGAGGCCCGAGAAGCACTCTCCGGCCAACATGCACAACTGCAGCAACAGCTCCCAAACCGAAGGAGCCAGGACACAAAGACCTAGCTGGCCTGAAGGGCCCCCAGGGTGCCCCCAAGCAGCCCCTCTCCATTTGGGTCTGGGGGCTTTCGTTGGGCATGTATACCTGAGAGGTACCTGCAAGGTTACAGTTCGCGGCCCGAGAAGCACTCTCCGGCCAACATGCCCAACTGCAGCAACAGCTCCCAAACCGAAGGAGCCAGGACCCAAAGACCTAGCTGGCCTGAAGGGCCCCCAGGGGGCCCCCAAGCAGCCCCTCTCCATTTGGGTCTGGGGGCTTTCGTTGGGCCGGGAACCTTGGAGGTACCTGCAAGGTTGCAGTTCGCGGCCGGAGAAGCATTCTCCGGCCAACATGCCCAACTGCAGCAACAGCTCCCAAACCGAAGGAGCCAGGACCCAAAGACCTAGCTGGCCTGAAGGGCCCCCAGGGGGGCCCCAAGGAGCTCCTCTCCATTTGGGTCGGGGGCTTTCGTTGGGCCGGGAACCTGGGAGGTACCTGCAAGGTTGCAGTTCGCGGTCGGAGAAGCATTCTCCGGCCAACATGCCCAACTGCAGCAACAGCTCCCAAAGCGAAGGAGCCAGGACCCAAAGACCTAGCTGGCCTGAAGGGCCCCCAGGGGGCCCCCAAGCAACCCCTCTCCATTTGGGTCTGGGGGCTTTTGTTGGGCCGGGAACCTGGGAGATTCCTGCAAGGTTGAAGTTCGAGGCCCGAGAAGCACTCTCCGGCCAACATGCCCAACTGCAGCAACAGCTCCCAAACCGAATGAGCCAGGACACAAAGACCTAGCTGGCCTGAAGGGCCCCCAGGGGGCCCCCAAGCAGCCCCTCTCCATTTGGGTCTGGGGGCTTTCGTTGGGCATGGAACCTGGGAGATTCCTGCAAGGTTGCAGTTCGCGGCCCGAGAAGCACTCTCCGGCCAACATGCCCAACTGCAGCAACAGCTCCCAAACCGAAGGAGCCAGGACCCAAAGACCTAGCTGGCCTGAAGGGCCCCCAGGGGTCCCCCAAGCAGCCCCTCTCAATTTGGGTCTGGGGGCTTTCGTTGGGCCGGGAACCTGAGAGGTACCTGCAAGGTTGCAGTTCGCGGCCGGAGAAGCATTCTCCGGCCAACATGCCCAACTGCAGCAACAGCTCCCAAAGCGAAGGAGCCAGGACCCAAAGACCTAGCTGGCCTGAAGGGCCCCCAGGGGGCCCCCAAGCAACCCCTCTCCATTTGGGTCTGGGGGCTTTTGTTGGGCCGGGAACCTGGGAGATTCCTGCAAGGTTGCAGTTCGAGGACGGAGAAGCACTCTCCGGCCAACATGCCCAACTGCAGCAACAGCTCCCAAACCGAATGAGCCAGGACACAAAGACCTAGCTGGCCTGAAGGGCCCCCAGGGGGCCCCCAAGCAGCCCCTCTCCATTTGGGTCTGGGGGCTTTCGTTGGGCATGTATACCTGAGAGGTACCTGCAAGGTTGCAGTTCGCGGCCCGAGAAGCACTCTCCGGCCAACATGCCCAACTGCAGCAACAGCTCCCAAAGCGAAGGAGCCAGGACCCAAAGACCTAGCTGGCCTGAAGGGCCCCCAGGGGTCCACCAAGCAGCCCCTCTCCATTTGGGTCTGGGGGCTTTCTTTGGGTGGGAACCTGGGAGATTCCTGCAAGGTTGCAGTTCGCGGCCCGAGAAGCACTCTCCGGCCAACATGCCCAACTGCAGCAACAGCTCCCAAAGCGAAGGAGCCAGGACCCAAAGACCTAGCTGGCCTGAAGGGCCCCCAGGGGGCCCCCAAGGAGCCCCTCTCCATTTGGGTCTGGGGGCTTTCGTTGGGCCGGGAACCTGGGAGAATCCTGCAAGGTTGCAGTTCGCGGCCGGAGAAGCACTCTCCGGCCAACATGCCCAACTGCAGCAACAGCTCCCAAACCGAAGGAGCCAGGACCCAAAGACCTAGCTGGCCTGAAGGGCCCCCAGGGGGCCCCCAAGCAGCCCCTCTCCATTTGGGTCTGGGGGCTTTCGTTGGGCCGGGAACCTGGGAGAATCCTGCAAGGTTGCAGTTCGCGGCCCGAGAAGCACTCTCCGGCCAACATGCCCAACTGCAGCAACAGCTCCCAAAGCGAAGGAGCCAGGACCCAAAGACCTAGCTGGCCTGAAGGGCCCCCATGGGGCCCCCAAGGAGCTCCTCTCTATTTGGGTCTGGGGGCTTTAGTTGGGCCGGGAACCTGGGAGGTACCTGCAAGGTTGCAGTTCGCGGCCGGAGAAGCACTCTCCGGCCAACATGCCCAACTGCAGCAACAGCTCCCAAAGCGAAGGAGCCAGGACCCAAAGACCTAGCTGGCCTGAAGGGCCCCCAGGGGGCCCCCAAGCAGCCCCTCTCCATTTGGGTCTGGGGGCTTTCGTTGGGCCGGGAACCTGGGAGAATCCTGCAAGGTTGCAGTTCGCGGCCCGAGAAGCACTCTCCGGCCAACATGCCCAACTGCAGCAACAGCTCCCAAAGCGAAGGAGCCAGGACCCAAAGACCTAGCTGGCCTGAAGGGCCCCCAGGGGGCCCCCAAGCAGCCCCTCTCAATTTGGGTCTGGGGGCTTTCGTTGGGCCGGGAACCTGGGAGAATCCTGCAAGGTTGCAGTTCGCGGCCGGAGAAGCACTCTCCGGCCAACATGCCCAACTGCAGCAACAGCTCCCAAACTGAAGGAGCCAGGACCCAAAGACCTAGCTGGCCTGAAGGGCCCCCAGGGGGCCCCCAAGCAGCCCCTCTCAATTTGGGTCTGGGGGCTTTCGTTGGGCCGGGAACCTGGGAGGTACCTGCAAGGTTGCAGTTGGCGGCCCGAGAAGCACTCTCCGGCCAACATGCCCAACTGCAGCAACAGCTCCCAAAGCGAAGGAGCCAGGACCCAAAGACCTAGCTGGCCTGAAGGGCCCCCAGGGGGCCCCCAAGCAGCCCCTCTCAATTTGGGTCTGGGGGCTTTCGTTGGGCCGGGAACCTGGGAGAATCCTGCAAGGTTGCAGTTCGCGGCCCGAGAAGCACTCTCCGGCCAACATGCCCAACTGCAGCAACAGCTCCCAAAGCGAAGGAGCCAGGACCCAAAGACCTAGCTGGCCTGAAGGGCCCCCAGGGGGCCCCCAAGCAGCCCCTCTCCATTTGGGTCTGGGGGCTTTCGTTGGGCCGGGAACCTGGGAGGTACCTGCAAGGTTGCAGTTCGCGGCCCGAGAAGCAGTCTCCGGCCAACATGCCCAACTGCAGCAACAGCTCCCAAAGCGAAGGAGCCAGGACCCAAAGACCTAGCTGGCCTGAAGGGCCCCCAGGGGGGCCCCAAGGAACTCCTCTCCATTTGGGTCTGGGGGCTTTCGTTGGGCCGGGAACCTGGGAGGTACCTGCAAGGTTGCAGTTCGCGGCCGGAGAAGCATTCTCCGGCCAACATGCCCAACTGCAGCAACAGCTCCCAAACCGAAGGAGCCAGGACCCAAAGACCTAGCTGGCCTGAAGGGCCCCCAGGGGGCCCCCAAGCAGCCCCTCTCAATTTGGGTCTGGGGGCTTTTGTTGGGCCGGGAACCTGGGAGAATCCTGCAAGGTTGCAGATCGAGGCCCGAGAAGCACTCTCCGGCCAACATGCCCAACTGCAGCAACAGCTCCCAAAGCGAAGGAGCCAGGACCCAAAGACCTAGCTGGCCTGAAGGGCCCCCAGGGGGCCCCCAAGCAGCCCCTCTCCATTTGGGTCTGGGGGCTTTCGTTGGGCATGTATACATGGGAGATACAAGCAAGGTTGCAGTTCGCGGCCCGAGAAGCACTCTCCGGCTAACATGCCCAACTGCAGCAACAGCTCCCAAACCGAAGGAGCCAGGACCCAAAGACCTAGCTGGCCTGAAGGGCCCCCAGGGGTCCCCCAAGCAGCCCCTCTCCATTTGGGTTTGGGGGCTTTCGTTGGGCGGGGAACCTGGGAGATTCCTGCAAGGTTGCAGTTCGCGGCCCGAGAAGCACTCTCCGGCCAACATGCCCAACTGCAGCAACAGCTCCCAAACCGAATGAGCCAGGACCCAAAGACCTAGCTGGCCTGAAGGGCCCCCAGGGGGCCCCCAAGCAGCCCCTCTCCATTTGGGTCTGGGGGCTTTCGTTGGGCATGTATACATGGGAGATTCCTGCAAGGTTGCAGTTCGCGGACCGAGAAGCACTCTCCTGCCAACATGCCCAACTGCAGCAACAGCTCCCAAACCGAAGGAGCCAGGACCCAAAGACCTAGCTGGCCTGAAGGGCCCCCAGGGGGCCCCCAAGCAGCCCCTCTCCATTTGGGTCTGGGGGCTTTCGTTGGGCGGGGTACCTGGGAGATTCCTGCAAGGTTGCAGTTCGCGGCCCGAGAAGCACTCTCCGGCCAACATGCCCAACTGCAGCAACAGCTCCCAAACCGAAGGAGCCAGGACCCAAAGACCTAGCTGGCCTGAAGGGCCCCCAGGGGGCCCCCAAGCAGCCCCTCTCAATTTGGGTCTGGGGGCTTTTGTTGGGCCGGAACGTGGGAGAATCCTGCAAGGTTGCAGTTCGCGGCCCGAGAAGCACTCTCCGGCCAACATGCCCAACTGCAGCAACAGCTCCCAAAGCGAAGGAGCCAGGACCCAAAGACCTAGCTGGCCTGAAGGGCCCCCAGGGGGCCCCCAAGCAGCCCCTCTCAATTTGGGTCTGGGGGCTTTCGTTGGGCCGGGAACCTGGGAGGTACCTGCAAGGTTGTGGTTGGCGGCCCGAGAAGCACTCTCCGGCCAACATGCCCAACTGCAGCAACAGCTCCCAAAGCGAAGGAGCCAGGACCCAAAGACCTAGCTGGCCTGAAGGGCCCCCAGGGGGCCCCCAAGCAGCCCCTCTCCATTTGGGTCTGGGGGCTTTCGTTGGGCATGTATACATGGGAGATTCCTGCAAGGTTGCAGTTCGCGGACCGAGAAGCACTCTCCTGCCAACATGCCCAACTGCAGCAACAGCTCCCAAACCGAAGGAGCCAGGACCCAAAGACCTAGCTGGCCTGAAGGGCCCCCAGGGGGCCCCCAAGCAGCCCCTCTCCATTTGGGTCTGGGGGCTTTCGTTGGGCGGGGTACCTGGGAGATTCCTGCAAGGTTGCAGTTCGCGGCCCGAGAAGCACTCTCCGGCCAACATGCCCAACTGCAGCAACAGCTCCCAAACCGAAGGAGCCAGGACCCAAAGACCTAGCTGGCCTGAAGGGCCCCCAGGGGGCCCCCAAGCAGCCCCTCTCCATTTGGGTCTGGGGGCTTTCGTTGGGCCGGGAACCTGGGAGAATCCTGCAAGGTTGCAGTTCGCGGCCCGAGAAGCAGTCTCCGGCCAACATGCCCAACTGCAGCAACAGCTCCCAAAGCGAAGGAGCCAGGACCCAAAGACCTAGCTGGCCTGAAGGGCCCCCAGGGGGGCCCCAAGGAGCTCCTCTCCATTTGGGTCTGGGGGCTTTCGTTGGGCCGGGAACCTGGGAGGTACCTGCAAGGTTGCAGTTCGCGGCCGGAGAAGCATTCTCCGGCCAACATGCCCAACTGCAGCAACAGCTCCCAAACCGAAGGAGCCAGGACCCAAAGACCTAGCTGGCCTGAAGGGCCCCCAGGGGGCCCCCAAGCAGCCCCTCTCAATTTGGGTCTGGGGGCTTTTGTTGGGCCGGGAACGTGGGAGAATCCTGCAAGGTTGCAGTTCGCGGCCCGAGAAGCACTCTCCGGCCAACATGCCCAACTGCAGCAACAGCTCCCAAACCGAAGGAGCCAGGACCCAAAGACCTAGCTGGCCTGAAGGGCCCCCAGGGGGCCCCCAAGCAGCCCCTCTCAATTTGGGTCTGGGGGCTTTCGTTGGGCCGGGAACCTGGGAGGTACCTGCAAGGTTGTGGTTGGCGGCCCGAGAAGCACTCTCCGGCCAACATGCCCAACTGCAGCAACAGCTCCCAAAGCGAAGGAGCCAGGACCCAAAGACCTAGCTGGCCTGAAGGGCCCCCAGGGGGCCCCCAAGCAGCCCCTCTCCATTTGGGTCTGGGGGCTTTCGTTGGGCATGTATACATGGGAGATACAAGCAAGGTTGCAGTTCGCGGCCCGAGAAGCACTCTCCGGCCAACATGCCCAACTGCAGCAACAGCTCCCAAACCGAAGGAGCCAGGACCCAAAGACCTAGCTGGCCTGAAGGGCCCCCAGGGGGCCCCCAAGCAGCCCCTCTCCATTTGGGTCTGGGGGCTTTCGTTGGGCGGGGAACCTGGGAGATTCCTGCAAGGTTGCAGTTCGCGGCCCGAGAAGCACTCTCCGGCCAACATGCCCAACTGCAGCAACAGCTCCCAAACCGAATGAGCCAGGACCCAAAGACCTAGCTGGCCTGAAGGGCCCCCAGGGGGCCCCCAAGCAGCCCCTCTCCATTTGGGTCTGGGGGCTTTCGTTGGGCATGTATACATGGGAGATTCCTGCAAGGTTGCAGTTCGCGGACCGAGAAGCACTCTCCTGCCAACATGCCCAACTGCAGCAACAGCTCCCAAACCGAAGGAGCCAGGACCCAAAGACCTAGCTGGCCTGAAGGGCCCCCAGGGGGCCCCCAAGCAGCCCCTCTCCATTTGGGTCTGGGGGCTTTCGTTGGGCGGGGTACCTGGGAGATTCCTGCAAGGTTGCAGTTCGCGGCCCGAGAAGCACTCTCCGGCCAACATGCCCAACTGCAGCAACAGCTCCCAAACCGAAGGAGCCAGGACCCAAAGACCTAGCTGGCCTGAAGGGCCCCCAGGGGGCCCCCAAGCAGCCCCTCTCAATTTGGGTCTGGGGGCTTTTGTTGGGCCGGGAACGTGGGAGAATCCTGCAAGGTTGCAGTTCGCGGCCCGAGAAGCACTCTCCGGCCAACATGCCCAACTGCAGCAACAGCTCCCAAAGCGAAGGAGCCAGGACCCAAAGACCTAGCTGGCCTGAAGGGCCCCCAGGGGGCCCCCAAGCAGCCCCTCTCAATTTGGGTCTGGGGGCTTTCGTTGGGCCGGGAACCTGGGAGGTACCTGCAAGGTTGTGGTTGGCGGCCCGAGAAGCACTCTCCGGCCAACATGCCCAACTGCAGCAACAGCTCCCAAACCGAAGGAGCCAGGACCCAAAGACCTAGCTGGCCTGAAGGGCCCCCAGGGGGCCCCCAAGCAGCCCCTCTCCATTTGGGTCTGGGGGCTTTCGTTGGGCATGTATACATGGGAGATACAAGCAAGGTTGCAGTTCGCGGCCCGAGAAGCACTCTCCGGCCAACATGCCCAACTGCAGCAACAGCTCCCAAACCGAAGGAGCCAGGACCCAAAGACCTAGCTGGCCTGAAGGGCCCCCAGGGGTCCCCCAAGCAGCCCCTCTCCATTTGGGTCTGGGGGCTTTCGTTGGGCGGGGAACCTGGGAGATTCCTGCAAGGTTGCAGTTCGCGGCCCGAGAAGCACTCTCCGGCCAACATGCCCAACTGCAGCAACAGCTCCCAAACCGAATGAGCCAGGACCCAAAGACCTAGCTGGCCTGAAGGGCCCCCAGGGGGCCCCCAAGCAGCCCCTCTCCATTTGGGTCTGGGGGCTTTCGTTGGGCATGTATACATGGGAGATTCCTGCAAGGTTGCAGTTCGCGGACCGAGAAGCACTCTCCTGCCAACATGCCCAACTGCAGCAACAGCTCCCAAACCGAAGGAGCCAGGACCCAAAGACCTAGCTGGCCTGAAGGGCCCCCAGGGGGCCCCCAAGCAGCCCCTCTCCATTTGGGTCTGGGGGCTTTCGTTGGGCGGGGTACCTGGGAGATTCCTGCAAGGTTGCAGTTCGCGGCCCGAGAAGCACTCTCCGGCCAACATGCCCAACTGCAGCAACAGCTCCCAAACCGAAGGAGCCAGGACCCAAAGACCTAGCTGGCCTGAAGGGCCCCCAGGGGGCCCCCAAGCAGCCCCTCTCAATTTGGGTCTGGGGGCTTTCGTTGGGCCGGGAACCTGGGAGAATCCTGCAAGGTTGCAGTTCGCGGCCCGAGAAGCACTCTCCGGCCAACATGCCCAACTGCAGCAACAGCTCCCAAAGCGAAGGAGCCAGGACCCAAAGACCTAGCTGGCCTGAAGGGCCCCCAGGGGGCCCCCAAGCAGCCCCTCTCCATTTGGGTCTGGGGGCTTTCGTTGGGCCGGGAACCTGGGAGGTACCTGCAAGGTTGCAGTTCGCGGCCAGAGAACCACTCTCCGGCCAACATGCCCAACTGCAGCAACAGCTCCCAAAGCGAAGGAGCCAGGACCCAAAGACCTAGCTGGCCTGAAGGGCCCCCAGGGGGGCCCCAAGGAGCTCCTCTCCATTTGGGTCTGGGGTTTTCGTTGGGCCGGGAACCTGGGAGGTACCTGCAAGGTTGCAGTTCGCGGCCCGAGAAGCACTCTCCGGCCAACATGCCCAACTGCAGCAACAGCTCCCAAAGCGAAGGAGCCAGGACCCAAAGACCTAGCTGGCCTGAAGGGCCCCCAGGGGGCCCCCAAGCAGCCCCTCTCCATTTGGGTCTGGGGGCTTTTGTTGGGCCGGGAACCTGGGAGAATCCTGCAAGGTTGCAGTTCGCGGCCCGAGAAGCACTCTCCGGCCAACATGCCCAACTGCAGCAACAGCTCCCAAAGCGAAGGAGCCAGGACCCAAAGACCTAGCTGGCCTGAAGGGCCCCCAGGGGGCCCCCAAGCAGCCCCTCTCAATTTGGGTCTGGGGGCTTTCGTTGGGCAGGGAACCTGGGAGGTACCTGCAAGGTTGCAGTTGGCGGCCCGAGAAGCACTCTCCGGCCAACATGCCCAACTGCAGCAACAGCTCCCAAAGCGAAGGAGCCAGGACCCAAAGACCTAGCTGGCCTGAAGGGCCCCCAGGGGGCCCCCAAGCAGCCCCTCTCCATTTGGGTCTGGGGGCTTTCGTTGGGCCGGGAACCTGGGAGAATCCTGCAAGGTTGCAGTTCGCGGCCCGAGAAGCACTCTCCGGCCAACATGCCCAACTGCAGCAACAGCTCCCAAACCGAAGGAGCCAGGACCCAAAGACCTAGCTGGCCTGAAGGGCCCCCAGGGGGCCCCCAAGCAGCCCCTCTCCATTTGGGTCTGGGGGCTTTCGTTGGGCCGGGAACCTGGGAGGTACCTGCAAGGTTACAGTTCGCGGCCCGAGAAGCACTCTCCGGCCAACATGCCCAACTGCAGCAACAGCTCCCAAACCGAAGGAGCCAGGACCCAAAGACCTAGCTGGCCTGAAGGGCCCCCAGGGGGCCCCCAAGGAGCTCCTCTCCATTTGGGTCTGGGGCCTTTAGTTGGGCCGGGAACCTGGGAGGTACCTGCAAGGATGCAGTTTGCGGCCAGAGAACCACTCTCCGGCCAACATGCCCAACTGCAGCAACAGCTCCCAAACCGAAGGAGCCAGGACCCAAAGACCTAGCTGGCCTGAAGGGCCCCCAGGGGGCCCCCAAGCAGCCCCTCTCAATTTGGGTCTGGGGGCTTTTGTTGGGCCGGGAACCTGGGAGATTCCTGCAAGGTTGCAGTTCGAGGCCCGAGAAGCACTCTCCGGCCAACATGCCCAACTGCAGCAACAGCTCCCAAACCGAATGAGCCAGGACACAAAGACCTAGCTGGCCTGAAGGGCCCCCAGGGGGCCCCCAAGCAGCCCCTCTCAATTTGGGTCTGGGGGCTTTCGTTGGGCACGTATACCTGAGAGTTACCTGCAAGGTTACAGTTCGCGGCCCGAGAAGCACTCTCCGGCCAACATGCCCAACTGCAGCAACAGCTCCCAAACCGAAGGAGCCAGGACCCAAAGACCTAGCTGGCCTGAAGGGCCCCCAGAAGGCCACCAAGCAGCCCCTCTCAATTTGGGTCTGGGGGCTTTCGTTGGGCCGGGAACCTGGGAGATTCCTGCAAGGTTGCAGTTCGCGGCCGGAGAAGCACTCTCCGGCCAACATGCCCAACTGCAGCAACAGCTCCCAAACCGAAGGAGCCAGGACCCAAAGACCTAGCTGGCCTGAAGGGCCCCCAGGGGGCCCCCAAGCAGCCGCTCTCCATTTGGGTCTGGGGGCTTTCTTTAGGCTGAGAACCTGGGAGATACCAGCAAGGTTGCAGTTCGCGGACCGAGAAGCACTCTCCGGCCAACATGCCCAACTGCAGCAACAGCTCCCAAAGCGAAGGAGCCAGGACCCAAAGACCTAGCTGGCCTGAAGGGCCCCCAGGGGGCCCCCAAGCAGCCCCTCTCAATTTGGGTCTGGGGGCTTTCGTTGGGCCGGGAACCTGGGAGGTACCTGCAAGGTTGCAGTTCGCGTCCCGAGAAGCACTCTCCTGCCAACATGCCCAACTGCAGCAACAGCTCCCAAACCGAAGGAGCCAGGACCCAAAGACCTAGCTGGCCTGAAGGGCCCCCAGGGGGCCCCCAAGCAGCCCCTCTCCATTTGGGTCTGGGGGCTTTCGTTGGGCCGGGAACCTGGGAGGTACCTGCAAGGTTGCAGTTCGCGGCCCGAGAAGCACTCTCCGGCCAACATGCCCAACTGCAGCAACAGCTCCCAAACCGAAGGAGCCAGGACCCAAAGACCTAGCTGGCCTGAAGGGCCCCCAGGGGGCCCCCAAGCAGCCCCTCTCAATTTGGGTCTGGGGGCTTTAGATGGGCCGGGAACCTGGGAGGTACCTGCAAGGTTGCAGTTCGAGGCCCGAGAAGCACTCTCCGGCCAACATGCCCAACTGCAGCAACAGCTCCCAAAGCGAAGGAGCCAGGACCCAAAGACCTAGCTGGCCTGAAGGGCCCCCAGGGGGCCCCCAAGCAGCCCCTCTCCATTTGGGTCTGGGGGCTTTTGTTGGGCCGGGAACCTGGGAGAATCCTGCAAGGTTGCAGTTCGCGGCCCGAGAAGCACTCTCCGGCCAACATGCCCAACTGCAGCAACAGCTCCCAAAGCGAAGGAGCCAGGACCCAAAGACCTAGCTGGCCTGAAGGGCCCCCAGGGGGGCCCCAAGGAGCTCCTCTCCATTTGGGTCTGCGGGACTTCGTTGGGCCGGGTACCTGGGAGGTACCTGCAAGGTTGCAGTTCGCGGCCGGAGAAGCATTCTCTGGCCAACATGCCCAACTGCAGCAACAGCTCCCAAAGCGAAGGAGCCAGGACCCAAAGACCTAGCTGGCCTGAAGGGCCCCCAGGGGGCCCCCAAGCAGCCCCTCTCCATTTGGGTCTGGGGGCTTTTGTTGGGCCGGGAACCTGGGAGATTCCTGCAAGGTTGCAGTTCGAGGCCCGAGAAGCACTCTCCGGCCAACATGCCCAACTGCAGCAACAGCTCCCAAACCGAAGGAGCCAGGACCCAAAGACCTAGCTGGCCTGAAGGGCCCCCAGGGGGCCCCCAAGCAGCCCCTCTCCATTTGGGTCTGGGGGCTTTCGTTGGGCCGGGAACCTGGGAGGTACCTGCAAGGTTGTGGTTGGCGGCCCGAGAAGCACTCTCCGGCCAACATGCCCAACTGCAGCAACAGCTCCCAAACCGAAGGAGCCAGGACCCAAAGAACTAGCTGGCCTGAAGGGCCCCCAGGGGGCCCCCAAGCAGCCCCTCTCAATTTGGGTCTGGGGGCTTTCGTTGGGCATGTATACATGGGAGATACCAGCAAGGTTGCAGTTCGCGGCCCGAGAAGCACTCTCCGGCCAACATGCCCAACTGCAGCAACAGCTCCCAAACCGAAGGAGCCAGGACCCAAAGACCTAGCTGGCCTGAAGGGCCCCCAGGGGTCCCCCAAGCAGCCCCTCTCCATTTGGGTCTGGGGGCTTTCGTTGGGCGGGGAACCTGGGAGATTCCTGCAAGGTTGCAGTTCGCGGCCCGAGAAGCACTCTCCGGCCAACATGCCCAACTGCAGCAACAGCTCCCAAACCGAATGAGCCAGGACCCAAAGACCTAGCTGGCCTGAAGGGCCCCCAGGGGGCCCCCAAGCAGCCCCTCTCCATTTGGGTCTGGGGGCTTTCGTTGGGCATGTATACATGGGAGATACCAGCAAGGTTGCAGTTCGCGGCCCGAGAAGCACTCTCCGGCCAACATGCCCAACTGCAGCAACAGCTCCCAAACCGAAGGAGCCAGGACCCAAAGACCTAGCTGGCCTGAAGGGCCCCCAGGGGGCCCCCAAGCAGCCCCTCTCCATTTGGGTCTGGGGGCTTTCGTTGGGCGGGGAACCTGGGAGATTCCTGCAAGGTTGCAGTTCGCGGCCCGAGAAGCACTCTCCGGCCAACATGCCCAACTGCAGCAACAGCTCCCAAACCGAAGGAGCCAGGACCCAAAGACCTAGCTGGCCTGAAGGGCCCCCAGGGGGCCCCCAAGCAGCCCCTCTCCATTTGGGTCTGGGGGCTTTCGTTGTGCCGGGAACCTGGGAGGTACCTGCAAGGTTACAGTTCGCGGCCCGAGAAGCACTCTCCGGCCAACATGCCCAACTGCAGCAACAGCTCCCAAACCGAAGGAGCCAGGACCCAAAGACCTAGCTGGCCTGAAGGGCCCCCAGGGGGCCCCCAAGCAGCCCCTCTCAATTTGGGTCTGGGGGCTTTTGTTGGGCCGGGAACCTGGGAGCTACCTGCAAGGTTGCAGTTCGAGGCCCGAGAAGCACTCTCCGGCCAACATGCCCAACTGCAGCAACAGCTCCCAAACCGAATGAGCCAGGACACAAAGACCTAGCTGGCCTGAAGGGCCCCCAGGGGGCCCCCAAGCAGCCCCTCTCAATTTGGGTCTGGGGGTTTTCGTTGGGCCGGGAACCTGGGAGAATCCTGCAAGGTTGCAGTTCGCGGCCCGAGAAGCACTCTCCGGCCAACATGCCCAACTGCAGCAACAGCTCCCAAACCGAAGGAGCCAGGACCCAAAGACCTAGCTGGCCTGAAGGGCCCCCAGGGGGCCCCCAAGCAGCCCCTCTCCATTTGGGTCTGGGGGCTTTCGTTGGGCCGGGAACCTGGGAGAATCCTGCAAGGTTGCAGTTCGCGGCCCGAGAAGCAGTCTCCGGCCAACATGCCCAACTGCAGCAACAGCTCCCAAAGCGAAAGAGCCAGGACCCAAAGACCTAGCTGGCCTGAAGGGCCCCCAGGGGGGCCCCAAGGAGCTCCTCTCCATTTGGGTCTGGGGGCTTTCGTTGGGCCGGGAACCTGGGAGGTACCTGCAAGGTTGCAGTTCGCGGCCCGAGAAGCACTCTCCGGCCAACATGCCCAACTGCAGCAACAGCTCCCAAACCGAAGGAGCCAGGACCCAAAGACCTAGCTGGCCTGAAGGGCCCCCAGGGGGCCCCCAAGCAGCCCCTCTCAATTTGGGTCTGGGGGCTTTTGTTGGGCCGGGAACGTGGGAGAATCCTGCAAGGTTGCAGTTCGCGGCCCGAGAAGCACTCTCCGGCCAACATGCCCAACTGCAGCAACAGCTCCCAAAGCGAAGGAGCCAGGACCCAAAGACCTAGCTGGCCTGAAGGGCCCCCAGGGGGCCCCCAAGCAGCCCCTCTCCATTTGGGTCTGGGGGCTTTCGTTGGGCCGGGAACCTGGGAGGTACCTGCAAGGTTGTGGTTGGCGGCCCGAGAAGCACTATCCGGCCAACATGCCCAACTGCAGCAACAGCTCCCAAACCGAAGGAGCCAGGACCCAAAGACCTAGCTGGCCTGAAGGGCCCCCAGGGGGCCCCCAAGCAGCCCCTCTCCATTTGGGTCTGGGGGCTTTCGTTGGGCATGTATACATGGGAGATACCAGCAAGGTTGCAGTTCGCGGCCCGAGAAGCACTCTCCGGCCAACATGCCCAACTGCAGCAACAGCTCCCAAACCGAAGGAGCCAGGACCCAAAGACCTAGCTGGCCTGAAGGGCCCCCAGGGGTCCCCCAAGCAGCCCCTCTCCATTTGGGTCTGGGGGCTTTCGTTGGGCGGGGAACCTGGGAGATTCCTGCAAGGTTGCAGTTCGCGGCCCGAGAAGCACTCTCCGGCCAACATGCCCAACTGCAGCAACAGCTCCCAAACCGAAGGAGCCAGGACCCAAAGACCTAGCTGGCCTGAAGGGCCCCCAGGGGTCCCCCAAGCAGCCCCTCTCCATTTGGGTCTGGGGGCTTTCGTTGGGCGGGGAACCTGGGAGATTCCTGCAAGGTTGCAGTTCGCGGCCCGAGAAACACTCTCCGGCCAACATGCCCAACTGCAGCAACAGCTCCCAAACCGAAGGAGCCAGGACACAAAGACCTAGCTGGCCTGAAGGGCCCCCAGGGGGCCCCCAAGCAGCCCCTCTCCATTTGGGTCTGGGGGCTTTCGTTGGGCGGGGAACCTGGAAGATTCCTGCAAGGTTGCAGTTCGCGGCCCGAGAAGCACTCTCCGGCCAACATGCCCAACTGCAGCAACAGCTCCCAAAGCGAAGGAGCCAGGACCCAAAGACCTAGCTGGCCTGAAGGGCCCCCAGGGGGCCCCCAAGCAGCCCCTCTCCATTTGGGTCTGGGGGCTTTCGTTGGGCCGGGAACCTGGGAGGTACCTGCAAGGTTGCAGTTCGCGGCCAGAGAACCACTCTCCGGCCAACATGCCCAACTGCAGCAACAGCTCCCAAACCGAATGAGCCAGGACCCAAAGACCTAGCTGGCCTGAAGGGCCCCCAGGGGGCCCCCAAGCAGCCCCTCTCAATTTGGGTCTGGGGGCTTTTGTTGGGCCGGGAACCTGGGAGCTACCTGCAAGGTTGCAGTTCGAGGCCCGAGAAGCACTCTCCGGCCAACATGCCCAACTGCAGCAACAGCTCCCAAACCGAATGAGCCAGGACACAAAGACCTAGCTGGCCTGAAGGGCCCCCAGGGGGCCCCCAAGCAGCCCCTCTCAATTTGGGTCTGGGGGCTTTCGTTGGGCCGGGAACCTGGGAGAATCCTGCAAGGTTGCAGTTCGCGGCCCGAGAAGCACTCTCCGGCCAACATGCCCAACTGCAGCAACAGCTCCCAAACCGAAGGAGCCAGGACCCAAAGACCTAGCTGGCTTGAAGGGCCCCCAGGGGGCCCCCAAGCAGCCCCTCTCCATTTGGGTCTGGGGGCTTTCGTTGGGCCGGGAACCTGGGAGAATCCTGCAAGGTTGCAGTTCGCGGCCCGAGAAGCAGTCTCCGGCCAACATGCCCAACTGCAGCAACAGCTCCCAAAGCGAAAGAGCCAGGACCCAAAGACCTAGCTGGCCTGAAGGGCCCCCAGGGGGGCCCCAAGGAGCTCCTCTCCATTTGGGTCTGGGGGCTTTCGTTGGGCCGGGAACCTGGGAGGTACCTGCAAGGTTGCAGTTCGCGGCCCGAGAAGCACTCTCCGGCCAACATGCCCAACTGCAGCAACAGCTCCCAAACCGAAGGAGCCAGGACCCAAAGACCTAGCTGGCCTGAAGGGCCCCCAGGGGGCCCCCAAGCAGCCCCTCTCAATTTGGGTCTGGGGGCTTTTGTTGGGCCGGGAACCTGGGAGAATCCTGCAAGGTTGCAGTTCGCGGCCCGAGAAGCACTCTCCGGCCAACATGCCCAACTGCAGCAACAGCTCCCAAACCGAAGGAGCCAGGACCCAAAGACCTAGCTGGCCTGAAGGGCCCCCAGGGGGCCCCCAAGCAGCCCCTCTCAATTTGGGTCTGGGGGCTTTCGTTGGGCCGGGAACCTGGGAGGTACCTGCAAGGTTGTGGTTGGCGGCCCGAGAAGCACTCTCCGGCCAACATGCCCAACTGCAGCAACAGCTCCCAAACCGAAGGAGCCAGGACCCAAAGACCTAGCTGGCCTGAAGGGCCCCCAGGGGGCCCCCAAGCAGCCCCTCTCCATTTGGGTCTGGGGGCTTTCGTTGGGCGGGGAACCTGGGAGATTCCTGCAAGGTTGCAGTTCGCGGCCCGAGAAACACTCTCCGGCCAACATGCCCAACTGCAGCAACAGCTCCCAAACCGAAGGAGCCAGGACACAAAGACCTAGCTGGCCTGAAGGGCCCCCAGGGGGCCCCCAAGCAGCCCCTCTCCATTTGGGTCTGGGGGCTTTCGTTGGGCGGGGAACCTGGGAGATTCCTGCAAGGTTGCAGTTCGCGGCCCGAGAAGCACTCTCCGGCCAACATGCCCAACTGCAGCAACAGCTCCCAAACCGAAGGAGCCAGGACCCAAAGACCTAGCTGGCCTGAAGGGCCCCCAGGGGGCCCCCAAGCAGCCCCTCTCCATTTGGGTCTGGGGGCTTTCGTTGGGCCGGGAACCTGGGAGAATCCTGCAAGGTTGCAGTTCGCGGCCCGAGAAGCACTCTCCGGCCAACATGCCCAACTGCAGCAACAGCTCCCAAAGCGAAGGAGCCAGGACCCAAAGACCTAGCTGGCCTGAAGGGCCCCCAGGGGGCCCCCAAGCAGCCCCTCTCAATTTGGGTCTGGGGGCTTTCGTTGGGCCGGGAACCTGGGAGGTACCTGCAAGGTTGCAGTTCGCGGCCAGAGAACCACTCTCCGGCCAACATGCCCAACTGCAGCAACAGCTCCCAAACCGAAGGAGCCAGGACCCAAAGACCTAGCTGGCCTGAAGGGCCCCCAGGGGGCCCCCAAGCAGCCCCTCTCAATTTGGGTCTGGGGGCTTTTGTTGGGCCGGGAACCTGGGAGAATCCTGCAAGGTTGCAGTTCGCGGCCCGAGAAGCACTCTCCGGCCAACATGCCCAACTGCAGCAACAGCTCCCAAACCGAAGGAGCCAGGACCCAAAGACCTAGCTGGCCTGAAGGGCCCCCAGGGGGCCCCCAAGCAGCCCCTCTCAATTTGGGTCTGGGGGCTTTCGTTGGGCCGGGAACCTGGGAGGTACCTGCAAGGTTGCAGTTGGCGGCCCGAGAAGCACTCTCCGGCCAACATGCCCAACTGCAGCAACAGCTCCCAAACCGAAGGAGCCAGGACCCAAAGACCTAGCTGGCCTGAAGGGCCCCCAGGGGGCCCCCAAGCAGCCCCTCTCCATTTGGGTCTGGGGGCTTTCGTTGGGCCGGGAACCTGGGAGAATCCTGCAAGGTTGCAGTTCGCGGCCCGAGAAGCACTCTCCGGCCAACATGCCCAACTGCAGCAACAGCTCCCAAACCGAAGGAGCCAGGACCCAAAGACCTAGCTGGCCTGAAGGGCCCCCAGGGGGCCCCCAAGCAGCCCCTCTCAATTTGGGTCTGGGGGCTTTCGTTGGGCCGGGAACCTGGGAGGTACCTGCAAGGTTACAGTTCGCGGCCCGAGAAGCACTCTCCGGCCAACATGCCCAACTGCAGCAACAGCTCCCAAACCGAAGGAGCCAGGACCCAAAGACCTAGCTGGCCTGAAGGGCCCCCAGGGGGCCCCCAAGGAGCTCCTCTCCATTTGGGTCTGGGGGCTTTAGTTGGGCCGGGAACCTGGGAGGTACCTGCAAGGATGCAGTTCGCGGCCCGAGAAGCACTCTCCGGCCAACATGCCCAACTGCAGCAACAGCTCCCAAACCGAATGAGCCAGGACACAAAGACCTAGCTGGCCTGAAGGGCCCCCAGGGGGCCCCCAAGCAGCCGCTCTCCATTTGGGTCTGGGGGCTTTCTTTAGGCTGAGAACCTGGGAGATACCAGCAAGGTTGCAGTTCGCGGCCCGAGAAGCACTCTCCGGCCAACATGCCCAATATCCAGCAACAGCTCCCAAAGCGAAGGAGCCAGGACCCAAAGACCTAGCTGGCCTGAAGGGCCCCCAGGGGGCCCCCAAGCAGCCCCTCTCAATTTGGGTCTGGGGGCTTTCGTTGGGCCGGGAACCTGGGAGGTACCTGCAAGGTTGCAGTTCGCGGCCCGAGAAGCACTCTCCTGCCAACATGCCCAACTGCAGCAACAGCTCCCAAACCGAAGGAGCCAGGACCCAAAGACCTAGCTGGCCTGAAGGGCCCCCAGGGGGCCCCCAAGCAGCCCCTCTCCATTTGGGTCTGGGGGCTTTCGTTGGGCCGGGAACCTGGGAGGTACCTGCAAGGTTGCAGTTCGCGGCCCGAGAAGCACTCTCCGGCCAACATGCCCAACTGCAGCAACAGCTCCCAAACCGAAGGAGCCAGGACCCAAAGACCTAGCTGGCCTGAAGGGCCCCCAGGGGGCCCCCAAGCAGCCCCTCTCAATTTGGGTCTGGGGGCTTTCGTTGGGCCGGGAACCTGGGAGGTACCTGCAAGGTTGCAGTTCGCGGCCCGAGAAGCACTCTCCGGCCAACATGCCCAACTGCAGCAACAGCTCCCAAAGCGAAGGAGCCAGGACCCAAAGACCTAGCTGGCCTGAAGGGCCCCCAGGGGGCCCCCAAGCAGCCCCTCTCCATTTGGGTCTGGGGGCTTTCGTTGGGCCGGGAACCTGGGAGGTACCTGCAAGGTTGCAGTTCGCGGCCCGAGAAGCACTCTCCGGCCAACATGCCCAACTGCAGCAACAGCTCCCAAAGCGAAGGAGCCAGGACCCAAAGACCTAGCTGGCCTGAAGGGCCCCCAGGGGGGCCCCAAGGAGCTCCTCTCCATTTGGGTCTGCGGGCTTTCGTTGGGCCGGGAACCTGGGAGGTACCTGCAAGGTTGCAGTTCGCGGCCGGAGAAGCATTCTCTGGCCAACATGCCCAACTGCAGCAACAGCTCCCAAAGCGAAGGAGCCAGGACCCAAAGACCTAGCTGGCCTGAAGGGCCCCCAGGGGGCCCCCAAGCAGCCCCTCTCCATTTGGGTCTGGGGGCTTTTGTTGGGCCGGGAACCTGGGAGATTCCTGCAAGGTTGCAGTTCGAGGCCCGAGAAGCACTCTCCGGCCAACATGCCCAACTGCAGCAACAGCTCCCAAACCGAATGAGCCAGGACACAAAGACCTAGCTGGCCTGAAGGGCCCCCAGGGGGCCCCCAAGCAGCCCCTCTCAATTTGGGTCTGGGGGCTTTCGTTGGGCATGTATACCTGAGAGGTACCTGCAAGGTTACAGTTCGCGGCCCGAGAAGCACTCTCCGGCCAACATGCCCAACTGCAGCAACAGCTCCCAAACCGAAGGAGCCAGGACCCAAAGACCTAGCTGGCCTGAAGGGCCCCCAGAAGGCCACCAAGCAGCCCCTCTCAATTTGGGTCTGGGGGCTTTTGTTGGGCCGGGAACGTGGGAGAATCCTGCAAGGTTGCAGTTCGCGGCCCGAGAAGCACTCTCCGGCCAACATGCCCAACTGCAGCAACAGCTCCCAAACCGAAGGAGCCAGGACCCAAAGACCTAGCTGGCCTGAAGGGCCCCCAGGGGGCCCCCAAGCAGCCCCTCTCAATTTGGGTCTGGGGGCTTTCGTTGGGCCGGGAACCTGGGAGGTACCTGCAAGGTTGTGGTTGGCGGCCCGAGAAGCACTCTCCGGCCAACATGCCCAACTGCAGCAACAGCTCCCAAACCGAAGGAGCCAGGACCCAAAGACCTAGCTGGCCTGAAGGGCCCCCAGGGGGCCCCCAAGCAGCCCCTCTCCATTTGGGTCTGGGGGCTTTCGTTGGGCATGTATACATGGGAGATACCAGTAAGGTTGCAGTTCGCGGCCCGAGAAGCACTCTCCGGCCAACATGCCCAACTGCAGCAACAGCTCCCAAACCGAAGGAGCCAGGACCCAAAGACCTAGCTGGCCTGAAGGGCCCCCAGGGGGCCCCCAAGCAGCCCCTCTCCATTTGGGTCTGGGGGCTTTCGTTGGGCGGGGAACCTGGGAGATTCCTGCAAGGTTGCAGTTCGCGGCCCGAGAAACACTCTCCGGCCAACATGCCCAACTGCAGCAACAGCTCCCAAACCGAAGGAGCCAGGACACAAAGACCTAGCTGGCCTGAAGGGCCCCCAGGGGGCCCCCAAGCAGCCCCTCTCCATTTGGGTCTGGGGGCTTTCGTTGGGCGGGGAACCTGGGAGATTCCTGCAAGGTTGCAGTTCGCGGCCCGAGAAGCACTCTCCGGCCAACATGCCCAACTGCAGCAACAGCTCCCAAACCGAAGGAGCCAGGACCCAAAGACCTAGCTGGCCTGAAGGGCCCCCAGGGGGCCCCCAAGCAGCCCCTCTCCATTTGGGTCTGGGGGCTTTCGTTGGGCCGGGAACCTGGGAGAATCCTGCAAGGTTGCAGTTCGCGGCCCGAGAAGCACTCTCCGGCCAACATGCCCAACTGCAGCAACAGCTCCCAAAGCGAAGGAGCCAGGACCCAAAGACCTAGCTGGCCTGAAGGGCCCCCAGGGGGCCCCCAAGCAGCCCCTCTCAATTTGGGTCTGGGGGCTTTCGTTGGGCCGGGAACCTGGGAGGTACCTGCAAGGTTGCAGTTCGCGGCCAGAGAACCACTCTCCGGCCAACATGCCCAACTGCAGCAACAGCTCCCAAAGCGAAGGAGCCAGGACCCAAAGACCTAGCTGGCCTGAAGGGCCCCCAGGGGGCCCCCAAGCAGCCCCTCTCAATTTGGGTCTGGGGGCTTTTGTTGGGCCGGGAACCTGGGAGAATCCTGCAAGGTTGCAGTTCGCGGCCCGAGAAGCACTCTCCGGCCAACATGCCCAACTGCAGCAACAGCTCCCAAACCGAAGGAGCCAGGACCCAAAGACCTAGCTGGCCTGAAGGGCCCCCAGGGGGCCCCCAAGCAGCCCCTCTCAATTTGGGTCTGGGGGCTTTCGTTGGGCCGGGAACCTGGGAGGTACCTGCAAGGTTGCAGTTGGCGGCCCGAGAAGCACTCTCCGGCCAACATGCCCAACTGCAGCAACAGCTCCCAAACCGAAGGAGCCAGGACCCAAAGACCTAGCTGGCCTGAAGGGCCCCCAGGGGGCCCCCAAGCAGCCCCTCTCCATTTGGGTCTGGGGGCTTTCGTTGGGCCGGGAACCTGGGAGGTACCTGCAAGGTTGCAGTTCGCGGCCCGAGAAGCACTCTCCTGCCAACATGCCCAACTGCAGCAACAGCTCCCAAACCGAAGGAGCCAGGACCCAAAGACCTAGCTGGCCTGAAGGGCCCCCAGGGGGCCCCCAAGCAGCCCCTCTCCATTTGGGTCTGGGGGCTTTCGTTGGGCATGTATACATGGGAGATACCAGCAAGGTTGCAGTTCGCGGCCCGAGAAGCACTCTCCGGCCAACATGCCCAACTGCAGCAACAGCTCCCAAACCGAAGGAGCCAGGACCCAAAGACCTAGCTGGCCTGAAGGGCCCCCAGGGGGCCCCCAAGCAGCCCCTCTCCATTTGGGTCTGGGGGCTTTCGTTGGGCGGGGAACCTGGGAGATTCCTGCAAGGTTGCAGTTCGCGGCCCGAGAAACACTCTCCGGCCAACATGCCCAACTGCAGCAACAGCTCCCAAACCGAAGGAGCCAGGACACAAAGACCTAGCTGGCCTGAAGGGCCCCCAGGGGGCCCCCAAGCAGCCCCTCTCCATTTGGGTCTGGGGGCTTTCGTTGGGCGGGGAACCTGGGAGATTCCTGCAAGGTTGCAGTTCGCGGCCCGAGAAGCACTCTCCGGCCAACATGCCCAACTGCAGCAACAGCTCCCAAACCGAAGGAGCCAGGACCCAAAGACCTAGCTGGCCTGAAGGGCCCCCAGGGGGCCCCCAAGCAGCCCCTCTCCATTTGGGTCTGGGGGCTTTCGTTGGGCCGGGAACCTGGGAGAATCCTGCAAGGTTGCAGTTCGCGGCCCGAGAAGCACTCTCCGGCCAACATGCCCAACTGCAGCAACAGCTCCCAAAGCGAAGGAGCCAGGACCCAAAGACCTAGCTGGCCTGAAGGGCCCCCAGGGGGCCCCCAAGCAGCCCCTCTCAATTTGGGTCTGGGGGCTTTCGTTGGGCCGGGAACCTGGGAGGTACCTGCAAGGTTGCAGTTCGCGGCCAGAGAACCACTCTCCGGCCAACATGCCCAACTGCAGCAACAGCTCCCAAAGCGAAGGAGCCAGGACCCAAAGACCTAGCTGGCCTGAAGGGCCCCCAGGGGGCCCCCAAGCAGCCCCTCTCAATTTGGGTCTGGGGGCTTTTGTTGGGCCGGGAACCTGGGAGAATCCTGCAAGGTTGCAGTTCGCGGCCCGAGAAGCACTCTCCGGCCAACATGCCCAACTGCAGCAACAGCTCCCAAACCGAAGGAGCCAGGACCCAAAGACCTAGCTGGCCTGAAGGGCCCCCAGGGGGCCCCCAAGCAGCCCCTCTCAATTTGGGTCTGGGGGCTTTCGTTGGGCCGGGAACCTGGGAGGTACCTGCAAGGTTGCAGTTGGCGGCCCGAGAAGCACTCTCCGGCCAACATGCCCAACTGCAGCAACAGCTCCCAAACCGAAGGAGCCAGGACCCAAAGACCTAGCTGGCCTGAAGGGCCCCCAGGGGGCCCCCAAGCAGCCCCTCTCCATTTGGGTCTGGGGGCTTTCGTTGGGCCGGGAACCTGGGAGAATCCTGCAAGGTTGCAGTTCGCGGCCCGAGAAGCACTCTCCGGCCAACATGCCCAACTGCAGCAACAGCTCCCAAACCGAAGGAGCCAGGACCCAAAGACCTAGCTGGCCTGAAGGGCCCCCAGGGGGCCCCCAAGCAGCCCCTCTCAATTTGGGTCTGGGGGCTTTCGTTGGGCCGGGAACCTGGGAGGTACCTGCAAGGTTACAGTTCGCGGCCCGAGAAGCACTCTCCGGCCAACATGCCCAACTGCAGCAACAGCTCCCAAACCGAAGGAGCCAGGACCCAAAGACCTAGCTGGCCTGAAGGGCCCCCAGGGGGCCCCCAAGGAGCTCCTCTCCATTTGGGTCTGGGGGCTTTAGTTGGGCCGGGAACCTGGGAGGTACCTGCAAGGATGCAGTTCGCGGCCCGAGAAGCACTCTCCGGCCAACATGCCCAACTGCAGCAACAGCTCCCAAACCGAATGAGCCAGGACACAAAGACCTAGCTGGCCTGAAGGGCCCCCAGGGGGCCCCCAAGCAGCCGCTCTCCATTTGGGTCTGGGGGCTTTCTTTAGGCTGAGAACCTGGGAGATACCAGCAAGGTTGCAGTTCGCGGCCCGAGAAGCACTCTCCGGCCAACATGCCCAATATCCAGCAACAGCTCCCAAAGCGAAGGAGCCAGGACCCAAAGACCTAGCTGGCCTGAAGGGCCCCCAGGGGGCCCCCAAGCAGCCCCTCTCAATTTGGGTCTGGGGGCTTTCGTTGGGCCGGGAACCTGGGAGGTACCTGCAAGGTTGCAGTTCGCGGCCCGAGAAGCACTCTCCTGCCAACATGCCCAACTGCAGCAACAGCTCCCAAACCGAAGGAGCCAGGACCCAAAGACCTAGCTGGCCTGAAGGGCCCCCAGGGGGCCCCCAAGCAGCCCCTCTCCATTTGGGTCTGGGGGCTTTCGTTGGGCCGGGAACCTGGGAGGTACCTGCAAGGTTGCAGTTCGCGGCCCGAGAAGCACTCTCCGGCCAACATGCCCAACTGCAGCAACAGCTCCCAAAGCGAAGGAGCCAGGACCCAAAGACCTAGCTGGCCTGAAGGGCCCCCAGGGGGCCCCCAAGCAGCCCCTCTCCATTTGGGTCTGGGGGCTTTCGTTGGGCCGGGAACCTGGGAGGTACCTGCAAGGTTGCAGTTCGCGGCCCGAGAAGCACTCTCCGGCCAACATGCCCAACTGCAGCAACAGCTCCCAAAGCGAAGGAGCCAGGACCCAAAGACCTAGCTGGCCTGAAGGGCCCCCAGGGGGGCCCCAAGGAGCTCCTCTCCATTTGGGTCTGCGGGCTTTCGTTGGGCCGGGAACCTGGGAGGTACCTGCAAGGTTGCAGTTCGCGGCCCGAGAAGCACTCTCCGGCCAACATGCCCAATATCCAGCAACAGCTCCCAAAGCGAAGGAGCCAGGACCCAAAGACCTAGCTGGCCTGAAGGGCCCCCAGGGGGCCCCCAAGCAGCCCCTCTCAATTTGGGTCTGGGGGCTTTCGTTGGGCCGGGAACCTGGGAGGTACCTGCAAGGTTGCAGTTCGCGGCCCGAGAAGCACTCTCCGGCCAACATGCCCAACTGCAGCAACAGCTCCCAAACCGAAGGAGCCAGGACCCAAAGACCTAGCTGGCCTGAAGGGCCCCCAGGGGGCCCCCAAGCAGCCCCTCTCCATTTGGGTCTGGGGGCTTTCGTTGGGCCGGGAACCTGGGAGGTACCTGCAAGGTTGCAGTTCGCGGCCCGAGAAGCACTCTCCGGCCAACATGCCCAACTGCAGCAACAGCTCCCAAACCGAAGGAGCCAGGACCCAAAGACCTAGCTGGCCTGAAGGGCCCCCAGGGGGCCCCCAAGCAGCCCCTCTCAATTTGGGTCTGGGGGCTTTCGTTGGGCCGGGAACCTGGGAGGTACCTGCAAGGTTGCAGTTCGCGGCCCGAGAAGCACTCTCCGGCCAACATGCCCAACTGCAGCAACAGCTCCCAAAGCGAAGGAGCCAGGACCCAAAGACCTAGCTGGCCTGAAGGGCCCCCAGGGGGCCCCCAAGCAGCCCCTCTCCATTTGGGTCTGGGGGCTTTCGTTGGGCCGGGAACCTGGGAGGTACCTGCAAGGTTGCAGTTCGCGGCCCGAGAAGCACTCTCCGGCCAACATGCCCAACTGCAGCAACAGCTCCCAAAGCGAAGGAGCCAGGACCCAAAGACCTAGCTGGCCTGAAGGGCCCCCAGGGGGGCCCCAAGGAGCTCCTCTCCATTTGGGTCTGCGGGCTTTCGTTGGGCCGGGAACCTGGGAGGTACCTGCAAGGTTGCAGTTCGCGGCCGGAGAAGCATTCTCTGGCCAACATGCCCAACTGCAGCAACAGCTCCCAAAGCGAAGGAGCCAGGACCCAAAGACCTAGCTGGCCTGAAGGGCCCCCAGGGGGCCCCCAAGCAGCCCCTCTCCATTTGGGTCTGGGGGCTTTTGTTGGGCCGGGAACCTGGGAGATTCCTGCAAGGTTGCAGTTCGAGGCCCGAGAAGCACTCTCCGGCCAACATGCCCAACTGCAGCAACAGCTCCCAAACCGAATGAGCCAGGACACAAAGACCTAGCTGGCCTGAAGGGCCCCCAGGGGGCCCCCAAGCAGCCCCTCTCAATTTGGGTCTGGGGGCTTTCGTTGGGCATGTATACCTGAGAGGTACCTGCAAGGTTACAGTTCGCGGCCCGAGAAGCACTCTCCGGCCAACATGCCCAACTGCAGCAACAGCTCCCAAACCGAAGGAGCCAGGACCCAAAGACCTAGCTGGCCTGAAGGGCCCCCAGAAGGCCACCAAGCAGCCCCTCTCCATTTGGGTCTGGGGGCTTTCGTTGGGCGGGGAACCTGGGAGATTCCTGCAAGGTTGCAGTTCGAGGCCCGAGAAGCACTCTCCGGCCAACATGCCCAACTGCAGCAACAGCTCCCAAAGCGAAGGAGCCAGGACCCAAAGACCTAGCTGGCCTGAAGGGCCCCCAGGGGGCCCCCAAGCAGCCCCTCTCAATTTGGGTCTGGGGGCTTTCGTTGGGCCGGGAACCTGGGAGATTCCTGCAAGGTTGCAGTTCGCGGCCCGAGAAGCACTCTCCGGCCAACATGCCCAACTGCAGCAACAGCTCCCAAAGCGAAGGAGCCAGGACCCAAAGACCTAGCTGGCCTGAAGGGCCCCCAGGGGGCCCCCAAGCAGCCCCTCTCAATTTGGGTCTGGGGGCTTTCGTTGGGCCTGGAACCTGGGAGTTACCTGCAAGGTTGCAGTTCGAGGCCCGAGAAGCACTCTCCGGCCAACATGCCCAACTGCAGCAACAGCTCCCAAACCGAAGGAGCCAGGACCCAAAGACCTAGCTGGCCTGAAGGGCCCCCAGGGGGCCCCCAAGCAGCCCCTCTCCATTTGGGTCTGGGGGCTTTCGTTGGGCCGGGAACCTGGGAGGTACCTGCAAGGTTGCAGTTCGCGGCCCGAGAAGCACTCTCCGGCCAACATGCCCAACTGCAGCAACAGCTCCCAAACCGAAGGAGCCAGGACCCAAAGACCTAGCTGGCCTGAAGGGCCCCCAGGGGGGCCCCAAGGAGCTCCTCTCCATTTGGGTCTGGGGGCTTTCGTTGGGCCGGGAACCTGGGAGGTACCTGCAAGGTTGCAGTTCGCGGCCGGAGAAGCATTCTCCGGCCAACATGCCCAACTGCAGCAACAGCTCCCAAAGCGAAGGAGCCAGGACCCAAAGACCTAGCTGGCCTGAAGAGCCCCCAGGGGGCCCCCAAGCAGCCCCTCTCCATTTGAATCTGGGGGCTTTTGTTGGGCCGGGAACCTGGGAGGTACCTGCAAGGTTGCAGTTCGAGGCCCGAGAAGCACTCTCCGGCCAACATGCCCAACTGCAGCAACAGCTCCCAAACCGAAGGAGCCAGGACACAAAGACCTAGCTGGCCTGAAGGGCCCCCAGGGGGCCCCCAAGCAGCCCCTCTCAATTTGGGTCTGGGGGCTTTCGTTGGGCATGTATACCTGAGAGGTACCTGCAAGGTTACAGTTCGCGGCCCGAGAAGCACTCTCCGGCCAACATGCCCAACTGCAGCAACAGCTCCCAAAGCGAAGGAGCCAGGACCCAAAGACCTAGCTGGCCTGAAGGGCCCCCAGGGGGCCCCCAAGCAGCCCCTCTCCATTTGGGTCTGGGGGCTTTCATTGGGCGGGGAACCTGGGAGATTCATGCAAGGTTGCAGTTCGCGGCCCGAGAAGCACTCTCCGGCCAACATGCCCAACTGCAGCAACAGCTCCCAAACCGAAGGAGCCAGGACCCAAAGACCTAGCTGGCCTGAAGGGCCCCCAGGGGGCCCCCAAGCAGCCCCTCTCAATTTGGGTCTGGGGGCTTTCGTTGGGCCGGGAACCTGGGAGATTCCTGCAAGGTTGCAGTTCGCGGCCCGAGAAGCACTCTCCGGCCAACATGCCCAACTGCAGCAACAGCTCCCAAACCGAAGGAGCCAGGACCCAAAGACCTAGCTGGCCTGAAGGGCCCCCAGGGGGCCCCCAAGCAGCCCCTCTCAATTTGGGTCTGGGGGCTTTCGTTGGGCCGGGAACCTGGGAGGTACCTGCAAGGTTGCAGTTCGCGGCCGGAGAAGCACTCTCCGGCCAACATGCCCAACTGCAGCAACAGCTCCCAAACCGAAGGAGCCAGGACCCAAAGACCTAGCTGGCCTGAAGGGCCCCCAGGGGGCCCCCAAGCAGCCCCTCTCCATTTGGGTCTGGGGGCTTTCGTTGGGCCGGGAACCTGGGAGAATCCTGCAAGGTTGCAGTTCGCGGCCCGAGAAGCACTCTCCGGCCAACATGCCCAACTGCAGCAACAGCTCCCAAAGCGAAGGAGCCAGGACCCAAAGACCTAGCTGGCCTGAAGGGCCCCCAGGGGGCCCCCAAGCAGCCCCTCTCAATTTGGGTCTGGGGGCTTTCGTTGGGCCGGGAACCTGGGAGGTACCTGCAAGGTTGCAGTTCGCGGCCCGAGAAGCACTCTCCGGCCAACATGCCCAACTGCAGCAACAGCTCCCAAAGCGAAGGAGCCAGGACCCAAAGACCTAGCTGGCCTGAAGGGCCCCCAGGGGGCCCCCAAGCAGCCCCTCTCCATTTGGGTCTGGGGGCTTTCGTTGGGCCGGGAACCTGGGAGAATCCTGCAAGGTTGCAGTTCGCGGCCCGAGAAGCACTCTCCGGCCAACATGCCCAACTGCAGCAACAGCTCCCAAACCGAAGGAGCCAGGACCCAAACACCTAGCTGGCCTGAAGGGCCCCCAGGGGGCCCCCAAGCAGCCCCTCTCAATTTGGGTCTGGGGGCTTTCGTTGGGCCGGGAACCTGGGAGATTCCTGCAAGGTTGCAGTTCGCGGCCCGAGAAGCACTCTCCAGCCAACATGCCCAACTGCAGCAACAGCTCCCAAACCGAAGGAGCCAGGACCCAAAGACCTAGCTGGCCTGAAGGGCCCCCAGGGGGCCCCCAAGCAGCCCCTCTCCATTTGGGTCTGGGGGCTTTCGTTGGGCCGGGAACCTGGGAGGTACCTGCAAGGTTGCAGTTCGCGGCCGGAGAAGCACTCTCCGGCCAACATGCCCAACTGCAGCAACAGCTCCCAAAGCGAAGGAGCCAGGACCCAAAGACCTAGCTGGCCTGAAGGGCCCCCAGGGGGCCCCCAAGCAGCCCCTCTCCATTTGGGTCTGGGGGCTTTCGTTGGGCCGGGAACCTGGGAGGTACCTGCAAGGTTGCAGTTCGCGGCCCGAGAAGCACTCTCCGGCCAACATGCCCAACTGCAGCAACAGCTCCCAAACCGAAGGAGCCAGGACCCAAAGACCTAGCTGCCCTGAAGGGCCCCCAGGGGGCCCCCAAGCAGCCCCTCTCAATTTGGATCTGGGGGCTTTCGTTGGGCCGGGAACCTGGGAGGTACCTCAAAGGTTGCAGTTCGCGGCCCGAGAAGCACTCTCCGGCCAACATGCCCAACTGCAGCAACAGCTCCCAAACCGAAGGAGCCAGGACCCAAAGACCTAGCTGGCCTGAAGGGCCCCCAGGGGGCCCTCAAGCAGCCCCTCTCAATTTGGGTCTGGGGGCTTTCGTTGGGCCGGGAACCTGGGAGATTCCTGCAAGGTTGCAGTTCGAGGCCCGAGAAGCACTCTCCGGCCAACATGCCCAACTGCAGCAACAGCTCCCAAACCGAATGAGCCAGGACACAAAGACCTAGCTGGCCTGAAGGGCCCCCAGGGGGCCCCCAAGCAGCCCCTCTCCATTTGGGTCTGGGGGCTTTCGTTGTGCATGTATACCTGAGAGGTACCTGCAAGGTTACAGTTCGCGGCCCGAGAAGCACTCTCCGGCCAACATGCCCAACTGCAGCAACAGCTCCCAAAGCGAAGGAGCCAGGACCCAAAGACCTAGCTGGCCTGAAGTGCCCCCAGGGGGTCCCCAAGCAGCCCCTCTCCATTTGGGTCTGGGGGCTTTCGTTGGGCGGGGAACCTGGGAGATTCCTGCAAGGTTGCAGTTCGCGGCCCGAGAAGCACTCTCCGGCCAACATGCCCAACTGCAGCAACAGCTCCCAAAGCGAAGGAGCCAGGACCCAAAGACCTAGCTGGCCTGAAGGGCCCCCAGGGGGCCCCCAAGCAGCCCCTCTCAATTTGGGTCTGGGGGCTTTCGTTGGGCATGGAACCTGGGAGATTCCTGCAAGGTTGCAGTTCGCGGCCCGAGAAGCACTCTCCGGCCAACATGCCCAACTGCAGCAACAGCTCCCAAAGCGAAGGAGCCAGGACCCAAAGACCTAGCTGGCCTGAAGGGCCCCCAGGGGGCCCCCAAGGAGCTCCTCTCCATTTGGGTCTGGGGGCTTTCGTTGGGCCGGGAACCTGGGAGGTACCTGCAAGGTTGCAGTTGGCGGCCCGAGAAGCACTCTCCGGCCAACATGCCCAACTGCAGCAACAGCTCCCAAAGCGAAGGAGCCAGGACCCAAAGACCTAGCTGGCCTGAAGGGCCCCCAGGGGGCCCCCAAGCAGCCCCTCTCAATTTGGGTCTGGGGGCTTTCGTTGGGCCGGGAACCTGGGAGAATCCTGCAAGGTTGCAGTTCGCGGCCCGAGAAGCACTCTCCGGCCAACATGCCCAACTGCAGCAACAGCTCCCAAACCGAAGGAGCCAGGACCCAAAGACCTAGCTGGCCTGAAGGGCCCCCAGGGGGCCCCCAAGCAGCCCCTCTCAATTTGGGTCTGGGGGCTTTTGTTGGGCCGGGAACCTGAGAGGTACCTGCAAGGTTGCAGTTGGCGGCCCGAGAAGCACTCTCCGGCCAACATGCCCAACTGCAGCAACAGCTCCCAAACCGAAGGAGCCAGGACCCAAAGACCTAGCTGGCCTGAAGGGCCCCCAGGGGGCCCCCAAGCAGCCCCTCTCCATTTGGGTCTGGGGGCTTTCGTTGGGCCGGGAACCTGGGAGAATCCTGCAAGGTTGCAGTTCGCGGCCCGAGAAGCACTCTCCGGCCAACATGCCCAACTGCAGCAACAGCTCCCAAAGCGAAGGAGCCAGGACCCAAAGACCTAGCTGGCCTGAAGGGCCCCCAGGGGGCCCCCAAGCAGCCCCTCTCAATTTGGGTCTGGGGGCTTTCGTTGGGCCGGGAACCTGGGAGGTACCTGCAAGGTTGTGGTTGGCGGCCCGAGAAGCACTCTCCGGCCAACATGCCCAACTGCAGCAACAGCTCCCAAACCGAAGGAGCCAGGACCCAAAGACCTAGCTGGCCTGAAGGGCCCCCAGGGGGCCCCCAAGCAGCCCCTCTCCATTTGGGTCTGGGGGCTTTCGTTGGGCATGTATACATGGGAGATACAAGCAAGGTTGCAGTTCGCGGCCCGAGAAGCACTCTCCGGCCAACATGCCCAACTGCAGCAACAGCTCCCAAACCGAAGGAGCCAGGACCCAAAGACCTAGCTGGCCTGAAGGGCCCCCAGGGGTCCCCCAAGCAGCCCCTCTCCATTTGGGTCTGGGGGCTTTCGTTGGGCATGTATACATGGGAGATTCCTGCAAGGTTGCAGTTCGCGGACCGAGAAGCACTCTCCTGCCAACATGCCCAACTGCAGCAACAGCTCCCAAACCGAAGGAGCCAGGACCCAAAGACCTAGCTGGCCTGAAGGGCCCCCAGGGGGCCCCCAAGCAGCCCCTCTCCATTTGGGTCTGGGGGCTTTCGTTGGGCGGGGTACCTGGGAGATTCCTGCAAGGTTGCAGTTCGCGGCCCGAGAAGCACTCTCCGGCCAACATGCCCAACTGCAGCAACAGCTCCCAAACCGAAGGAGCCAGGACCCAAAGACCTAGCTGGCCTGAAGGGCCCCCAGGGGGCCCCCAAGCAGCCCCTCTCAATTTGGGTCTGGGGGCTTTCGTTGGGCCGGGAACCTGGGAGAATCCTGCAAGGTTGCAGTTCGCGGCCCGAGAAGCACTCTCCGGCCAACATGCCCAACTGCAGCAACAGCTCCCAAAGCGAAGGAGCCAGGACCCAAAGACCTAGCTGGCCTGAAGGGCCCCCAGGGGGCCCCCAAGCAGCCCCTCTCCATTTGGGTCTGGGGGCTTTCGTTGGGCCGGGAACCTGGGAGGTACCTGCAAGGTTGCAGTTCGCGGCCAGAGAACCACTCTCCGGCCAACATGCCCAACTGCAGCAACAGCTCCCAAAGCGAAGGAGCCAGGACCCAAAGACCTAGCTGGCCTGAAGGGCCCCCAGGGGGGCCCCAAGGAGCTCCTCTCCATTTGGGTCTGGGGGCTTTCGTTGGGCCGGGAACCTGGGAGGTACCTGCAAGGTTGCAGTTCGCGGCCCGAGAAGCACTCTCCGGCCAACATGCCCAACTGCAGCAACAGCTCCCAAAGCGAAGGAGCCAGGACCCAAAGACCTAGCTGGCCTGAAGGGCCCCCAGGGGGCCCCCAAGCAGCCCCTCTCCATTTGGGTCTGGGGGCTTTTGTTGGGCCGGGAACCTGGGAGAATCCTGCAAGGTTGCAGTTCGCGGCCCGAGAAGCACTCTCCGGCCAACATGCCCAACTGCAGCAACAGCTCCCAAAGCGAAGGAGCCAGGACCCAAAGACCTAGCTGGCCTGAAGGGCCCCCAGGGGGCCCCCAAGCAGCCCCTCTCAATTTGGGTCTGGGGGCTTTCGTTGGGCAGGGAACCTGGGAGGTACCTGCAAGGTTGCAGTTGGCGGCCCGAGAAGCACTCTCCGGCCAACATGCCCAACTGCAGCAACAGCTCCCAAAGCGAAGGAGCCAGGACCCAAAGACCTAGCTGGCCTGAAGGGCCCCCAGGGGGCCCCCAAGCAGCCCCTCTCCATTTGGGTCTGGGGGCTTTCGTTGGGCCGGGAACCTGGGAGAATCCTGCAAGGTTGCAGTTCGCGGCCCGAGAAGCACTCTCCGGCCAACATGCCCAACTGCAGCAACAGCTCCCAAACCGAATGAGCCAGGACACAAAGACCTAGCTGGCCTGAAGGGCCCCCAGGGGGCCCCCAAGCAGCCCCTCTCCATTTGGGTCTGGGGGCTTTCGTTGGGCATGTATACCTGAGAGGTACCTGCAAGGTTACAGTTCGCGGCCCGAGAAGCACTCTCCGGCCAACATGCCCAACTGCAGCAACAGCTCCCAAAGCGAAGGAGCCAGGACCCAAAGACCTAGCTGGCCTGAAGGGCCCCCAGAAGGCCACCAACCAGCCCCTCTCAATTTGGGTCTGGGGGCTTTCGTTGGGCCGGTAACCCGGGAGATTCCTGCAAGGTTGCAGTTCGCGGCCCGAGAAGCACTCTCCGGCCAACATGCCCAACTGCAGCAACAGCTCCCAAACCGAAGGAGCCAGGACACAAAGACCTAGCTGGCCTGAAGGGCCCCCAGGAGGCCCCCAAGCAGCCCCTCTCCATTTGGGTCTGGGGGCTTTCGTCGGGCATGTATACATGGGAGATACCAGCAAGGTTGCAGTTCGCGGCCCGAGAAGCACTCTCCGGCCAACATGCCCAACTGCAGCAACAGCTCCCAAACCGAAGGAGCCAGGACCCAAAGACCTAGCTGGCCTGAAGGGCCCCCAGGGGGCCCCCAAGCAGCCCCTCTCCATTTGGGTCTGGGGGCTTTCGTTGGGCGGGGAACCTGGGAGATTCCTGCAAGGTTGCAGTTCGCGGCCCGAGAAGCACTCTCCGGCCAACATGCACAACTGCAGCAACAGCTCCCAAACTGAAGGAGCCAGGACCCAAAGACCTAGCTGGCCTGAAGGGCCCCCAGGGGGCCCCCAAGCAGCCCCTCTCCATTTGGGTCTGGGGGCTTTCGTTGGGCGGGGAACCTGGGAGATTCCTGCAAGGTTGCAGTTCGAGGCCCGAGAAGCACTCTCCGGCCAACATGCCCAACTGCAGCAACAGCTCCCAAACCGAAGGAGCCAGGACCCAAAGACCTAGCTGGCCTGAAGGGCCCCCAGGGGGCCCCCAAGCAGCCCCTCTCCATTTGGGTCTGGGGGCTTTCGTTGGGCGGGGAACCTGGGAGATTCCTGCAAGGTTGCAGTTCGCGGCCCGAGAAGCACTCTCCGGCCAACATGCCCAACTGCAGCAACAGCTCCCAAAGCGAAGGAGCCAGGACCCAAAGACCTAGCTGGCCTGAAGGGCCCCCAAGGGGCCCCCAAGCAGCCCCTCTCAATTTGGGTCTGGGGGCTTTTGTTTGGCCGGGAACCTGGGAGAATCCTGCAAGGTTGCAGTTCGCGGCCCGAGAAGCACTCTCCGGCCAACATGCCCAACTGCAGCAACAGCTCCCAAAGCGAAGGAGCCAGGACCCAAAGACCTAGCTGGCCTGAAGGGCCCCCAGGGGGCCCCCAAGCAGCCCCTCTCCATTTGGGTCTGGGGGCTTTCGTTGGGCCGGGAACCTGGGAGAATCCTGCAAGGTTGCAGTTCGCGGCCCGAGAAGCACTCTCCGGCCAACATGCCCAACTGCAGCAACAGCTCCCAAAGCGAAGGAGCCAGGACCCAAAGACCTAGCTGGCCTGAAGGGCCCCCAGGGGGCCCCCAAGCAGCCCCTCTCAATTTGGGTCTGGGGGCTTTCGTTGGGCCGGGAACCTGGGAGGTACCTGCAAGGTTGCAGTTGGCGGCCCGAGAAGCACTCTCCGGCCAACATGCCCAACTGCAGCAACAGCTCCCAAACCGAAGGAGCCAGGACCCAAAGACCTAGCTGGCCTGAAGGGCCCCCAGGGGGCCCCCAAGCAGCCCCTCTCCATTTGGGTCTGGGGGCTTTCGTTGGGCCGGGAACCTGGGAGGTACCTGCAAGGTTGCAGTTCGCGGCCCGAGAAGCACTCTCCGGCCAACATGCCCAACTGCAGCAACAGCTCCCAAACCGAAGGAGCCAGGACCCAAAGACCTAGCTGGCCTGAAGGGCCCCCAGGGGGCCCCCAAGCAGCCCCTCTCAATTTGGGTCTGGGGGCTTTTGTTGGGCCGGGAACCTGGGAGATTCCTGCAAGGTTGCAGTTCGCGGCCCGAGAAGCACTCTCCGGCCAACATGCCCAACTGCAGCAACAGCTCCCAAACCGAATGAGCCAGGACACAAAGACCTAGCTGGCCTGAAGGGCCCCCAGGGGGCCCCCAAGCAGCCCCTCTCAATTTGGGTCTGGGGGCTTTCGTTGGGCATGTATACCTGAGAGGTACCTGCAAGGTTACAGTTCGCGGCCCGAGAAGCACTCTCCGGCCAACATGCCCAACTGCAGCAACAGCTCCCAAAGCGAAGGAGCCAGGACCCAAAGACCTAGCTGGCCTGAAGGGCCCCCAGGGGTCCCCCAAGCAGCCCCTCTCCATTTGGGTCTGGGGGCTTTCTTTAGGCTGAGAACCTGGGAGATACCAGCAAGGTTGCAGTTCGCGGACCGAGAAGCACTCTCCGGCCAACATGCCCAATATCCAGCAACAGCTCCCAAAGCGAAGGAGCCAGGACCCAAAGACCTAGCTGGCCTGAAGGGCCCCCAGGGGGCCCCCAAGCAGCCCCTCTCCATTTGGGTCTGGGGGCTTTCGTTGGGCCGGGAACCTGGGAGGTACCTGCAAGGTTGCAGTTCGCGGCCCGAGAAGCACTCTCCGGCCAACATGCCCAACTGCAGCAACAGCTCCCAAACCGAAGGAGCCAGGACCCAAAGACCTAGCTGGCCTGAAGGGCCCCCAGGGGGCCCCCAAGCAGCCCCTCTCCATTTGGGTCTGGGGGCTTTCGTTGGGCGGTGAACCTGGGAGATTCCTGCAAGGTTGCAGTTCGCGGCCCGAGAAGCACTCTCCGGCCAACATGCCCAACTGCAGCAACAGCTCCCAAAGCGAAGGAGCCAGGACCCAAAGACCTAGCTGGCCTGAAGGGCCCCCAGGGGGCCCCCAAGCAGCCCCTCTCCATTTGGGTCTGGGGGCTTTCGTTGGGCATGTATACATGGGAGATACCAGCAAGGTTGCAGTTCGCGGCCCGAGAAGCACTCTCCGGCCAACATGCCCAACTGCAGCAACAGCTCCCAAACCGAAGGAGCCAGGACCCAAAGACCTAGCTGGCCTGAAGGGCCCCCAGGGGGCCCCCAAGCAGCCCCTCTCCATTTGGGTCTGGGGGCTTTCGTTGGGCGGGGAACCTGGGAGATTCCTGCAAGGTTGCAGTTGGCGGCCCGAGAAGCACTCTCCGGCCAACATGCCCAACTGCAGCAACAGCTCCCAAACCGAAGGAGCCAGGACCCAAAGACCTAGCTGGCCTGAAGGGCCCCCAGGGGGCCCCCAAGCAGCCCCTCTCAATTTGGGTCTGGGGGCTTTCGTTGGGCCGGGAACCTGGGAGAATCCTGCAAGGTTGCAGTTCGCGGCCCGAGAAGCACTCTCCGGCCAACATGCCCAACTGCAGCAACAGCTCCCAAACCGAAGGAGCCAGGACCCAAAGACCTAGCTGGCCTGAAGGGCCCCCAGGGGGCCCCCAAGCAGCCCCTCTCCATTTGGGTCTGGGGGCTTTCGTTGGGCCGGGAACCTGGGAGGTACCTGCAAGGTTGCAGTTCGCGGCCCGAGAAGCAGTCTCCGGCCAACATGCCCAACTGCAGCAACAGCTCCCAAAGCGAAGGAGCCAGGACCCAAAGACCTAGCTGGCCTGAAGGGCCCGCAGAAGGCCACCAAGCAGCCCCTCTCAATTTGGGTCTGGGGGCTTTCGTTGGGCCGGGAACCCGGGAGGTACCTGCAAGGTTGCAGTTCGCGGCCGGAGAAGCACTCTCCGGCCAACATGCCCAACTGCAGCAACAGCTCCCAAACCGAAGGAGCCAGGACCCAAAGACCTAGCTGGCCTGAAGGGCCCCCAGGGGTCCCCCAAGCAGCCCCTCTCCATTTGGGTCTGGGGGCTTTCTTTAGGCTGAGAACCTGGGAGATACCAGCAAGGTTGCAGTTCGCGGACCGAGAAGCACTCTCCGGCCAACATGCCCAATATCCAGCAACAGCTCCCAAAGCGAAGGAGCCAGGACCCAAAGACCTAGCTGGCCTGAAGGGCCCCCAGGGGGCCCCCAAGCAGCCCCTCTCCATTTGGGTCTGGGGGCTTTCGTTGGGCCGGGAACCTGGGAGGTACCTGCAAGGTTGCAGTTCGCGGCCCGAGAAGCACTCTCCGGCCAACATGCCCAACTGCAGCAACAGCTCCCAAAGCGAAGGAGCCAGGACCCAAAGACCTAGCTGGCCTGAAGGGCCCCCAGGGGGCCCCCAAGCAGCCCCTCTCCATTTGGGTCTGGGGGCTTTCGTTGGGCGGGGAACCTGGGAGATTCCTGCAAGGTTGCAGTTCGCGGCCCGAGAAGCACTCTCCGGCCAACATGCCCAACTGCAGCAACAGCTCCCAAACCGAAGGAGCCAGGACCCAAAGACCTAGCTGGCCTGAAGGGCCCCCAGGGGGCCCCCAAGCAGCCCCTCTCCATTTGGGTCTGGGGGCTTTCGTTGGGCATGTATACATGGGAGATACCAGCAAGGTTGCAGTTCGCGGCCCGAGAAGCACTCTCCGGCCAACATGCCCAACTGCAGCAACAGCTCCCAAACCGAAGGAGCCAGGACCCAAAGACCTAGCTGGCCTGAAGGGCCCCCAGGGGGCCCCCAAGCAGCCCCTCTCCATTTGGGTCTGGGGGCTTTCGTTGGGCGGGGAACCTGGGAGATTCCTGCAAGGTTGCAGTTCGCGGCCGGAGAAGCACTCTCCGGCCAACATGCCCAACTGCAGCAACAGCTCCCAAACCGAAGGAGCCAGGACCCAAAGACCTAGCTGGCCTGAAGGGCCCCCAGGGGGCCCCCAAGCAGCCCCTCTCCATTTGGGTCTGGGGGCTTTCGTTGGGCCGGGAACCTGGGAGAATCCTGCAAGGTTGCAGTTCGCGGCCCGAGAAGCACTCTCCGGCCAACATGCCCAACTGCAGCAACAGCTCCCAAACCGAAGGAGCCAGGACCCAAAGACCTAGCTGGCCTGAAGGGCCCCCAGGGGGCCCCCAAGCAGCCCCTCTCCATTTGGGTCTGGGGGCTTTCGTTGGGCCGGGAACCTGGGAGGTACCTGCAAGGTTGCAGTTCGCGGCCCGAGAAGCAGTCTCCGGCCAACATGCCCAACTGCAGCAACAGCTCCCAAAGCGAAGGAGCCAGGACCCAAAGACCTAGCTGGCCTGAAGGGCCCCCAGGGGGGCCCAAATGAGCTCCTCTCCATTTGGGTCTGGGGGCTTTCGTTGGGCCGGGAACCTGGGAGGTACCTGCAAGGTTGCAGTTCGCGGCCCGAGAAGCACTCTCCGGCCAACATGCCCAACTGCAGCAACAGCTCCCAAACCGAAGGAGCCAGGACCCAAAGACCTAGCTGGCCTGAAGGGCCCCCAGGGGGCCCCCAAGCAGCCCCTCTCAATTTGGGTCTGGGGGCTTTTGTTGGGCCGGGAACCTGGGAGAATCCTGCAAGGTTGCAGTTCGCGGCCCGAGAAGCACTCTCCGGCCAACATGCCCAACTGCAGCAACAGCTCCCAAAGCGAAGGAGCCAGGACCCAAAGACCTAGCTGGCCTGAAGGGCCCCCAGGGGGCCCCCAAGCAGCCCCTCTCAATTTGGGTCTGGGGGCTTTCGTTGGGCCGGGAACCTGGGAGGTACCTGCAAGGTTGCAGTTGGCGGCCCGAGAAGCACTCTCCGGCCAACATGCCCAACTGCAGCAACAGCTCCCAAACCGAAGGAGCCAGGACCCAAAGACCTAGCTGGCCTGAAGGGCCCCCAGGGGGCCCCCAAGCAGCCCCTCTCCATTTGGGTCTGGGGGCTTTCGTTGGGCCGGGAACCTGGGAGGTACCTGCAAGGTTGCAGTTCGCGGCCCGAGAAGCACTCTCCGGCCAACATGCCCAACTGCAGCAACAGCTCCCAAAGCGAAGGAGCCAGGACCCAAAGACCTAGCTGGCCTGAAGGGCCCCCAGGGGGCCCCCAAGCAGCCCCTCTCCATTTGGGTCTGGGGGCTTTCGTTGGGCCGGGAACCTGGGAGGTACCTGCAAGGTTGCAGTTCGCGGCCCGAGAAGCACTCTCCGGCCAACATGCCCAACTGCAGCAACAGCTCCCAAACCGAAGGAGCCAGGACCCAAAGACCTAGCTGGCCTGAAGGGCCCCCAGGGGGCCCCCAAGCAGCCCCTCTCCATTTGGGTCTGGGGGCTTTCGTTGGGCCGGGAACCTGGGAGGTACCTGCAAGGTTGCAGTTCGCGGCCCGAGAAGCACTCTCCGGCCAACATGCCCAACTGCAGCAACAGCTCCCAAACCGAAGGAGCCAGGACCCAAAGACCTAGCTGGCCTGAAGGGCCCCCAGGGGGCCCCCAAGCAGCCCCTCTCAATTTGGGTCTGGGGGCTTTTGTTGGGCCGGGAACCTGGGAGAATCCTGCAAGGTTGCAGTTCGCGGCCCGAGAAGCACTCTCCGGCCAACATGCCCAACTGCAGCAACAGCTCCCAAACCGAAGGAGCCAGGACCCAAAGACCTAGCTGGCCTGAAGGGCCCCCAGGGGGCCCCCAAGCAGCCCCTCTCAATTTGGGTCTGGGGGCTTTCGTTGGGCCGGGAACCTGGGAGGTACCTGCAAGGTTGCAGTTCGAGGCCCAAGAAGCACTCTCCGGCCAACATGCCCAACTGCAGCAACAGCTCCCAAACCGAATGAGCCAGGACACAAAGACCTAGCTGGCCTGAAGGGCCCCCAGGGGGCCCCCAAGCAGCCCCTCTCAATTTGGGTCTGGGGGCTTTCGTTGGGCATGTATACCTGAGAGGTACCTGCAAGGTTACAGTTCGCGGCCCGAGAAGCACTCTCCGGCCAACATGCCCAACTGCAGCAACAGCTCCCAAACCGAAGGAGCCAGGACACAAAGACCTAGCTGGCCTGAAGGGCCCCCAGGAGGCCCCCAAGCAGCCCCTCTCCATTTGGGTCTGGGGGCTTTCGTTGGGCGGGGAACCTGGGAGATTCCTGCAAGGTTGCAGTTCGCGGCCCGAGAAGCACTCTCCGGCCAACATGCCCAACTGCAGCAACAGCTCCCAAACCGAAGGAGCCAGGACCCAAAGACCTAGCTGGCCTGAAGGGCCCCCAGGGGGCCCCCAAGCAGCCCCTCTCAATTTGGGTCTGGGGGCTTTCGTTGGGCCGGGAACCTGGGAGAATCCTGCAAGGTTGCAGTTCGCGGCCCGAGAAGCACTCTCCGGCCAACATGCCCAACTGCAGCAACAGCTCCCAAACCGAAGGAGCCAGGACCCAAAGACCTAGCTGGCCTGAAGGGCCCCCAGGGGGCCCCCAAGCAGCCCCTCTCCATTTGGGTCTGGGGGCTTTCGTTGGGCCGGGAACCTGGGAGGTACCTGCAAGGTTGCAGTTCGCGGCCCGAGAAGCACTCTCCGGCCAACATGCCCAACTGCAGCAACAGCTCCCAAACCGAAGGAGCCAGGACCCAAAGACCTAGCTGGCCTGAAGGGCCCCCAGGGGGGCCCCAAGGAGCTCCTCTCCATTTGGGTCTGGGGGCTTTCGTTGGGCCGGGAACCTGGGAGGTACCTGCAAGGTTGCAGTTCGCGGCCCGAGAAGCACTCTCCGGCCAACATGCCCAACTGCAGCAACAGCTCCCAAACCGAAGGAGCCAGGACCCAAAGACCTAGCTGGCCTGAAGGGCCCCCAGGGGGCCCCCAAGCAGCCCCTCTCAATTTGGGTCTGGGGGCTTTCGTTGGGCCGGGAACCTGGGAGGTACCTGCAAGGTTGCAGTTCGCGGCCCGAGAAGCACTCTCCGGCCAACATGCCCAACTGCAGCAACAGCTCCCAAACCGAAGGAGCCAGGACCCAAAGACCTAGCTGGCCTGAAGGGCCCCCAGGGGGCCCCCAAGCAGCCCCTCTCCATTTGGGTCTGGGGGCTTTCGTTGGGCCGGGAACCTGGGAGGTACCTGCAAGGTTGCAGTTCGCGGCCCGAGAAGCACTCTCCGGCCAACATGCCCAACTGCAGCAACAGCTCCCAAACCGAAGGAGCCAGGACCCAAAGACCTAGCTGGCCTGAAGGGCCCCCAGGGGGGCCCCAAGGAGCTCCTCTCCATTTGGGTCTGGGGGCTTTCGTTGGGCCGGGAACCTGGGAGGTACCTGCAAGGTTGCAGTTCGCGGCCCGAGAAGCACTCTCCGGCCAACATGCCCAACTGCAGCAACAGCTCCCAAACCGAAGGAGCCAGGACCCAAAGACCTAGCTGGTCTGAAGGGCCCCCAGGGGGCCCCCAAGCAGCCCCTCTCAATTTGGGTCTGGGGGCTTTTGTTGGGCCGGGAACCTGGGAGAATCCTGCAAGGTTGCAGTTCGCGGCTCGAGAAGCACTCTCCGGCCAACATGCCCAACTGCAGCAACAGCTCCCAAAGCGAAGGAGCCAGGACCCAAAGACCTAGCTGGCCTGAAGGGCCCCCAGGGGGCCCCCAAGCAGCCCCTCTCAATTTGGGTCTGGGGGCTTTCGTTGGGCCGGGAACCTGGGAGGTACCTGCAAGGTTGCAGTTGGCGGCCCGAGAAGCACTCTCCGGCCAACATGCCCAACTGCAGCAACAGCTCCCAAAGCGAAGGAGCCAGGACCCAAAGACCTAGCTGGCCTGAAGGGCCCGCAGAAGGCCACCAAGCAGCCCCTCTCAATTTGGGTCTGGGGGCTTTCGTTGGGCCGGGAACCCGGGAGATTCCTGCAAGGTTGCAGTTCGCGGCCGGAGAAGCACTCTCCGGCCAACATGCCCAACTGCAGCAACAGCTCCCAAACCGAAGGAGCCAGGACCCAAAGACCTAGCTGGCCTGAAGGGCCCCCAGGGGGCCCCCAAGCAGCCCCTCTCCATTTGGGTCTGGGGGCTTTCTTTAGGCTGAGAACCTGGGAGATACCAGCAAGGTTGCAGTTCGCGGCCCGAGAAGCACTCTCCGGCCAACATGCCCAACTGCAGCAACAGCTCCCAAAGCGAAGGAGCCAGGACCCAAAGACCTAGCTGGCCTGAAGGGCCCCCAGGGGGCCCCCAAGCAGCCCCTCTCAATTTGGGTCTGGGGGCTTTCGTTGGGCCGGGAACCTGGGAGAATCCTGCAAGGTTGCAGTTCGCGGCCCGAGAAGCACTCTCCGGCCAACATGCCCAACTGCAGCAACAGCTCCCAAAGCGAAGGAGCCAGGACCCAAAGACCTAGCTGGCCTGAAGGGCCCCCAGGGGGCCCCCAAGCAGCCCCTCTCCATTTGGGTCTGGGGGCTTTCGTTGGGCCGGGAACCTGGGAGGTACCTGCAAGGTTGCAGTTCGCGGCCCGAGAAGCACTCTCCGGCCAACATGCCCAACTGCAGCAACAGCTCCCAAACCGAAGGAGCCAGGACCCAAAGACCTAGCTGGCCTGAAGGGCCCCCAGGGGGGCCCCAAGGAGCTCCTCTCCATTTGGGTCTGGGGGCTTTCGTTGGGCCGGGAACCTGGGAGGTACCTGAAAGGTTGCAGTTCGCGGCCCGAGAAGCACTCTCCGGCCAACATGCCCAACTGCAGCAACAGCTCCCAAACCGAAGGAGCCAGGACCCAAAGACCTAGCTGGCCTGAAGGGCCCCCAGGGGGCCCCCAAGCAGCCCCTCTCCATTTGGGTCTGGGGGCTTTCGTTGGGCCGGGAACCTGGGAGAATCCTGCAAGGTTGCAGTTCGCGGCCCGAGAAGCACTCTCCGGCCAACATGCCCAACTGCAGCAACAGCTCCCAAAGCGAAGGAGCCAGGACCCAAAGACCTAGCTGGCCTGAAGGGCCCCCAGGGGGCCCCCAAGCAGCCCCTCTCCGTTTGGGTCTGGGGGCTTTCGTTGGGCCGGGAACCTGGGAGGTACCTGCAAGGTTGCAGTTCGCGGCCCGAGAAGCACTCTCCGGCCAACATGCCCAACTGCAGCAACAGCTCCCAAAGCGAAGGAGCCAGGACCCAAAGACCTAGCTGGCCTGAAGGGCCCCCAGGGGGCCCCCAAGGAGCTCCTCTCCATTTGGGTCTGGGGGCTTTCGTTGGGCCGGGAACCTGGGAGGTACCTGCAAGGTTGCAGTTCGCGGCCCGAGAAGCACTCTCCGGCCAACATGCCCAACTGCAGCAACAGCTCCCAAACCGAAGGAGCCAGGACCCAAAGACCTAGCTGGCCTGAAGGGCCCCCAGGGGGCCCCCAAGCAGCCCCTCTCAATTTGGGTCTGGGGGCTTTTGTTGGGCCGGGAACCTGGGAGAATCCTGCAAGGTTGCAGTTCGCGGCTCGAGAAGCACTCTCCGGCCAACATGCCCAACTGCAGCAACAGCTCCCAAAGCGAAGGAGCCAGGACCCAAAGACCTAGCTGGCCTGAAGGGCCCCCAGGGGGCCCCCAAGCAGCCCCTCTCAATTTGGGTCTGGGGGCTTTCGTTGGGCCGGGAACCTGGGAGCTACCTGCAAGGTTGCAGTTGGCGGCCCGAGAAGCACTCTCCGGCCAACATGCCCAACTGCAGCAACAGCTCCCAAAGCGAAGGAGCCAGGACCCAAAGACCTAGCTGGCCTGAAGGGCCCCCAGGGGGCCCCCAAGCAGCCCCTCTCCATTTGGGTCTGGGGGCTTTCGTTGGGCCGGGAACCTGGGAGAATCCTGCAAGGTTGCAGTTCGCGGCCCGAGAAGCACTCTCCGGCCAACATGCCCAACTGCAGCAACAGCTCCCAAACCGAAGGAGCCAGGACCCAAAGACCTAGCTGGCCTGAAGGGCCCCCAGGGGGCCCCCAAGCAGCCCCTCTCAATTTGGGTCTGGGGGCTTTTGTTGGGCCGGGAACCTGGGAGATTCCTGCAAGGTTGCAGTTCGAGGCCCGAGAAGCACTCTCCGGCCAACATGCCCAACTGCAGCAACAGCTCCCAAACCGAAGGAGCCAGGACCCAAAGACCTAGCTGGCCTGAAGGGCCCCCAGGGGGCCCCCAAGCAGCCCCTCTCAATTTGGGTCTGGGGGCTTTCGTTGGGCATGTATACCTGAGAGGTACCTGCAAGGTTACAGTTCGCGGCCCGAGAAGCACTCTCCGGCCAACATGCCCAACTGCAGCAACAGCTCCCAAAGCGAAGGAGCCAGGACCCAAAGACCTAGCTGGCCTGAAGGGCCCCCAGGGGGCCCCCAAGCAGCCCCTCTCCATTTGGGTCTGGGGGCTTTCGTTGGGCCGGGAACCTGGGAGGTACCTGCAAGGTTGCAGTTCGCGGCCCGAGAAGCACTCTCCGGCCAACATGCCCAACTGCAGCAACAGCTCCCAAACCGAAGGAGCCAGGACCCAAAGACCTAGCTGGCCTGAAGGGCCCCCAGGGGGGCCCCAAGGAGCTCCTCTCCATTTGGGTCTGGGGGCTTTCGTTGGGCCGGGAACCTGGGAGGTACCTGCAAGGTTGCAGTTCGCGGCCCGAGAAGCACTCTCCGGCCAACATGCCCAACTGCAGCAACAGCTCCCAAACCGAAGGAGCCAGGACCCAAAGACCTAGCTGGCCTGAAGGGCCCCCAGGGGGCCCCCAAGCAGCCCCTCTCAATTTGGGTCTGGGGGCTTTCGTTGGGCCGGGAACCTGGGAGAATCCTGCAAGGTTGCCGTTCGCGGCCCGAGAAGCACTCTCCGGCCAACATGCCCAACTGCAGCAACAGCTCCCAAACCGAAGGAGCCAGGACCCAAACACCTAGCTGGCCTGAAGGGCCCCCAGGGGGCCCCCAAGCAGCCCCTCTCCATTTGGGTCTGGGGGCTTTCGTTGGGCCGGGAACCTGGGAGGTACCTGCAAGGTTGCAGTTCGCGGCCCGAGAAGCAGTCTCCGGCCAACATGCCCAACTGCAGCAACAGCTCCCAAAGCGAAGGAGCCAGGACCCAAAGACCTAGCTGGCCTGAAGGGCCCCCAGGGGGGCCCCAAGGAGCTCCTCTCCATTTGGGTCTGGGGGCTTTCGTTGGGCCGGGAACCTGGGAGGTACCTGCAAGGTTGCAGTTCGCGGCCCGAGAAGCACTCTCCGGCCAACATGCCCAACTGCAGCAACAGCTCCCAAACCGAAGGAGCCAGGACCCAAAGACCTAGCTGGTCTGAAGGGCCCCCAGGGGGCCCCCAAGCAGCCCCTCTCAATTTGGGTCTGGGGGCTTTTGTTGGGCCGGGAACCTGGGAGAATCCTGCAAGGTTGCAGTTCGCGGCTCGAGAAGCACTCTCCGGCCAACATGCCCAACTGCAGCAACAGCTCCCAAAGCGAAGGAGCCAGGACCCAAAGACCTAGCTGGCCTGAAGGGCCCCCAGGGGGCCCCCAAGCAGCCCCTCTCAATTTGGGTCTGGGGGCTTTCGTTGGGCCGGGAACCTGGGAGGTACCTGCAAGGTTGCAGTTGGCGGCCCGAGAAGCACTCTCCGGCCAACATGCCCAACTGCAGCAACAGCTCCCAAAGCGAAGGAGCCAGGACCCAAAGACCTAGCTGGCCTGAAGGGCCCCCAGGGGGCCCCCAAGCAGCCCCTCTCCATTTGGGTCTGGGGGCTTTCGTTGGGCCGGGAACCTGGGAGAATCCTGCAAGGTTGCAGTTCGCGGCCCGAGAAGCACTCTCCGGCCAACATGCCCAACTGCAGCAACAGCTCCCAAACCGAAGGAGCCAGGACCCAAAGACCTAGCTGGCCTGAAGGGCCCCCAGGGGGCCCCCAAGCAGCCCCTCTCAATTTGGGTCTGGGGGCTTTTGTTGGGCCGGGAACGTGGGAGATTCCTGCAAGGTTGCAGTTCGAGGCCCGAGAAGCACTCTCCGGCCAACATGCCCAACTGCAGCAACAGCTCCCAAACCGAAGGAGCCAGGACCCAAAGACCTAGCTGGCCTGAAGGGCCCCCAGGGGGCCCCCAAGCAGCCCCTCTCAATTTGGGTCTGGGGGCTTTCGTTGGGCATGTATACCTGAGAGGTACCTGCAAGGTTACAGTTCGCGGCCCGAGAAGCACTCTCCGGCCAACATGCCCAACTGCAGCAACAGCTCCCAAAGCGAAGGAGCCAGGACCCAAAGACCTAGCTGGCCTGAAGGGCCCCCAGGGGGCCCCCAAGCAGCCCCTCTCCATTTGGGTCTGGGGGCTTTCGTTGGGCCGGGAACCTGGGAGGTACCTGCAAGGTTGCAGTTCGCGGCCCGAGAAGCACTCTCCGGCCAACATGCCCAACTGCAGCAACAGCTCCCAAACCGAAGGAGCCAGGACCCAAAGACCTAGCTGGCCTGAAGGGCCCCCAGGGGGGCCCCAAGGAGCTCCTCTCCATTTGGGTCTGGGGGCTTTCGTTGGGCCGGGAACCTGGGAGGTACCTGCAAGGTTGCAGTTCGCGGCCCGAGAAGCACTCTCCGGACAACATGCCCAACTGCAGCAACAGCTCCCAAACCGAAGGAGCCAGGACCCAAAGACCTAGCTGGCCTGAAGGGCCCCCAGGGGGCCCCCAAGCAGCCCCTCTCAATTTGGGTCTGGGGGCTTTCGTTGGGCCGGGAACCTGGGAGAATCCTGCAAGGTTGCCGTTCGCGGCCCGAGAAGCACTCTCCGGCCAACATGCCCAACTGCAGCAACAGCTCCCAAAGCGAAGGAGCCAGGACCCAAACACCTAGCTGGCCTGAAGGGCCCCCAGGGGGGCCCCAAGGAGCTCCTCTCCATTTGGGTCTGGGGGCTTTCGTTGGGCCGGGAACCTGGGAGGTACCTGCAAGGTTGCAGTTCGCGGCCCGAGAAGCACTCTCCGGCCAACATGCCCAACTGCAGCAACAGCTCCCAAACCGAAGGAGCCAGGACCCAAAGACCTAGCTGGTCTGAAGGGCCCCCAGGGGGCCCCCAAGCAGCCCCTCTCAATTTGGGTCTGGGGGCTTTTGTTGGGCCGGGAACCTGGGAGAATCCTGCAAGGTTGCAGTTCGCGGCTCGAGAAGCACTCTCCGGCCAACATGCCCAACTGCAGCAACAGCTCCCAAAGCGAAGGAGCCAGGACCCAAAGACCTAGCTGGCCTGAAGGGCCCCCAGGGGGCCCCCAAGCAGCCCCTCTCAATTTGGGTCTGGGGGCTTTCGTTGGGCCGGGAACCTGGGAGGTACCTGCAAGGTTGCAGTTGGCGGCCCGAGAAGCACTCTCCGGCCAACATGCCCAACTGCAGCAACAGCTCCCAAAGCGAAGGAGCCAGGACCCAAAGACCTAGCTGGCCTGAAGGGCCCCCAGGGGGCCCCCAAGCAGCCCCTCTCCATTTGGGTCTGGGGGCTTTCGTTGGGCCGGGAACCTGGGAGAATCCTGCAAGGTTGCAGTTCGCGGCCCGAGAAGCACTCTCCGGCCAACATGCCCAACTGCAGCAACAGCTCCCAAACCGAAGGAGCCAGGACCCAAAGACCTAGCTGGCCTGAAGGGCCCCCAGGGGGCCCCCAAGCAGCCCCTCTCAATTTGGGTCTGGGGGCTTTTGTTGGGCCGGGAACCTGGGAGATTCCTGCAAGGTTGCAGTTCGAGGCCCGAGAAGCACTCTCCGGCCAACATGCCCAACTGCAGCAACAGCTCCCAAACCGAAGGAGCCAGGACACAAAGACCTAGCTGGCCTGAAGGGCCCCCAGGGGGCCCCCAAGCAGCCCCTCTCAATTTGGGTCTGGGGGCTTTCGTTGGGCATGTATACCTGAGAGGTACCTGCAAGGTTACAGTTCGCGGCCCGAGAAGCACTCTCCGGCCAACATGCCCAACTGCAGCAACAGCTCCCAAAGCGAAGGAGCCAGGACCCAAAGACCTAGCTGGCCTGAAGGGCCCGCAGAAGGCCACCAAGCAGCCCCTCTCAATTTGGGTCTGGGGGCTTTCGTTGGGCCGGGAACCCGGGAGATTCCTGCAAGGTTGCAGTTCGCGGCCGGAGAAGCACTCTCCGGCCAACATGCCCAACTGCAGCAACAGCTCCCAAACCGAAGGAGCCAGGACCCAAAGACCTAGCTGGCCTGAAGGGCCCCCAGGGGGCCCCCAAGCAGCCCCTCTCCATTTGGGTCTGGGGGCTTTCTTTAGGCTGAGAACCTGGGAGATACCAGCAAGGTTGCAGTTCGCGGCCCGAGAAGCACTCTCCGGCCAACATGCCCAACTGCAGCAACAGCTCCCAAACCGAAGGAGCCAGGACCCAAAGACCTAGCTGGCCTGAAGGGCCCCCAGGGGGCCCCCAAGCAGCCCCTCTCAATTTGGGTCTGGGGGCTTTCGTTGGGCCGGGAACCTGGGAGAATCCTGCAAGGTTGCAGTTCGCGGCCCGAGAAGCACTCTCCGGCCAACATGCCCAACTGCAGCAACAGCTCCCAAAGCGAAGGAGCCAGGACCCAAAGACCTAGCTGGCCTGAAGGGCCCCCAGGGGGCCCCCAAGCAGCCCCTCTCCATTTGGGTCTGGGGGCTTTCGTTGGGCCGGGAACCTGGGAGGTACCTGCAAGGTTGCAGTTCGCGGCCCGAGAAGCACTCTCCGGCCAACATGCCCAACTGCAGCAACAGCTCCCAAACCGAAGGAGCCAGGACCCAAAGACCTAGCTGGCCTGAAGGGCCCCCAGGGGGGCCCCAAGGAGCTCCTCTCCATTTGGGTCTGGGGGCTTTCGTTGGGCCGGGAACCTGGGAGGTACCTGCAAGGTTGCAGTTCGCGGCCCGAGAAGCACTCTCCGGCCAACATGCCCAACTGCAGCAACAGCTCCCAAACCGAAGGAGCCAGGACCCAAAGACCTAGCTGGCCTGAAGGGCCCCCAGGGGGCCCCCAAGCAGCCCCTCTCAATTTGGGTCTGGGGGCTTTCGTTGGGCCGGGAACCTGGGAGAATCCTGCAAGGTTGCAGTTCGCGGCCCGAGAAGCACTCTCCGGCCAACATGCCCAACTGCAGCAACAGCTCCCAAACCGAAGGAGCCAGGACCCAAACACCTAGCTGGCCTGAAGGGCCCCCAGGGGGCCCCCAAGCAGCCCCTCTCCATTTGGGTCTGGGGGCTTTCGTTGGGCCGGGAACCTGGGAGGTACCTGCAAGGTTGCAGTTCGCGGCCCGAGAAGCACTCTCCGGCCAACATGCCCAACTGCAGCAACAGCTCCCAAAGCGAAGGAGCCAGGACCCAAAGACCTAGCTGGCCTGAAGGGCCCCCAGGGGGGCCCCAAGGAGCTCCTCTCCATTTGGGTCTGGGGGCTTTCGTTGGGCCGGGAACCTGGGAGAATCCTGCAAGGTTGCAGTTCGCGGCCCGAGAAGCACTCTCCGGCCAACATGCCCAACTGCAGCAACAGCTCCCAAACCGAAGGAGCCAGGACCCAAAGACCTAGCTGGCCTGAAGGGCCCCCAGGGGGCCCCCAAGCAGCCCCTCTCAATTTGGGTCTGGGGGCTTTCGTTGGGCATGTATACCTGAGAGGTACCTGCAAGGTTACAGTTCGCGGCCCGAGAAGCACTCTCCGGCCAACATGCCCAACTGCAGCAACAGCTCCCAAAGCGAAGGAGCCAGGACCCAAAGACCTAGCTGGCCTGAAGGGCCCCCAGGGGGCCCCCAAGCAGCCCCTCTCCATTTGGGTCTGGGGGCTTTCGTTGGGCCGGGAACCTGGGAGGTACCTGCAAGGTTGCAGTTCGCGGCCCGAGAAGCACTCTCCGGCCAACATGCCCAACTGCAGCAACAGCTCCCAAACCGAAGGAGCCAGGACCCAAAGACCTAGCTGGCCTGAAGGGCCCCCAGGGGGGCCCCAAGGAGCTCCTCTCCATTTGGGTCTGGGGGCTTTCGTTGGGCCGGGAACCTGGGAGGTACCTGCAAGGTTGCAGTTCGCGGCCCGAGAAGCACTCTCCGGCCAACATGCCCAACTGCAGCAACAGCTCCCAAACCGAAGGAGCCAGGACCCAAAGACCTAGCTGGCCTGAAGGGCCCCCAGGGGGCCCCCAAGCAGCCCCTCTCAATTTGGGTCTGGGGGCTTTCGTTGGGCCGGGAACCTGGGAGAATCCTGCAAGGTTGCAGTTCGCGGCCCGAGAAGCACTCTCCGGCCAACATGCCCAACTGCAGCAACAGCTCCCAAACCGAAGGAGCCAGGACCCAAACACCTAGCTGGCCTGAAGGGCCCCCAGGGGGCCCCCAAGCAGCCCCTCTCCATTTGGGTCTGGGGGCTTTCGTTGGGCCGGGAACCTGGGAGGTACCTGCAAGGTTGCAGTTCGCGGCCCGAGAAGCAGTCTCCGGCCAACATGCCCAACTGCAGCAACAGCTCCCAAAGCGAAGGAGCCAGGACCCAAAGACCTAGCTGGCCTGAAGGGCCCCCAGGGGGCCCCCAAGCAGCCCCTCTCAATTTGGGTCTGGGGGCTTTCGTTGGGCCGGGAACCTGGGAGGTACCTGCAAGGTTGCAGTTGGCGGCCCGAGAAGCACTCTCCGGCCAACATGCCCAACTGCAGCAACAGCTCCCAAAGCGAAGGAGCCAGGACCCAAAGACCTAGCTGGCCTGAAGGGCCCCCAGGGGGCCCCCAAGCAGCCCCTCTCCATTTGGGTCTGGGGGCTTTCGTTGGGCCGGGAACCTGGGAGAATCCTGCAAGGTTGCAGTTCGCGGCCCGAGAAGCACTCTCCGGCCAACATGCCCAACTGCAGCAACAGCTCCCAAAGCGAAGGAGCCAGGACCCAAAGACCTAGCTGGCCTGAAGGGCCCCCAGGGGGCCCCCAAGCAGCCCCTCTCAATTTGGGTCTGGGGGCTTTTGTTGGGCCGGGAACCTGGGAGATTCCTGCAAGGTTGCAGTTCGAGGCCCGAGAAGCACTCTCCGGCCAACATGCCCAACTGCAGCAACAGCTCCCAAACCGAAGGAGCCAGGACACAAAGACCTAGCTGGCCTGAAGGGCCCCCAGGGGGCCCCCAAGCAGCCCCTCTCAATTTGGGTCTGGGGGCTTTCGTTGGGCATGTATACCTGAGAGGTACCTGCAAGGTTACAGTTCGCGGCCCGAGAAGCACTCTCCGGCCAACATGCCCAACTGCAGCAACAGCTCCCAAAGCGAAGGAGCCAGGACCCAAAGACCTAGCTGGCCTGAAGGGCCCGCAGAAGGCCACCAAGCAGCCCCTCTCAATTTGGGTCTGGGGGCTTTCGTTGGGCCGGGAACCCGGGAGATTCCTGCAAGGTTGCAGTTCGCGGCCGGAGAAGCACTCTCCGGCCAACATGCCCAACTGCAGCAACAGCTCCCAAACCGAAGGAGCCAGGACCCAAAGACCTAGCTGGCCTGAAGGGCCCCCAGGGGGCCCCCAAGCAGCCCCTCTCCATTTGGGTCTGGGGGCTTTCTTTAGGCTGAGAACCTGGGAGATACCAGCAAGGTTGCAGTTCGCGGACCGAGAAGCACTCTCCGGCCAACATGCCCAATATCCAGCAACAGCTCCCAAAGCGAAGGAGCCAGGACCCAAAGACCTAGCTGGCCTGAAGGGCCCCCAGGGGGCCCCCAAGCAGCCCCTCTCAATTTGGGTCTGGGGGCTTTCGTTGGGCCGGGAACCTGGGAGGTACCTGCAAGGTTGCAGTTCGAGGCCCGAGAAGCACTCTCCGGCCAACATGCCCAACTGCAGCAACAGCTCCCAAACCGAAGGAGCCAGGACCCAAAGACCTAGCTGGCCTGAAGGGCCCCCAGGGGGCCCCCAAGCAGCCCCTCTCCATTTGGGTCTGGGGGCTTTCGTTGGGCCGGGAACCTGGGAGATTCCTGCAAGGTTGCAGTTCGCAGCCCGAGAAGCACTCTCCGGCCAACATGCCCAACTGCAGCAACAGCTCCCAAACCGAATGAGCCAGGACACAAAGACCTAGCTGGCCTGAAGGGCCCCCAGGGGGCCCCCAAGCAGCCCCTCTCCATTTGGGTCTGGGGGCTTTCGTTGGGCATGTATACATGGGAGATACCATCAAGGTTGCAGTTCGCGGCCCGAGAAGCACTCTCCGGCCAACATGCCCAACTGCAGCAACAGCTCCCAAAGCGAAGGAGCCAGGACCCAAAGACCTAGCTGGCCTGAAGGGCCCCCAGGGGGCCCCCAAGCAGCCCCTCTCCATTTGGGTCTGGGGGCTTTCGTTGGGCGGGGAACCTGGGAGATTCCTGCAAGGTTGCAGTTCGCGGCCCGAGAAGCACTCTCCGGCCAACATGCCCAACTGCAGCAACAGCTCCCAAACCGAAGGAGCCAGGACCCAAAGACCTAGCTGGCCTGAAGGGCCCCCAGGGGGCCCCCAAGCAGCCCCTCTCAATTTGGGTCTGGGGGCTTTCGTTGGGCCGGGAACCTGGGAGAATCCTGCAAGGTTGCAGTTCGCGTCCCGAGAAGCACTCTCCGGCCAACATGCCCAACTGCAGCAACAGCTCCCAAACCGAAGGAGCCAGGACCCAAAGACCTAGCTGGCCTGAAGGGCCCCCAGGGGGCCCCCAAGCAGCCCCTCTCCATTTGGGTCTGGGGGCTTTCTTTAGGCTGAGAACCTGGGAGATACCAGCAAGGTTGCAGTTCGCGGACCGAGAAGCACTCTCCGGCCAACATGCCCAATATCCAGCAACAGCTCCCAAAGCGAAGGAGCCAGGACCCAAAGACCTAGCTGGCCTGAAGGGCCCCCAGGGGGCCCCCAAGCAGCCCCTCTCAATTTGGGTCTGGGGGCTTTCGTTGGGCCGGGAACCTGGGAGGTACCTGCAAGGTTGCAGTTCGAGGCCCGAGAAGCACTCTCCGGCCAACATGCCCAACTGCAGCAACAGCTCCCAAACCGAAGGAGCCAGGACCCAAAGACCTAGCTGGCCTGAAGGGCCCCCAGGGGGCCCCCAAGCAGCCCCTCTCAATTTGGGTCTGGGGGCTTTCGTTGGGCCGGGAACCTGGGAGATTCCTGCAAGGTTGCAGTTCGCAGCCCGAGAAGCACTCTCCGGCCAACATGCCCAACTGCAGCAACAGCTCCCAAACCGAATGAGCCAGGACACAAAGACCTAGCTGGCCTGAAGGGCCCCCAGGGGGCCCCCAAGCAGCCCCTCTCCATTTGGGTCTGGGGGCTTTCGTTGGGCATGTATACATGGGAGATACCATCAAGGTTGCAGTTCGCGGCCCGAGAAGCACTCTCCGGCCAACATGCCCAACTGCAGCAACAGCTCCCAAAGCGAAGGAGCCAGGACCCAAAGACCTAGCTGGCCTGAAGGGCCCCCAGGGGGCCCCCAAGCAGCCCCTCTCCATTTGGGTCTGGGGGCTTTCGTTGGGCGGGGAACCTGGGAGATTCCTGCAAGGTTGCAGTTCGAGGCCCGAGAAGCACTCTCCGGCCAACATGCCCAACTGCAGCAACAGCTCCCAAACCGAAGGAGCCAGGACCCAAAGACCTAGCTGGCCTGAAGGGCCCCCAGGGGGCCCCCAAGCAGCCCCTCTCAATTTGGGTCTGGGGGCTTTCGTTGGGCCGGGAACCTGGGAGAATCCTGCAAGGTTGCAGTTCGCGTCCCGAGAAGCACTCTCCGGCCAACATGCCCAACTGCAGCAACAGCTCCCAAACCGAAGGAGCCAGGACCCAAAGACCTAGCTGGCCTGAAGGGCCCCCAGGGGGCCCCCAAGCAGCCCCTCTCCATTTGGGTCTGGGGGCTTTCTTTAGGCTGAGAACCTGGGAGATACCAGCAAGGTTGCAGTTCGCGGCCCGAGAAGCACTCTCCGGCCAACATGCCCAATATCCAGCAACAGCTCCCAAACCGAAGGAGCCAGGACCCAAAGACCTAGCTGGCCTGAAGGGCCCCCAGGGGGCCCCCAAGCAGCCCCTCTCAATTTGGGTCTGGGGGCTTTCGTTGGGCCGGGAACCTGGGAGGTACCTGCAAGGTTGCAGTTGGCGGCCGGAGAAGCACTCTCCGGCCAACATGCCAAACTGCAGCAACAGCTCCCAAACCGAAGGAGCCAGGACCCAAAGACCTAGCTGGCCTGAAGGGCCCCCAGGGGCCCCCCAAGCAGCCCCTCTCCATTTGGGTCTGGGGGCTTTCGTTGGGCGGGGAACCTGGGAGATTCCTGCAAGGTTGCAGTTCGCAGCCCGAGAAGCACTCTCCGGCCAACATGCCCAACTGCAGCAACAGCTCCCAAACCGAATGAGCCAGGACACAAAGACCTAGCTGGCCTGAAGGGCCCCCAGGGGGCCCCCAAGCAGCCCCTCTCCATTTGGGTCTGGGGGCTTTCGTTGGGCATGTATACATGGGAGATACCATCAAGGTTGCAGTTCGCGGCCCGAGAAGCACTCTCCGGCCAACATGCCCAACTGCAGCAACAGCTCCCAAAGCGAAGGAGCCAGGACCCAAAGACCTAGCTGGCCTGAAGGGCCCCCAGGGGGCCCCCAAGCAGCCCCTCTCCATTTGGGTCTGGGGGCTTTCGTTGGGCCGGGAACCTGGGAGATTCCTGCAAGCTTGCAGTTCGCGGCCCGAGAAGCACTCTCCGGCCAACATGCCCAACTGCAGCAACAGCTCCCAAACCGAAGGAGCCAGGACCCAAAGACCTAGCTGGCCTGAAGGGCCCCCAGGGGGCCCCCAAGCAGCCCCTCTCAATTTGGGTCTGGGGGCTTTCGTTGGGCCGGGAACCTGGGAGGTACCTGCAAGGTTGCAGTTCGCGTCCCGAGAAGCACTCTCCGGCCAACATGCCCAACTGCAGCAACAGCTCCCAAACCGAAGGAGCCAGGACCCAAAGACCTAGCTGGCCTGAAGGGCCCCCAGGGGGCCCCCAAGCAGCCCCTCTCAATTTGGGTCTGGGGGCTTTTGTTGGGCCGGGAACCTGGGAGAATCCTGCAAGGTTGCAGTTCGCGGCCCGAGAAGCACTCTCCGGCCAACATGCCCAACTGCAGCAACAGCTCCCAAAGCGAAGGAGCCAGGACCCAAAGACCTAGCTGGCCTGAAGGGCCCCCAGGGGGCCCCCAAGCAGCCCCTCTCCATTTGGGTCTGGGGGCTTTCGTTGGGCCGGGAACCTGGGAGGTACCTGCAAGGTTGCAGTTCGCGGCCCGAGAAGCACTCTCCGGCCAACATGCCCAACTGCAGCAACAGCTCCCAAAGCGAAGGAGCCAGGACCCAAAGACCTAGCTGGCCTGAAGGGCCCCCAGGGGGCCCCCAAGCAGCCCCTCTCCATTTGGGTCTGGGGGCTTTCGTTGGGCCGGGAACCTGGGAGAATCCTGCAAGGTTGCAGTTCGCGGCCCGAGAAGCACTCTCCGGCCAACATGCCCAACTGCAGCAACAGCTCCCAAACCGAAGGAGCCAGGACCCAAAGACCTAGCTGGCCTGAAGGGCCCCCAGGGGGCCCCCAAGCAGCCCCTCTCAATTTGGGTCTGGGGGCTTTCGTTGGGCCGGGAACCTGGGAGGTACCTGCAAGGTTACAGTTCGCGGCCCGAGAAGCACTCTCCGGCCAACATGCCCAACTGCAGCAACAGCTCCCAAACCGAAGGAGCCAGGACCCAAAGACCTAGCTGGCCTGAAGGGCCCCCAGGGGGGCCCCAAGGATCTCCTCTCCATTTGGGTCTGGGGGCTTTAGTTGGGCCGGGAACCTGGGAGGTACCTGCAAGGTTGCAGTTCGCGGCCAGAGAAGCACTCTCCGGCCAACATGCCCAACTGCAGCAACAGCTCCCAAAGCGAAGGAGCCAGGACCCAAAGACCTAGCTGGCCTGAAGGGCCCCCAGGGGGCCCCCAAGCAGCCCCTCTCAATTTGGGTCTGGGGGCTTTTGTTGGGCCGGGAACCTGGGAGATTCCTGCAAGGTTGCAGTTCGAGGCCCGAGAAGCACTCTCCGGCCAACATGCCCAACTGCAGCAACAGCTCCCATACCGAATGAGCCAGGACACAAAGACCTAGCTGGCCTGAAGGGCCCCCAGGGGGCCCCCAAGCAGCCCCTCTCAATTTGGGTCTGGGGGCTTTTGTTGGGCCGGGAACCTGGGAGAATCCTGCATGGTTGCAGTTCGCGGCCCGAGAAGCACTCTCCGGCCAACATGCCCAACTGCAGCAACAGCTCCCAAAGCGAAGGAGCCAGGACCCAAAGACCTAGCTGGCCTGAAGGGCCCCCAGGGGGCCCCCAAGCAGCCCCTCTCCATTTGGGTCTGGGGGCTTTCGTTGGGCGGGGAACCTGGGAGCTACCTGCAAGGTTGCAGTTCGCGGCCCGAGAAGCACTCTCCGGCCAACATGCCCAACTGCAGCAACAGCTCCCAAACCGAAGGAGCCAGGACCCAAAGACCTAGCTGGCCTGAAGGGCCCCCAGGGGGCCCCCAAGCAGCCCCTCTCCATTTGGGTCTGGGGGCTTTCGTTGGGCCGGGAACCTGGGAGGTACCTGCAAGGTTGCAGTTCGCGGCCGGAGAAGCACTCTCCGGCCAACATGCCCAAATGCAGCAACAGCTCCCAAACCGAAGGAGCCAGGACCCAAAGACCTAGCTGGCCTGAAGGGCCCCCAGGGGGCCCCCAAGCAGCCCCTCTCCATTTGGGTCTGGGGGCTTTCGTTGGGCGGGGAACCTGGGAGATTCCTGCAAGGTTGCAGTTCGCAGCCCGAGAAGCACTCTCCGGCCAACATGCCCAACTGCAGCAACAGCTCCCAAACCGAATGAGCCAGGACACAAAGACCTAGCTGGCCTGAAGTGCCCCCAGGGGGCCCCCAAGCAGCCCCTCTCCATTTGGGTCTGGGGGCTTTCGTTGGGCATGTATACATGGGAGATACCAGCAAGGTTGCAGTTCGCGGCCCGAGAAGCACTCTCCGGCCAACATGCCCAACTGCAGCAACAGCTCCCAAACCGAAGGAGCCAGGACCCAAAGACCTAGCTGGCCTGAAGAGCCCCCAGGGGGCCCCCAAGCAGCCCCTCTCCATTTGGGTCTGGGGGCTTTCGTTGGGCGGGGAACCTGGGAGATTCCTGCAAGGTTGCAGTTCGCGGCCCGAGAAGCACTCTCCGGCCAACATGCCCAACTGCAGCAACAGCTCCCAAACCGAAGGAGCCAGGACCCAAAGACCTAGCTGGCCTGAAGGGCCCCCAGGGGGCCCCCAAGCAGCCCCTCTCAATTTGGGTCTGGGGGCTTTCGTTGGGCCGGGAACCTGGGAGAATCCTGCAAGGTTGCAGTTCGCGTCCCGAGAAGCACTCTCCGGCCAACATGCCCAACTGCAGCAACAGCTCCCAAAGCGAAGGAGCCAGGACCCAAAGACCTAGCTGGCCTGAAGGGCCCCCAGGGGGCCCCCAAGCAGCCCCTCTCCATTTGGGTCTGGGGGCTTTCGTTGGGCCGGGAACCTGGGAGGTACCTGCAAGGTTGCAGTTCGCGGCCCGAGAAGCACTCTCCGGCCAACATGCCCAACTGCAGCAACAGCTCCCAAAGCGAAGGAGCCAGGACCCAAAGACCTAGCTGGCCTGAAGGGCCCCCAGGGGGGCCCAAAGGAGCTCCTCTCCATTTGGGTCTGGGGGCTTTCGTTGGGCCGGGAACCTGGGAGGTACCTGCAAGGTTGCAGTTCGCGGCCCGAGAAGCACTCTCCGGCCAACATGCCCAACTGCAGCAACAGCTCCCAAACCGAAGGAGCCAGGACCCAAAGACCTAGCTGGCCTGAAGGGCCCCCAGGGGGCCCCCAAGCAGCCCCTCTCCATTTGGGTCTGGGGGCTTTCGTTGGGCCGGGAACCTGGGAGAATCCTGCAAGGTTGCAGTTCGCGGCCCGAGAAGCACTCTCCGGCCAACATGCCCAACTGCAGCAACAGCTCCCAAACCGAAGGAGCCAGGACCCAAAGACCTAGCTGGCCTGAAGGGCCCCCAGGGGGCCCCCAAGCAGCCCCTCTCAATTTGGGTCTGGGGGCTTTCGTTGGGCCGGGAACCTGGGAGGTACCTGCAAGGTTACAGTTCGCGGCCCGAGAAGCACTCTCCGGCCAACATGCCCAACTGCAGCAACAGCTCCCAAACCGAAGGAGCCAGGACCCAAAGACCTAGCTGGCCTGAAGGGCCCCCAGGGGGGCCCCAAGGATCTCCTCTCCATTTGGGTCTGGGGGCTTTAGTTGGGCCGGGAACCTGGGAGGTACCTGCAAGGTTGCAGTTCGCGGCCAGAGAAGCACTCTCCGGCCAACATGCCCAACTGCAGCAACAGCTCCCAAAGCGAAGGAGCCAGGACCCAAAGACCTAGCTGGCCTGAAGGGCCCCCAGGGGGCCCCCAAGCAGCCCCTCTCAATTTGGGTCTGGGGGCTTTTGTTGGGCCGGGAACCTGGGAGATTCCTGCAAGGTTGCAGTTCGAGGCCCGAGAAGCACTCTCCGGCCAACATGCCCAACTGCAGCAACAGCTCCCATACCGAATGAGCCAGGACACAAAGACCTAGCTGGCCTGAAGGGCCCCCAGGGGGCCCCCAAGCAGCCCCTCTCAATTTGGGTCTGGGGGCTTTCGTTGGGCATGTATACCTGAGAGGTACCTGCAAGGTTGCAGTTCGCGGCCCGAGAAGCACTCTCCGGCCAACATGCCCAACTGCAGCAACAGCTCCCAAACCGAAGGAGCCAGGACCCAAAGACCTAGCTGGCCTGAAGGGCCCCCAGGGGTCCCCCAAGCAGCCCCTCTCCATTTGGGTCTGGGGGCTTTCGTTGGGCGGGGAACCTGGGAGATTCCTGCAAGGTTGCAGTTCGCGGCCCGAGAAGCACTCTCCGGCCAACATGCCCAACTGCAGCAACAGCTCCCAAACCGAAGGAGCCAGGACCCAAAGACCTAGCTGGCCTGAAGGGCCCCCAGGGGGGCCCCAAGCAGCCCCTCTCAATTTGGGTCTGGGGGCTTTCGTTGGGCCGGGAACCTGGGAGGTACCTGCAAGGTTGCAGTTCGCGGCCCGAGAAGCACTCTCCGGCCAACATGCCCAACTGCAGCAACAGCTCCCAAAGCGAAGGAGCCAGGACCCAAAGACCTAGCTGGCCTGAAGGGCCCCCAGGGGGCCCCCAAGCAGCCCCTCTCAATTTGGGTCTGGGGGCTTTCGTTGGGCCGGGAACCTGGGAGGTACCTGCAAGGTTGCAGTTCGAGGCCCGAGAAGCACTCTCCGGCCAACATGCCCAACTGCAGCAACAGCTCCCAAACCGAAGGAGCCAGGACCCAAACACCTAGCTGGCCTGAAGGGCACCCAGGGGGCCCCCAAGCAGCCCCTCTCAATTTGGGTCTGGGGGCTTTCGTTGGGCCGGGAACCTGGGAGGTACCTGCAAGGTTGCAGTTCGCGGCCCGAGAAGCACTCTCCGGCCAACATGCCCAACTGCAGCAACAGCTCCCAAACCGAATGAGCCAGGACCCAAAGACCTAGCTGGCCTGAAGGGCCCCCAGGGGGGCCCCAAGGAGCTCCTCTCCATTTGGGTCTGGGGTCTTTCGTTGGGCCGGGAACCTGGGAGGTACCTGCAAGGTTGCAGTTCGCGGCCGGAGAAGCACTCTCCGGCCAACATGCCCAACTGCAGCAACAGCTCCCAAAGCGAAGGAGCCAGGACCCAAAGACCTAGCTGGCCTGAAGGGCCCCCAAGCAGCCCCTCTCCATTTGAATCTGGGGGCTTTTGTTGGGCCGGGAACCTGGGAGGTACCTGCAAGGTTGCAGTTCGAGGCCCGAGAAGCACTCTCCGGCCAACATGCCCAACTGCAGCAACAGCTCCCAAACCGAATGAGCCAGGACACAAAGACCTAGCTGGCCTGAAGGGCCCCCAGGGGGCCCCCAAGCAGCCCCTCTCCATTTGGGTCTGGGGGCTTTCTTTGGGCATGTATACCTGAGAGGTACCTGCAAGGTTACAGTTCGCGGCCCGAGAAGCACTCTCCGGCCAACATGCCCAACTGCAGCAACAGCTCCCAAAGCGAAGGAGCCAGGACCCAAAGACCTAGCTGGCCTGAAGGGCCCCCAGGGGTCCCCCAAGCAGCCCCTCTCCATTTGGGTCTGGGGGCTTTCGTTGGGCGGGGAACCTGGGAGATTCATGCAAGGTTGCAGTTCGCGGCCCGAGAAGCACTCTCCGGCCAACATGCCCAACTGCAGCAACAGCTCCCAAACCGAAGGAGCCAGGACCCAAAGACCTAGCTGGCCTGAAGGGCCCCCAGGGGGCCCCCAAGCAGCCCCTCTCCATTTGGGTCTGGGGGCTTTCGTTGGGCCGGGAACCTGGGAGATTCCTGCAAGGTTGCAGTTCGCGGCCCGAGAAGCACTCTCCGGCCAACATGCCCAACTGCAGCAACAGCTCCCAAAGCGAAGGAGCCAGGACCCAAAGACCTAGCTGGCCTGAAGTGCCCCCAGGGGGCCCCCAAGCAGCCCCTCTCAATTTGGGTCTGGGGGCTTTCGTTGGGCCGGGAACCTGGGAGGTACCTGCAAGGTTGCAGTTCGCGGCCCGAGAAGCACTCTCCGGCCAACATGCCCAACTGCAGCAACAGCTCCCAAACCGAAGGAGCCAGGACCCAAAGACCTAGCTGGCCTGAAGTGCCCCCAGGGGGCCCCCAAGCAGCCCCTCTCCATTTGGGTCTGGGGGCTTTCGTTGGGCCGGGAACCTGGGAGGTACCTGCAAGGTTGCAGTTCGCGGCCCGAGAAGCACTCTCCGGCCAACATGCCCAACTGCAGCAACAGCTCCCAAACCGAAGGAGCCAGGACCCAAACACCTAGCTGGCCTGAAGGGCCCCCAGGGGGCCCCCAAGCAGCCCCTCTCAATTTGGGTCTGGGGGCTTTCGTTGGGCCGGGAACCTGGGAGATTCCTGCAAGGTTGCAGTTCGCGGCCCGAGAAGCACTCTCCGGCCAACATGCCCAACTGCAGCAACAGCTCCCAAACCGAAGGAGCCAGGACCCAAAGACCTAGCTGGCCTGAAGGGCCCCCAGGGGGCCCCCAAGCAGCCCCTCTCAATTTGGGTCTGGGGGCTTTCGTTGGGCCGGGAACCTGGGAGGTACCTGCAAGGTTGCAGTTCGCGGCCGGAGAAGCACTCTCCGGCCAACATGCCCAACTGCAGCAACAGCTCCCAAACCGAAGGAGCCAGGACCCAAAGACCTAGCTGGCCTGAAGGGCCCCCAGGGGGCCCCCAAGCAGCCCCTCTCCATTTGGGTCTGGGGGCTTTCGTTGGGCCGGGAACCTGGGAGGTACCTGCAAGGTTGCAGTTCGCGGCCCGAGAAGCACTCTCCGGCCAACATGCCCAACTGCAGCAACAGCTCCCAAACCGAAGGAGCCAGGACCCAAAGACCTAGCTGGCCTGAAGGGCCCCCAGGGGGCCCCCAAGCAGCCCCTCTCAATTTGGGTCTGGGGGCTTTCGTTGGGCCGGGAACCTGGGAGGTACCTGCAAGGTTGCAGTTCGCGGCCCGAGAAGCACTCTCCGGCCAACATGCCCAACTGCAGCAACAGCTCCCAAACCGAAGGAGCCAGGACCCAAAGACCTAGCTGGCCTGAAGGGCCCCCAGGGGGCCCCCAAGGAGCTCCTCTCCATTTGGATCTGGGGGCTTTCGTTGGGGCGGGAACCTGGGAGGTACCTGCAAGGTTGCAGTTCGCGGCCCGAGAAGCACTCTCCGGCCAACATGCCCAACTGCAGCAACAGCTCCCAAACCGAAGGAGCCAGGACCCAAAGACCTAGCTGGCCTGAAGGGCCCCCAGGGGGGCCCCAAGTATCTCCTCTCCATTTGGGTCTGGGGGCTTTAGTTGGGCCGGGAACCTGGGAGGTACCTGCAAGGTTGCAGTTCGCGGCCAGAGAAGCACTCTCCGGCCAACATGCCCAACTGCAGCAACAGCTCCCAAAGCGAAGGAGCCAGGACCCAAAGACCTAGCTGGCCTGAAGGGCCCCCAGGGGGCCCCCAAGCAGCCCCTCTCAATTTGGGTCTGGGGGCTTTTGTTGGGCCGGGAACCTGGGAGATTCCTGCAAGGTTGCAGTTCGAGGCCCGAGAAGCACTCTCCGGCCAACATGCCCAACTGCAGCAACAGCTCCCAAACCGAATGAGCCAGGACACAAAGACCTAGCTGGCCTGAAGGGCCCCCAGGGGGCCCCCAAGCAGCCCCTCTCAATTTGGGTCTGGGGGCTTTCGTTGGGCATGTATACCTGAGAGGTACCTGCAAGGTTACAGTTCGCGGCCCGAGAAGCACTCTCCGGCCAACATGCCCAACTGCAGCAACAGCTCCCAAACCGAAGGAGCCAGGACCCAAAGACCTAGCTGGCCTGAAGGGCCCCCAGGGGTCCCCCAAGCAGCCCCTCTCCATTTGGGTCTGGGGGCTTTCGTTGGGCGGGGAACCTGGGAGATTCCTGCAAGGTTGCAGTTCGCGGCCCGAGAAGCACTCTCCGGCCAACATGCCCAACTGCAGCAACAGCTCCCAAACCGAAGGAGCCAGGACCCAAAGACCTAGCTGGCCTGAAGGGCCCCCAGGGGGCCCCCAAGCAGCCCCTCTCAATTTGTGTCTGGGGGCTTTCGTTGGGCCGGGTACCTGGGAGAATCCTGCAAGGTTGCAGTTCGCGGCCCGAGAAGCACTCTCCGGCCAACATGCCCAACTGCAGCAACAGCTCCCAAAGCGAAGGAGCCAGGACCCAAAGACCTAGCTGGCCTGAAGGGCCCCCAGGGGGCCCCCAAGCAGCCCCTCTCAATTTGGGTCTGGGGGCTTTTGTTGGGCCGGGAACCTGGGAGATTCCTGCAAGGTTGCAGTTCGAGGCCCGAGAAGCACTCTCCGGCCAACATGCCCAACTGCAGCAACAGCTCCCAAACCGAATGAGCCAGGACACAAAGACCTAGCTGGCCTGAAGGGCCCCCAGGGGGCCCCCAAGCAGCCCCTCTCAATTTGGGTCTGGGGGCTTTCGTTGGGCATGTATACCTGAGAGGTACCTGCAAGGTTACATTTCGCGGCCCGAGAAGCACTCTCCGGCCAACATGCCCAACTGCAGCAACAGCTCCCAAACCGAAGGAGCCAGGACCCAAAGACCTAGCTGGCCTGAAGGGCCCCCAGGGGTCCCCCAAGCAGCCCCTCTCCATTTGGGTCTGGGGGCTTTCGTTGGGCGGGGAACCTGGGAGATTCCTGCAAGGTTGCAGTTCGCGGCCCGAGAAGCACTCTCCGGCCAACATGCCCAACTGCAGCAACAGCTCCCAAACCGAAGGAGCCAGGACCCAAAGACCTAGCTGGCCTGAAGGGCCCCCAGGGGGCCCCCAAGCAGCCCCTCTCAATTTGGGTCTGGGGGCTTTCGTTGGGCCGGGAACCTGGGAGGTACCTGCAAGGTTGCAGTTCGCGGCCCGAGAAGCACTCTCCGGCCAACATGCCCAACTGCAGCAACAGCTCCCAAAGCGAAGGAGCCAGGACCCAAAGACCTAGCTGGCCTGAAGGGCCCCCAGGGGGCCCCCAAGCAGCCCCTCTCAATTTGGGTCTGGGGGCTTTCGTTGGGCCGGGAACCTGGGAGGTACCTGCAAGGTTGCAGTTCGAGGCCCGAGAAGCACTCTCCGGCCAACATGCCCAACTGCAGCAACAGCTCCCAAACCGAAGGAGCCAGGACCCAAACACCTAGCTGGCCTGAAGGGCCCCCAGGGGGCCCCCAAGCAGCCCCTCTCAATTTGGGTCTGGGGGCTTTCGTTGGGCCGGGAACCTGGGAGGTACCTGCAAGGTTGCAGTTCGCGGCCCGAGAAGCACTCTCCGGCCAACATGCCCAACTGCAGCAACAGCTCCCAAACCGAAGGAGCCAGGACCCAAAGACCTAGCTGGCCTGAAGTGCCCCCAGGGGGGCCCCAAGGAGCTCCTCTCCATTTGGGTCTGGGGTCTTTCGTTGGGGCGGGAACCTGGGAGGTACCTGCAAGGTTGCAGTTCGCGGCCGGAGAAGCACTCTCCGGCCAACATGCCCAACTGCAGCAACAGCTCCCAAAGCGAAGGAGCCAGGACCCAAACACCTAGCTGGCCTGAAGGGCCCCCAAGCAGCCCCTCTCCATTTGAATCTGGGGGCTTTTGTTGGGCCGGGAACCTGGGAGGTACCTGCAAGGTTGCAGTTCGAGGCCCGAGAAGCACTCTCCGGCCAACATGCCCAACTGCAGCAACAGCTCCCAAACCGAATGAGCCAGGACACAAAGACCTAGCTGGCCTGAAGGGCCCCCAGGGGGCCCCCAAGCAGCCCCTCTCAATTTGGGTCTGGGGGCTTTCGTTGGGCATGTATACCTGAGAGGTACCTGCAAGGTTACAGTTCGCGGCCCGAGAAGCACTCTCCGGCCAACATGCCCAACTGCAGCAACAGCTCCCAAAGCGAAGGAGCCAGGACCCAAAGACCTAGCTGGCCTGAAGTGCCCCCAGGGGTCCCCCAAGCAGCCCCTCTCCATTTGGGTCTGGGGGCTTTCGTTGGGCGGGGAACCTGGGAGATTCATGCAAGGTTGCAGTTCGCGGCCCGAGAAGCACTCTCCGGCCAACATGCCCAACTGCAGCAACAGCTCCCAAACCGAAGGAGCCAGGACCCAAAGACCTAGCTGGCCTGAAGGGCCCCCAGGGGGCCCCCAAGCAGCCCCTCTCAATTTGGGTCTGGGGGCTTTCGTTGGGCCGGGAACCTGGGAGATTCCTGCAAGGTTGCAGTTCGCGGCCCGAGAAGCACTCTCCGGCCAACATGCCCAACTGCAGCAACAGCTCCCAAAGCGAAGGAGCCAGGACCCAAAGACCTAGCTGGCCTGAAGGGCCCCCAGGGGGCCCCCAAGCAGCCCCTCTCCATTTGGGTCTGGGGGCTTTCGTTGGGCCGGGAACCTGGGAGGTACCTGCAAGGTTGCAGTTCGCGGCCCGAGAAGCACTCTCCGGCCAACATGCCCAACTGCAGCAACAGCTCCCAAACCAAAGGAGCCAGGACCCAAAGACCTAGCTGGCCTGAAGGGCCCCCAGGGGGCCCCCAAGCAGCCCCTCTCAATTTGGGTCTGGGGGCTTTCGTTGGGCCGGGAACCTGGGAGGTACCTGCAAGGTTGCAGTTCGCGGCCCGAGAAGCACTCTCCGGCCAACATGCCCAACTGCAGCAACAGCTCCCAAACCGAAGGAGCCAGGACCCAAAGACCTAGCTGGCCTGAAGGGCCCCCAGGGGGCCCCCAAGCAGCCCCTCTCAATTTGGGTCTGGGGGCTTTCGTTGGGCCGGGAACCTGTGAGATTCCTGCAAGGTTGCAGTTCGCGGCCCGAGAAGCACTCTCCGGCCAACATGCCCAACTGCAGCAACAGCTCCCAAACCGAAGGAGCCAGGACCCAAAGACCTAGCTGGCATGAAGGGCCCCCAGGGGGCCCCCAAGCAGCCCCTCTCAATTTGGGTCTGGGGGCTTTCGTTGGGCCGGGAACCTGGGAGGTACCTGCAAGGTTGCAGTTCGCGGCCGGAGAAGCACTCTCCGGCCAACATGCCCAACTGCAGCAACAGCTCCCAAACCGAAGGAGCCAGGACCCAAAGACCTAGCTGGCCTGAAGGGCCCCCAGGGGGCCCCCAAGCAGCCCCTCTCCATTTGGGTCTGGGGGCTTTCGTTGGGCCGGGAACCTTGGAGGTACCTGCAAGGTTGCAGTTCGCGGCCCGAGAAGCACTCTCCGGCCAACATGCCCAACTGCAGCAACAGCTCCCAAACCGAAGGAGCCAGGACCCAAAGACCTAGCTGGCCTGAAGGGCCCCCAGGGGGCCCCCAAGCAGCCCCTCTCAATTTGGGTCTGGGGGCTTTCGTTGGGCCGGGAACCTGGGAGGTACCTGCAAGGTTGCAGTTCGCGGCCCGAGAAGCACTCTCCGGCCAACATGCCCAACTGCAGCAACAGCTCCCAAACCGAAGGAGCCAGGACCCAAAGACCTAGCTGGCCTGAAGGGCCCCCATGGGGCCCCCAAGGAGCTCCTCTCCATTTGGGTCTGGGGGCTTTCGTTGGGCTGGGAACCTGGGAGGTACCTGCAAGGTTGCAGTTCGCAGCCCGAGAAGCACTCTCCGGCCAACATGCCCAACTGCAGCAACAGCTCCCAAAGCGAAGGAGCCAGGACCCAAAGACCTAGCTGGCCTGAAGGGCCCCCAGGGGGCCCCCAAGCAGCCCCTCTCCATTTGGGTCTGGGGGCTTTTGTTGGGCAAGGAACCTGGGAGATTCCTGCAAGGTTGCAGTTCGAGGCCCGAGAAGCACTCTCCGGCCAACATGCCCAACTGCAGCAACAGCTCCCAAAGCGAAGGAGCCAGGACCCAAAGACCTAGCTGGCCTGAAGGGCCCCCAGGGGGCCCCCAAGCAGCCCCTCTCCATTTGGGTCTGGGGGCTTTCGTTGGGCCGGGAACCTGGGAGATTCCTGCAAGGTTGCAGTTCGCGGCCCGAGAAGCACTCTCCGGCCAACATGCCCAACTGCAGCAACAGCTCCCAAACCGAAGGAGCCAGGACCCAAAGACCTAGCTGGCCTGAAGGGCCCCCAGGGGGCCCCCAAGCAGCCCCTCTCCATTTGGGTCTGGGGGCTTTTGTTGGGCCGGGAACCTGGGAGAATCCTGCAAGGTTGCAGTTCGCGGCCCGAGAAGCACTCTCCGGCCAACATGCCCAACTGCAGCAACAGCTCCCAAACCGAATGAGCCAGGACACAAAGACCTAGCTGGCCTGAAGGGCCCCCAGGGGGCCCCCAAGCAGCCCCTCTCCATTTGGGTCTGGGGGCTTTCGTTCGGCATGTATACCTGAGAGGTACCTGCAAGGTTACAGTTCGCGGCCCGAGAAGCACTCTCCGGCCAACATGCCCAACTGCAGCAACAGCTCCCAAAGCGAAGGAGCCAGGACCCAAAGACCTAGCTGGCCTGAAGTGCCCCCAGGGGGTCCCCAAGCAGCCCCTCTCCATTTGGGTCTGGGGGCTTTCGTTGGGCTGGGAACCTGGGAGATTCCTGCAAGGTTGCAGTTCGCGGCCCGAGAAGCACTCTCCGGCCAACATGCCCAACTGCAGAAACAGCTCCCAAACCAAAGGAGCCAGGACCCAAAGACCTAGCTGGCCTGAAGGGCCCCCAGGGGGCCCCCAAGGAGCCCCTCTCAATTTGGGTCTGGGGGCTTTCGTTGGGCATGGAACCTGGGAGATTCCTGCAAGGTTGCAGTTCGCGGCCCGAGAAGCACTCTCCGGCCAACATGCCCAACTGCAGCAACAGCTCCCAAAGCGAAGGAGCCAGGACCCAAAGACCTAGCTGGCCTGAAGGGCCCCCAGGGGGCCCCCAAGGATCTCCTCTCCATTTGGGTCTGGGGGCTTTAGTTGGGCCGGGAACCTGGGAGGTACCTGCAAGGTTGCAGTTCGCGGCCCGAGAAGCACTCTCCGGCCAACATGCCCAACTGCAGCAACAGCTCCCAAACCGAAGGAGCCAGGACCCAAAGACCTAGCTGGCCTGAAGGGCCCCCAGGGGGCCCCCAAGCAGCCCCTCTCCATTTGGGTCTGGGGGCTTTCGTTGGGCCGGGAACCTGGGAGGTACCTGCAAGGTTGCAGTTCGCGGCCCGAGAAGCACTCTCCGGCCAACATGCCCAACTGCAGCAACAGCTCCCAAACCGAAGGAGCCAGGACCCAAAGACCTAGCTGGCCTGAAGGGCCCCCAGGGGGCCCCCAAGCAGCCCCTCTCCATTTGGGTCTGGGGGCTTTCGTTGGGCCGGGAACCTGGGAGGTACCTGCAAGGTTGCAGTTGGCGGCCCGAGAAGCACTCTCCGGCCAACATGCCCAACTGCAGCAACAGCTCCCAAAGCGAAGGAGCCAGGACCCAAAGACCTAGCTGGCCTGAAGGGCCCCCAGGGGGCCCCCAAGCAGCCCCTCTCCATTTGGGTCTGGGGGCTTTCGTTGGGCATGTATACCTGAGAGGTACCTGCAAGGTTACAATTCGCGGCCCGAGAAGCACTCTCCGGCCAACATGCCCAACTGCAGCAACAGCTCCCAAAGCGAAGGAGCCAGGACCCAAAGACCTAGCTGGCCTGAAGTGCCCCCAGGGGGTCCCCAAGCAGCCCCTCTCCATTTGGGTCTGGGGGCTTTCGTTGGGCGGGGAACCTGGGAGATTCCTGCAAGGTTGCAGTTCGCGGCCCGAGAAGCACTCTCCGGCCAACATGCCCAACTGCAGAAACAGCTCCCAAACCGAAGGAGCCAGGACCCAAAGACCTAGCTGGCCTGAAGGGCCCCCAGGGGGCCCCCAAGGAGCCCCTCTCAATTTGGGTCTGGGGGCTTTCGTTGGGCATGGAACCTGGGAGATTCCTGCAAGGTTGCAGTTCGCGGCCCGAGAAGCACTCTCCGGCCAACATGCCCAACTGCAGCAACAGCTCCCAAACCGAAGGAGCCAGGACCCAAAGACCTAGATGGCCTGAAGGGCCCCCAGGGGGCCCCCAAGGAGCTCCTCTCCATTTGGGTCTGGGGGCTTTAGTTGGGCCGGGAACCTGGGAGGTACCTGCAAGGTTGCAGTTCGCGGCCCGAGAAGCACTCTCCGGCCAACATGCCCAACTGCAGCAACAGCTCCCAAACCGAAGGAGCCAGGACCCAAAGACCTAGCTGGCCTGAAGGGCCCCCATGGGGCCCCCAAGCAGCCCCTCTCCATTTGGGTCTGGGGGCTTTCGTTGGGCCGGGAACCTGGGAGGTACCTGCAAGGTTGCAGTTCGCGGCCCGAGAAGCACTCTCCGGCCAACATGCCCAACTGCAGCAACAGCTCCCAAACCGAAGGAGCCAGGACCCAAAGACCTAGCTGGCCTGAAGGGCCCCCAGGGGGCCCCCAAGCAGCCCCTCTCCATTTGGGTCTGGGGGCTTTCGTTGGGCCGGGAACCTGGGAGGTACCTGCAAGGTTGCAGTTCGCGGCCCGAGAAGCACTCTCCGGCCAACATGCCCAACTGCAGCAACAGCTCCCAAAGCGAAGGAGCCAGGACCCAAAGACCTAGCTGGCCTGAAGGGCCCCCAGGGGGCCCCCAAGCAGCCCCTCTCCATTTGGGTCTGGGGGTTTTCGTTGGGCCGGGAACCTGGGAGGTACCTGCAAGGTTGCAGTTCGCGGCCCGAGAAGCACTCTCCGGCCAACATGCCCAACTGCAGCAACAGCTCCCAAACCGAAGGAGCCAGGACCCAAACACCTAGCTGGCCTGAAGGGCCCCCAGGGGGCCCCCAAGCAGCCCCTCTCAATTTGGGTCTGGGGGCTTTCGTTGGGCCGGGAACCTGGGAGGTACCTGCAAGGTTGCAGTTCGCGGCCCGAGAAGCACTCTCCGGCCAACATGCCCAACTGCAGCAACAGCTCCCAAAGCGAAGGAGCCAGGACCCAAAGACCTAGCTGGCCTGAAGGGCCCCCAGGGGGCCCCCAAGCAGCCCCTCTCAATTTGGGTCTGGGGGCTTTCGTTGGGCCGGGAACCTGGGAGGTACCTGCAAGGTTGCAGTTCGCGGCCGGAGAAGCACTCTCCGGCCAACATGCCCAACTGCAGCAACAGCTCCCAAACCGAAGGAGCCAGGACCCAAAGACCTAGCTGGCCTGAAGGGCCCCCAGGGGGCCCCCAAGCAGCCCCTCTCCATTTGGGTCTGGGGGCTTTCGTTGGGCCGGGAACCTGGGAGGTACCTGCAAGGTTGCAGTTCGCGGCCCGAGAAGCACTCTCCGGCCAACATGCACAACTGCAGCAACAGCTCCCAAACCGAAGGAGCCAGGACCCAAAGACCTAGCTGGCCTGAAGGGCCCCCAGGGGGCCCCCAAGCAGCCCCTCTCAATTTGGGTCTGGGGGCTTTCGTTGGGCCGGGAACCTGGGAGGTACCTGCAAGGTTGCAGTTCGCGGCCCGAGAAGCACTCTCCGGCCAACATGCCCAACTGCAGCAACAGCTCCCAAAGCGAAGGAGCCAGGACCAAAAGACCTAGCTGGCCTGAAGGGCCCCCATGGGGCCCCCAAGGAGCTCCTCTCCATTTGGGTCTGGGGGCTTTCGTTGGGCCGGGAACCTGGGAGGTACCTGCAAGGTTGCAGTTCGCGGCCCGAGAAGCACTCTCCGGCCAACATGCCCAACTGCAGCAACAGCTCCCAAACCGAAGGAGCCAGGACCCAAAGACCTAGCTGGCCTGAAGGGCCCCCAGGGGGCCCCCAAGCAGCCCCTCTCCATTTGGGTCTGGGGGCTTTTGTTGGGCAAGGAACCTGGGAGATTCCTGCAAGGTTGCAGTTCGCGGCCCGAGAAGCACTCTCCGGCCAACATGCCCAACTGCAGCAACAGCTCCCAAACCGAAGGAGCCAGGACCCAAAGACCTAGCTGGCCTGAAGGGCCCCCAGGGGGCCCCCAAGCAGCCCCTCTCCATTTGGGTCTGGGGGCTTTCGTTGGGCCGGGAACCTGGGAGATTCCTGCAAGGTTGCAGTTCGCGGCCCGAGAAGCACTCTCCGGCCAACATGCCCAACTGCAGCAACAGCTCCCAAACCGAATGAGCCAGGACACAAAGACCTAGCTGGCCTGAAGGGCCCCCATGGGGTCCCCAAGGAGCTCCTCTCCATTTGGGTCTGGGGGCTTTAGTTGGGCCGGGAACCTGAGAGGTACCTGCAAGGTTGCAGTTCGCTGCCCGAGAAGCACTCTCCGGCCAACATGCCCAACTGCAGCAACAGCTCCCAAAGCGAAGGAGCCAGGACCCAAAGACCTAGCTGGCCTGAAGGGCCCCCAGGGGGCCCCCAAGCAGCCCCTCTCCATTTGGATCTGGGGGCTTTTGTTGGGCCGGGAACCTGGGAGATTCCTGCAAGGTTGCAGTTCGAGGCCCGAGAAGCACTCTCCGGCCAACATGCCCAACTGCAGCAACAGCTCCCAAACCGAATGAGCCAGGACACAAAGACCTAGCTGGCCTGAAGGGCCCCCAGGGGGTCCCCAAGCAGCCCCTCTCCATTTGGGTCTGGGGGCTTTCGTTGGGCATGTATACCTGAGAGGTACCTGCAAGGTTACAGTTCGCGGCCCGAGAAGCACTCTCCGGCGAACATGCACAACTGCAGCAACAGCTCCCAAAGCGAAGGAGCCAGGACCCAAAGACCTAGCTGGCCTGAAGTGCCCCCAGGGGGTCCCCAAGCAGCCCCTCTCCATTTGGGTCTGGGGGCTTTCGTTGGGCGGGGAACCTGGGAGATTCATGCAAGGTTGCAGTTCGCGGCCCGAGAAGCACTCTCCGGCCAACATGCCCAACTGCAGCAACAGCTCCCAAACCGAAGGAGCCAGGACCCAAAGACCTAGCTGGCCTGAAGGGCCCCCATGGGGCCCCCAAGCAGCCCCTCTCCATTTGGGTCTGGGGGCTTTCGTTGGGCCGGGAACCTGGGAGGTACCTGCAAGGTTGCAGTTCGCGGCCCGAGAAGCACTCTCCGGCCAACATGCCCAACTGCAGCAACAGCTCCCAAACCGAAGGAGCCAGGACCCAAAGACCTAGCTGGCCTGAAGGGCCCCCAGGGGGCCCCCAAGCAGCCCCTCTCCATTTGGGTCTGGGGGCTTTCGTTGGGCCGGGAACCTGGGAGGTACCTGCAAGGTTGCAGTTCGCGGCCCGAGAAGCACTCTCCGGCCAACATGCCCAACTGCAGCAACAGCTCCCAAACCGAAGGAGCCAGGACCCAAAGACCTAGCTGGCCTGAAGGGCCCCCAGGGGGCCCCCAAGCAGCCCCTCTCCATTTGGGTCTGGGGGCTTTCGTTGGGCCGGGAACCTGGGAGGTACCTGCAAGGTTGCAGTTCGCGGCCCGAGAAGCACTCTCCGGCCAACATGCCCAACTGCAGCAACAGCTCCCAAACCGAAGGAGCCAGGACCCAAAGACCTAGCTGGCCTGAAGGGCCCCCAGGGGGCCCCCAAGCAGCCCCTCTCCATTTGGGTCTGGGGGCTTTCGTTGGGCCGGGAACCTGGGAGATTCCTGCAAGGTTGCAGTTCGCGGCCCGAGAAGCACTCTCCGGCCAACATGCCCAACTGCAGCAACAGCTCCCAAACCGAAGGAGCCAGGACCCAAAGACCTAGCTGGCCTGAAGGGCCCCCAGGGGGCCCCCAAGCAGCCCCTCTCAATTTGGGTCTGGGGGCTTTCGTTGGGCCGGGAACCTGGGAGGTACCTGCAAGGTTGCAGTTCGCGGCCGGAGAAGCACTCTCCGGCCAACATGCCCAACTGCAGCAACAGCTCCCAAACCGAAGGAGCCAGGACCCAAAGACCTAGCTGGCCTGAAGGGCCCCCAGGGGGCCCCCAAGCAGCCCCTCTCCATTTGGGTCTGGGGGCTTTCGTTGGGCCGGGAACCTGGGAGGTACCTGCAAGGTTGCAGTTCGCGGCCCGAGAAGCACTCTCCGGCCAACATGCCCAACTGCAGCAACAGCTCCCAAACCGAAGGAGCCAGGACCCAAACACCTAGCTGGCCTGAAGGGCCCCCAGGGGGCCCCCAAGGAGCTCCTCTCCATTTGGGTCTGGGGGCTTTCGTTGGGCCGGGAACCTGGGAGGTACCTGCAAGGTTGCAGTTCGCGGCCCGAGAAGCACTCTCCGGCCAACATGCCCAACTGCAGCAACAGCTCCCAAAGCGAAGGAGCCAGGACCCAAAGACCTAGCTGGCCTGAAGGGCCCCCAGGGGGCCCCCAAGCAGCCCCTCTCCATTTGGGTCTGGGGGCTTTTGTTGGGCAAGGAACCTGGGAGATTCCTGCAAGGTTGCAGTTCGAGGCCCGAGAAGCACTCTCCGGCCAACATGCCCAACTGCAGCAACAGCTCCCAAACCGAAGGAGCCAGGACCCAAAGACCTAGCTGGCCTGAAGGGCCCCCATGGGGTCCCCAAGGAGCTCCTCTCCATTTGGGTCTGGGGGCTTTAGTTGGGCCGGGAACCTGAGAGGTACCTGCAAGGTTGCAGTTCGCGGCCCGAGAAGCACTCTCCGGCCAACATGCCCAACTGCAGCAACAGCTCCCAAACCGAATGAGCCAGGACACAAAGACCTAGCTGGCCTGAAGGGCCCCCAGGGGGCCCCCAAGCAGCCCCTCTCCATTTGGGTCTGGGGGCTTTCGTTGGGCATGTATACCTGAGAGGTACCTGCAAGGTTACAGTTCGCGGCCCGAGAAGCACTCTCCGGCCAACATGCCCAACTGCAGCAACAGCTCCCAAAGCGAAGGAGCCAGGACCCAAAGACCTAGCTGGCCTGAAGTGCCCCCAGGGGGTCCCCAAGCAGCCCCTCTCCATTTGGGTCTGGGGGCTTTCGTTGGGCGGGGAACCTGGGAGATTCCTGCAAGGTTGCAGTTCGCGGCCCGAGAAGCACTCTCCGGCCAACATGCCCAACTGCAGCAACAGCTCCCAAAGTGAAGGAGCCAGGACCCAAAGACCTAGCTGGCCTGAAGGGCCCCCAGGGGGCCCCCAAGGAGCCCCTCTCAATTTGGGTCTGGGGGCTTTCGTTGGGCATGGAACCTGGGAGATTCCTGCAAGGTTGCAGTTCGCGGCCCGAGAAGCACTCTCCGGCCAACATGCCCAACTGCAGCAACAGCTCCCAAACCGAAGGAGCCAGGACCCAAAGACCTAGCTGGCCTGAAGGGCCCCCAGGGGGCCCCCAAGGAGCTCCTCTCCATTTGGGTCTGGCGGCTTTAGTTGGGCCGGGAACCTGGGAGGTACCTGCAAGGTTGCAGTTCGCGGCCCGAGAAGCACTCTCCGGCCAACATGCCCAACTGCAGCAACAGCTCCCAAAGCGAAGGAGCCAGGACCCAAAGACCTAGCTGGCCTGAAGGGCCCCCAGGGGGCCCCCAAGCAGACCCTCTCCATTTGGGTCTGGGGGCTTTTGTTGGGCCGGGAACCTGGGAGGTACCTGCAAGGTTGCAGTTCGAGGCCCGAGAAGCACTCTCCGGCCAACATGCCCAACTGCAGCAACAGCTCCCAAACCGAAGGAGCCAGGACCCAAAGACCTAGCTGGCCTGAAGGGCCCCCAAGGGGCCCCCAAGCAGCCCCTCTCAATTTGGGTCTGGGGGCTTTCGTTGGGCCGGGAACCTGGGAGATTCCTGCAAGGTTGCAGTTCGAGGCCCGAGAAGCACTCTCCGGCCAACATGCCCAACTGCAGCAACAGCTCCCAAACCGAATGAGCCAGGACACAAAGACCTAGCTGGCCTGAAGGGCCCCCAGGGGGCCCCCAAGCAGCCCCTCTCCATTTGGGTCTGGGGGCTTTCGTTGGGCATGTATACCTGAGAGGTACCTGCAAGGTTACACTTCGCGGCCCGAGAAGCACTCTCCGGCCAACATGCCCAACTGCAGCAACAGCTCCCAAAGCGAAGGAGGCAGGACCCAAAGACCTAGCTGGCCTGAAGTGCCCCCAGGGGGTCCCCGAGCAGCCCCTCTCCATTTGGGTCTGGGGGCTTTCGTTGGGCGGGGAACCTGGGAGATTTCTGCAAAGTTGCAGTTCGCGGCCCGAGAAGCACTCTCCGGCCAACATGCCCAACTGCAGCAACAGCTCCCAAACCGAAGGAGCCAGGACACAAAGACCTAGCTGGCCTGAAGGGCCCCCAGGGGGCCCCCAAGCAGCCCCTCTCCATTTGGGTCTGGGGGCTTTCGTTGGGCCGGGAACCTGGGAGATTCCTGCAAGGTTGCAGTTCGCGGCCCGAGAAGCACTCTCCGGCCAACATGCCCAACTGCAGCAACAGCTCCCAAACCGAAGGAGCCAGGACCCAAAGACCTAGCTGGCCTGAAGGGCCCCCATGGGGTCCCCAAGGAGCTCCTCTCCATTTGGGTCTGGGGGCTTTAGTTGGGCCGGGAACCTGGGAGGTACCTGCAAGGTTGCAGTTCGCTGCCCGAGAAGCACTCTCCGGCCAACATGCCCAACTGCAGCAACAGCTCCCAAAGCGAAGGAGCCAGGACCCAAAGACCTAGCTGGCCTGAAGGGCCCCCAGGGGGCCCCCAAGCAGCCCCTCTCCATTTGGGTCTGGGGGCTTTTGTTGGGCCGGGAACCTGGGAGATTCCTGCAAGGTTGCAGTTCGCGGCCCGAGAAGCACTCTCCGGCCAACATGCCCAACTGCAGCAACAGCTCCCAAACCGAATGAGCCAGGACACAAAGACCTAGCTGGCCTGAAGGGCCCCCAGGGGGTCCCCAAGCAGCCCCTCTCCATTTGGGTCTGGGGGCTTTCGTTGGGCATGTATACCTGAGAGGTACCTGCAAGGTTACAGTTCGCGGCCCGAGAAGCACTCTCCGGCCAACATGCCCAACTGCAGCAACAGCTCCCAAAGCGAAGGAGCCAGGACCCAAAGACCTAGCTGGCCTGAAGTGCCCCCATGGGGCCCCCAAGCAGCCCCTCTCCATTTGGGTCTGGGGGCTTTCGTTGGGCCGGGAACCTGGGAGGTACCTGCAAGGTTGCAGTTCGCGGCCCGAGAAGCACTCTCCGGCCAACATGCCCAACTGCAGCAACAGCTCCCAAACCGAAGGAGCCAGGACCCAAAGACCTAGCTGGCCTGAAGGGCCCCCAGGGGGCCCCCAAGCAGCCCCTCTCAATTTGGGTCTGGGGGCTTTCGTTGGGCCGGGAACCTGGGAGGTACCTGCAAGGTTGCAGTTCGCGGCCCGAGAAGCACTCTCCGGCCAACATGCCCAACTGCAGCAACAGCTCCCAAACCGAAGGAGCCAGGACCCAAAGACCTAGCTGGCCTGAAGGGCCCCCAGGGGGCCCCCAAGGAGCTCCTCTCCATTTGGGTCTGGGGGCTTTCGTTGGGCCGGGAACCTGGGAGGTACCTGCAAGGTTGCAGTTCGCGGCCCGAGAAGCACTCTCCGGCCAACATGCCCAACTGCAGCAACAGCTCCCAAAGCGAAGGAGCCAGGACCCAAAGACCTAGCTGGCCTGAAGGGCCCCCAGGGGGCCCCCAAGCAGCCCCTCTCCATTTGGGTCTGGGGGCTTTTGTTGGGCAAGGAACCTGGGAGATTCCTGCAAGGTTGCAGTTCGAGGCCCGAGAAGCACTCTCCGGCCAACATGCCCAACTGCAGCAACAGCTCCCAAACCGAAGGAGCCAGGACCCAAAGACCTAGCTGGCCTGAAGGGCCCCCATGGTGTCCCCAAGGAGCTCCTCTCCATTTGGGTCTGGGGGCTTTAGTTGGGCCGGGAACCTGAGAGGTACCTGCAAGGTTGCAGTTCGCGGCCCGAGAAGCACTCTCCGGCCAACATGCCCAACTGCAGCAACAGCTCCCAAACCGAATGAGCCAGGACACAAAGACCTAGCTGGCCTGAAGGGCCCCCAGGGGGCCCCCAAGCAGCCCCTCTCCATTTGGGTCTGCGGGCTTTCGTTGGGCATGTATACCTGAGAGGTACCTGCAAGGTTACATTTCGCGGCCCGAGAAGCACTCTCCGGCCAACATGCCCAACTGCAGCAACAGCTCCCAAAGCGAAGGAGCCAGGACCCAAAGACCTAGCTGGCCTGAAGTGCCCCCAGGGGGTCCCCAAGCAGCCCCTCTCCATTTGGGTCTGGGGGCTTTCGTTGGGCGGGGAACCTGGGAGATTCATGCAAGGTTGCAGTTCGCGGCCCGAGAAGCACTCTCCGGCCAACATGCCCAACTGCAGCAACAGCTCCCAAAGCGAAGGAGCCAGGACCCAAAGACCTAGCTGGCCTGAAGGGCCCCCAGGGGGCCCCCAAGCAGCCCCTCTCCATTTGGGTCTGGGGGCTTTCGTTGGGCATGGAACCTGGGAGATTCCTGCAAGGTTGCAGTTCGCGGCCCGAGAAGCACTCTCCGGCCAACATGCCCAACTGCAGCAACAGCTCCCAAACCGAAGGAGCCAGGACCCAAAGACCTAGCTGGCCTGAAGGGCCCCCAGGGGGCCCCCAAGGAGCTCCTCTCCATTTGGGTCTGGCGGCTTTAGTTGGGCCGGGAACCTGGGAGGTACCTGCAAGGTTGCAGTTCGCGGCCCGAGAAGCACTCTCCGGCCAACATGCCCAACTGCAGCAACAGCTCCCAAAGCGAAGGAGCCAGGACCCAAAGACCTAGCTGGCCTGAAGGGCCCCCAGGGGGCCCCCAAGCAGACCCTCTCCATTTGGGTCTGGGGGCTTTTGTTGGGCCGGGAACCTGGGAGACTCCTGCAAGGTTGCAGTTCGAGGCCCGAGAAGCACTCTCCGGCCAACATGCCCAACTGCAGCAACAGCTCCCAAACCGAAGGAGCCAGGACCCAAAGACCTAGCTGGCCTGAAGGGCCCCCAAGGGGCCCCCAAGCAGCCCCTCTCAATTTGGGTCTGGGGGCTTTAGTTGGGCCGGGAACCTGGGAGGTACCTGCAAGGTTGCAGTTCGCGGCCCGAGAAGCACTCTCCGGCCAACATGCCCAACTGCAGCAACAGCTCCCAAACCGAATGAGCCAGGACACAAAGACCTAGCTGGCCTGAAGGGCCCCCAGGGGGCCCCCAAGCAGCCCCTCTCCATTTGGGTCTGGGGGCTTTCGTTGGGCATGTATACCTGAGAGGTTCCTGCAAGGTTACACTTCGCGGCCCGAGAAGCACTCTCCGGCCAACATGCCCAACTGCAGCAACAGCTCCCAAAGCGAAGGAGCCAGGACCCAAAGACCTAGCTGGCCTGAAGTGCCCCCAGGGGGTCCCCGAGCAGCCCCTCTCCATTTGGGTCTGGGGGCTTTCGTTGGGCGGGGAACCTGGGAGATTTCTGCAAAGTTGCAGTTCGCGGCCCGAGAAGCACTCTCCGGCCAACATGCCCAACTGCAGCAACAGCTCCCAAACCGAAGGAGCCAGGACCCAAAGACCTAGCTGGCCTGAAGGGCCCCCAGGGGGCCCCCAAGGAGCTCCTCTCCATTTGGGTCTGGGGGCTTTAGTTGGGCCGGGAACCTGGGAGGTACCTGCAAGGTTGCAGTTCGCGGCCGGAGAAGCACTCTCCGGCCAACATGCCCAACTGCAGCAACAGCTCCCAAACCGAAGGAGCCAGGACCCAAAGACCTAGCTGGCCTGAAGGGCCCCCAAGGGGCCCCCAAGCAGCCCCTCTCAATTTGGGTCTGGGGGCTTTCGTTGGGCCGGGAACCTGGGAGGTACCTGCAAGGTTGCAGTTGGCGGCCCGAGAAGCACTCTCCGGCCAACATGCCCAACTGCAGCAACAGCTCCCAAACCGAAGGAGCCAGGACCCAAAGACCTAGCTGGCCTGAAGGGCCCCCAAGGGGCCCCCAAGCAGCCCCTCTCAATTTGGGTCTGGGGGCTTTCGTTGGGCCGGTAACCTGGGAGATTCCTGCATGGTTGCAGTTCGAGGCCCGAGAAGCACTCTCCGGCCAACATGCCCAACTGCAGCAACAGCTCCCAAACCGAAGGAGCCAGGACACAAAGACCTAGCTGGCCTGAAGGGCCCCCAGGGGGCCCCCAAGCAGCCCCTCTCCATTTGGGTCTGGGGGCTTTCGTTGGGCATGTATACCTGAGAGGTACCTGCAAGGTTACACTTCGCGGCCCGAGAAGCACTCTCCGGCCAACATGCCCAACTGCAGCAACAGCTCCCAAAGCGAAGGAGCCAGGACCCAAAGACCTAGCTGGCCTGAAGGGCCCCCAGGGGGTCCCCAAGCAGCCCCTCTCCATTTGGGTCTGGGGGCTTTCGTTGGGCGGGGAACCTGGGAGTTTCCTGCAAAGTTGCAGTTCGCGGCCCGAGAAGCACTCTCCGGCCAACATGCCCAACTGCAGCAACAGCTCCCAAACCGAAGGAGCCAGGACCCAAAGACCTAGCTGGCCTGAAGGGCCCCCATGGGGCCCCCAAGGAGCTCCTCTCCATTTGGGTCTGGGATCTTTAGTTGGGCCGGGAACCTGGGAGGTACCTTCAAGGTTGCAGTTCGCTGCCGGAGAAGCACTCTCCGGCCAACATGCCCAACTGCAGCAACAGCTCCCAAACCGAAGGAGCCAGGACCCAAAGACCTAGCTGGCCTGAAGGGCCCCCAGGGGGCCCCCAAGCAGCCCCTCTCAATTTGGGTCTGGGGGCTTTCGTTGGGCCGGGAACCTGGGAGGTACCTGCAAGGTTGCAGTTGGCGGCCCGAGAAGCACTCTCCGGCCAACATGCCCAACTGCAGCAACAGCTCCCAAACCGAAGGAGCCAGGACCCAAAGACCTAGCTGGCCTGAAGGGCCCCCAGGGGGGCCCCAAGCAGCCCCTCTCAATTTGGGTCTGGGGGCTTTCGTTGGGCCGGGAACCTGGGAGAATCCTGCAAGGTTGCAGTTCGCGTCCCGAGAAGCACTCTCCGGCCAACATGCCCAACTGCAGCAACAGCTCCCAAAGCGAAGGAGCCAGGACCCAAACACCTAGCTGGCCTGAAGGGCCCCCAGGGGGCCCCCAAGCAGCCCCTCTCCATTTGGGTCTGGGGGCTTTCGTTGGGCCGGGAACCTGGGAGAATCCTGCAAGGTTGCAGTTCGCGGCCCGAGAAGCACTCTCCGGCCAACATGCCCAACTGCAGCAACAGCTCCCAAAGCGAAGGAGCCAGGACCCAAAGACCTAGCTGGCCTGAAGGGCCCCCAGGGGGCCCCCAAGCAGCCCCTCTCAATTTGGGTCTGGGGGCTTTCGTTGGGCCGGGAACCTGGGAGGTACCTGCAAGGTTGCAGTTCGCGGCCCGAGAAGCACTCTCCGGCCAACATGCCCAACTGCAGCAACAGCTCCCAAACCGAAGGAGCCAGGACCCAAAGACCTAGCTGGCCTGAAGGGCCCCCAGGGGGCCCCCAAGCAGCCCCTCTCCATTTGGGTCTGGGGGCTTTCGTTGGGCCGGGAACCTGGGAGGTACCTGCAAGGTTGCAGTTCGCGGCCCGAGAAGCACTCTCCGGCCAACATGCCCAACTGCAGCAACAGCTCCCAAAGCGAAGGAGCCAGGACCCAAAGACCTAGCTGGCCTGAAGGGCCCCCAGGGGGCCCCCAAGCAGCCCCTCTCAATTTGGGTCTGGGGGCTTTCGTTGGGCCGGGAACCTGGGAGGTACCTGCAAGGTTGCAGTTCGCGGCCCGAGAAGCACTCTCCGGCCAACATGCCCAACTGCAGCAACAGCTCCCAAACCGAAGGAGCCAGGACCCAAAGACCTAGCTGGCCTGAAGGGCCCCCAGGGGGCCCCCAAGGAGCTCCTCTCCATTTGGGTCTGGGGGCTTTCGTTGGGCCGGGAACCTGGGAGGTACCTGCAAGGTTGCAGTTCGCGGCCCGAGAAGCACTCTCCGGCCAACATGCCCAACTGCAGCAACAGCTCCCAAAGCGAAGGAGCCAGGACCCAAAGACCTAGCTGGCCTGAAGGGCCCCCAGGGGGCCCCCAAGCAGCCCCTCTCCATTTGGGTCTGGGGGCTTTTGTTGGGCAAGGAACCTGGGAGATTCCTGCAAGGTTGCAGTTCGAGGCCCGAGAAGCACTCTCCGGCCAACATGCCCAACTGCAGCAACAGCTCCCAAAGCGAAGGAGCCAGGACCCAAAGACCTAGCTGGCCTGAAGTGCCCCCAGGGGGTCCCCAAGCAGCCCCTCTCCATTTGGGTCTGGGGGCTTTCGTTGGGCGGGGAACCTGGGAGATTCCTGCAAGGTTGCAGTTCGCGGCCCGAGAAGCACTCTCCGGCCAACATGCCCAACTGCAGCAACAGCTCCCAAAGCGAAGGAGCCAGGACCCAAAGACCTAGCTGGCCTGAAGGGCCCCCAGGGGGCCCCCAAGGAGCCCCTCTCAATTTGGGTCTGGGGGCTTTCGTTGGGCATGGAACCTGGGAGATTCCTGCAAGGTTGCAGTTCGCGGCCCGAGAAGCACTCTCCGGCCAACATGCCCAACTGCAGCAACAGCTCCCAAACCGAAGGAGCCAGGACCCAAAGACCTAGCTGGCCTGAAGGGCCCCCAGGGGGCCCCCAAGGAGCTCCTCTCCATTTGGGTCTGGCGGCTTTAGTTGGGCCGGGAACCTGGGAGGTACCTGCAAGGTTGCAGTTCGCGGCCCGAGAAGCACTCTCCGGCCAACATGCCCAACTGCAGCAACAGCTCCCAAAGCGAAGGAGCCAGGACCCAAAGACCTAGCTGGCCTGAAGGGCCCCCAGGGGGCCCCCAAGCAGCCCCTCTCAATTTGGGTCTGGGGGCTTTCGTTGGGCCGGGAACCTGGGAGGTACCTGCAAGGTTGCAGTTGGCGGCCCGAGAAGCACTCTCCGGCCAACATGCCCAACTGCAGCAACAGCTCCCAAACCGAAGGAGCCAGGACCCAAAGACCTAGCTGGCCTGAAGGGCCCCCAGGGGGGCCCCAAGCAGCCCCTCTCAATTTGGGTCTGGGGGCTTTCGTTGGGCCGGGAACCTGGGAGAATCCTGCAAGGTTGCAGTTCGCGTCCCGAGAAGCACTCTCCGGCCAACATGCCCAACTGCAGCAACAGCTCCCAAAGCGAAGGAGCCAGGACCCAAACACCTAGCTGGCCTGAAGGGCCCCCAGGGGGCCCCCAAGCAGCCCCTCTCCATTTGGGTCTGGGGGCTTTCGTTGGGCCGGGAACCTGGGAGAATCCTGCAAGGTTGCAGTTCGCGGCCCGAGAAGCACTCTCCGGCCAACATGCCCAACTGCAGCAACAGCTCCCAAAGCGAAGGAGCCAGGACCCAAAGACCTAGCTGGCCTGAAGGGCCCCCAGGGGGCCCCCAAGCAGCCCCTCTCAATTTGGGTCTGGGGGCTTTCGTTGGGCCGGGAACCTGGGAGGTACCTGCAAGGTTGCAGTTCGCGGCCCGAGAAGCACTCTCCGGCCAACATGCCCAACTGCAGCAACAGCTCCCAAACCGAAGGAGCCAGGACCCAAAGACCTAGCTGGCCTGAAGGGCCCCCAGGGGGCCCCCAAGCAGCCCCTCTCCATTTGGGTCTGGGGGCTTTCGTTGGGCCGGGAACCTGGGAGGTACCTGCAAGGTTGCAGTTCGCGGCCCGAGAAGCACTCTCCGGCCAACATGCCCAACTGCAGCAACAGCTCCCAAAGCGAAGGAGCCAGGACCCAAAGACCTAGCTGGCCTGAAGGGCCCCCAGGGGGCCCCCAAGCAGCCCCTCTCAATTTGGGTCTGGGGGCTTTCGTTGGGCCGGGAACCTGGGAGGTACCTGCAAGGTTGCAGTTCGCGGCCCGAGAAGCACTCTCCGGCCAACATGCCCAACTGCAGCAACAGCTCCCAAACCGAAGGAGCCAGGACCCAAAGACCTAGCTGGCCTGAAGGGCCCCCAGGGGGCCCCCAAGGAGCTCCTCTCCATTTGGGTCTGGGGGCTTTCGTTGGGCCGGGAACCTGGGAGGTACCTGCAAGGTTGCAGTTCGCGGCCCGAGAAGCACTCTCCGGCCAACATGCCCAACTGCAGCAACAGCTCCCAAAGCGAAGGAGCCAGGACCCAAAGACCTAGCTGGCCTGAAGGGCCCCCAGGGGGCCCCCAAGCAGCCCCTCTCCATTTGGGTCTGGGGGCTTTTGTTGGGCAAGGAACCTGGGAGATTCCTGCAAGGTTGCAGTTCGAGGCCCGAGAAGCACTCTCCGGCCAACATGCCCAACTGCAGCAACAGCTCCCAAAGCGAAGGAGCCAGGACCCAAAGACCTAGCTGGCCTGAAGTGCCCCCAGGGGGTCCCCAAGCAGCCCCTCTCCATTTGGGTCTGGGGGCTTTCGTTGGGCGGGGAACCTGGGAGATTCCTGCAAGGTTGCAGTTCGCGGCCCGAGAAGCACTCTCCGGCCAACATGCCCAACTGCAGCAACAGCTCCCAAAGCGAAGGAGCCAGGACCCAAAGACCTAGCTGGCCTGAAGGGCCCCCAGGGGGCCCCCAAGGAGCCCCTCTCAATTTGGGTCTGGGGGCTTTCGTTGGGCATGGAACCTGGGAGATTCCTGCAAGGTTGCAGTTCGCGGCCCGAGAAGCACTCTCCGGCCAACATGCCCAACTGCAGCAACAGCTCCCAAACCGAAGGAGCCAGGACACAAAGACCTAGCTGGCCTGAAGGGCCCCCAAGGGGCCCCCAAGCAGCCCCTCTCAATTTGGGTCTGGGGGCTTTCGTTGGGCCGGGAACCTGGGAGGTACCTGCAAGGTTGCAGTTGGCGGCCCGAGAAGCACTCTCCGGCCAACATGCCCAACTGCAGCAACAGCTCCCAAACCGAAGGAGCCAGGACCCAAAGACCTAGCTGGCCTGAAGGGCCCCCAGGGGGCCCCCAAGCAGCCCCTCTCAATTTGGGTCTGGGGGCTTTCGTTGGGCCGGGAACCTGGGAGGTACCTGCAAGGTTGCAGTTGGCGGCCCGAGAAGCACTCTCCGGCCAACATGCCCAACTGCAGCAACAGCTCCCAAACCGAAGGAGCCAGGACCCAAAGACCTAGCTGGCCTGAAGGGCCCCCAGGGGGGCCCCAAGCAGCCCCTCTCAATTTGGGTCTGGGGGCTTTCGTTGGGCCGGGAACCTGGGAGAATCCTGCAAGTTTGCAGTTCGCGTCCCGAGAAGCACTCTCCGGCCAACATGCCCAACTGCAGCAACAGCTCCCAAAGCGAAGGAGCCAGGACCCAAAGACCTAGCTGGCCTGAAGGGCCCCCAGGGGGCCCCCAAGCAGCCCCTCTCCATTTGGGTCTGGGGGCTTTCGTTGGGCCGGGAACCTGGGAGAATCCTGCAAGGTTGCAGTTCGCGGCCCGAGAAGCACTCTCCGGCCAACATGCCCAACTGCAGCAACAGCTCCCAAAGCGAAGGAGCCAGGACCCAAAGACCTAGCTGGCCTGAAGGGCCCCCAGGGGGCCCCCAAGCAGCCCCTCTCAATTTGGGTCTGGGGGCTTTCGTTGGGCCGGGAACCTGGGAGGTACCTGCAAGGTTGCAGTTCGCGGCCCGAGAAGCACTCTCCGGCCAACATGCCCAACTGCAGCAACAGCTCCCAAACCGAAGGAGCCAGGACCCAAAGACCTAGCTGGCCTGAAGGGCCCCCAGGGGGCCCCCAAGCAGCCCCTCTCCATTTGGGTCTGGGGGCTTTCGTTGGGCCGGGAACCTGGGAGGTACCTGCAAGGTTGCAGTTCGCGGCCCGAGAAGCACTCTCCGGCCAACATGCCCAACTGCAGCAACAGCTCCCAAACCGAAGGAGCCAGGACCCAAAGACCTAGCTGGCCTGAAGGGCCCCCAGGGGGCCCCCAAGCAGCCCCTCTCAATTTGGGTCTGGGGGCTTTCGTTGGGCCGGGAACCTGAGAGGTACCTGCAAGGTTGCAGTTCGCGGCCCGAGAAGCACTCTCCGGCCAACATGCCCAACTGCAGCAACAGCTCCCAAACCGAAGGAGCCAGGACCCAAAGACCTAGCTGGCCTGAAGGGCCCCCAGGGGGCCCCCAAGGAGCTCCTCTCCATTTGGGTCTGGGGGCTTTCGTTGGGCCGGGAACCTGGGAGGTACCTGCAAGGTTGCAGTTCGCGGCCCGAGAAGCACTCTCCGGCCAACATGCCCAACTGCAGCAACAGCTCCCAAAGCGAAGGAGCCAGGACCCAAAGACCTAGCTGGCCTGAAGGGCCCCCAGGGGGCCCCCAAGCAGCCCCTCTCCATTTGGGTCTGGGGGCTTTTGTTGGGCAAGGAACCTGGGAGATTCCTGCAAGGTTGCAGTTCGAGGCCCGAGAAGCACTCTCCGGCCAACATGCCCAACTGCAGCAACAGCTCCCAAAGCGAAGGAGCCAGGACCCAAAGACCTAGCTGGCCTGAAGTGCCCCCAGGGGGTCCCCAAGCAGCCCCTCTCCATTTGGGTCTGGGGGCTTTCGTTGGGCGGGGAACCTGGGAGATTCATGCAAGGTTGCAGTTCGCGGCCCGAGAAGCACTCTCCGGCCAACATGCCCAACTGCAGCAACAGCTCCCAAAGCGAAGGAGCCAGGACCCAAAGACCTAGCTGGCCTGAAGGGCCCCCAGGGGGCCCCCAAGGAGCCCCTCTCAATTTGGGTCTGGGGGCTTTCGTTGGGCATGGATCCTGGGAGATTCCTGCAAGGTTGCAGTTCGCGGCCCGAGAAGCACTCTCCGGCCAACATGCCCAACTGCAGCAACAGCTCCCAAACCGAAGGAGCCAGGACCCAAAGACCTAGCTGGCCTGAAGGGCCCCCAGGGGGCCCCCAAGGAGCTCCTCTCCATTTGGGTCTGGCGGCTTTAGTTGGGCCGGGAACCTGGGAGGTACCTGCAAGGTTGCAGTTCGCGGCCCGAGAAGCACTCTCCGGCCAACATGCCCAACTGCAGCAACAGCTCCCAAACCGAAGGAGCCAGGACCCAAAGACCTAGCTGGCCTGAAGGGCCCCCAGGGGGCCCCCAAGCAGACCCTCTCCATTTGGGTCTGGGGGCTTTTGTTGGGCCGGGAACCTGGGAGATTCCTGCAAGGTTGCAGTTCGAGGCCCGAGAAGCACTCTCCGGCCAACATGCCCAACTGCAGCAACAGCTCCCAAACCGAAGGAGCCAGGACCCAAAGTCCTAGCTGGCCTGAAGGGCCCCCAAGGGGCCCCCAAGCAGCCCCTCTCAATTTGGGTCTGGGGGCTTTCGTTGGGCCGGGAACCTGGGAGATTCCTGCAAGGTTGCAGTTCGAGGCCCGAGAAGCACTCTCCGGCCAACATGCCCAACTGCAGCAACAGCTCCCAAACCGAATGAGCCAGGACACAAAGACCTAGCTGGCCTGAAGGGCCCCCAGGGGGCCCCCAAGCAGCCCCTCTCCATTTGGGTCTGGGGGCTTTCGTTGGGCATGTATACCTGAGAGGTACCTGCAAGGTTACACTTCGCGGCCCGAGAAGCACTCTCCGGCCAACATGCCCAACTGCAGCAACAGCTCCCAAAGCGAAGGAGCCAGGACCCAAAGACCTAGCTGGCCTGAAGTGCCCCCAGGGGGTCCCCGAGCAGCCCCTCTCCATTTGGGTCTGGGGGCTTTCGTTGGGCGGGGAACCTGGGAGATTCCTGCAAAGTTGCAGTTCGCGGCCCGAGAAGCACTCTCCGGCCAACATGCCCAACTGCAGCAACAGCTCCCAAACCGAAGGAGCCAGGACCCAAAGACCTAGCTGGCCTGAAGGGCCCCCATGGGGCCCCCAAGGAGCTCCTCTCCATTTGGGTCTGGGGGCTTTAGTTGGGCCGGGAACCTGGGAGGTACCTTCAAGGTTGCAGTTCGCTGCCGGAGAATCACTCTCCGGCCAACATGCCCAACTGCAGCAACAGCTCCCAAACCGAAGGAGCCAGGACCCAAAGACCTAGCTGGCCTGAAGGGCCCCCAAGGGGCCCCCAAGCAGCCCCTCTCAATTTGGGTCTGGGGGCTTTCGTTGGGGCGGGAACCTGGGAGGTACCTGCAAGGTTGCAGTTGGCAGCCCGAGAAGCACTCTCCGGCCAACATGCCCAACTGCAGCAACAGCTCCCAAACCGAATGAGCCAGGACCCAAAGACCTAGCTGGCCTGAAGGGCCCCCAGGGGGCCCCCAAGCAGCCCCTCTCAATTTGGGTCTGGGGGCTTTCGTTGGGCCGGTAACCTGGGAGATTCCTGCATGGTTGCAGTTCGAGGCCCGAGAAGCACTCTCCGGCCAACATGCCCAACTGCAGCAACAGCTCCCAAACCGAAGGAGCCAGGACACAAAGACCTAGCTGGCCTGAAGGGCCCCCAGGGGGCCCCCAAGCAGCCCCTCTCCATTTGGGTCTGGGGGCTTTCGTTGGGCATGTATACCTGAGAGGTACCTGCAAGGTTACAGTTCGCGGCCCGAGAAGCACTCTCCGGCCAACATGCCCAACTGCAGCAACAGCTCCCAAAGCGAAGGAGCCAGGACCCAAAGACCTAGCTGGCCTGAAGGGCCCCCAGGGGGTCCCCAAGCAGCCCCTCTCCATTTGGGTCTGGGGGCTTTCGTTGGGCGGGGAACCTGGGAGTTTCCTGCAAAGTTGCAGTTCGCGGCCCGAGAAGCACTCTCCGGCCAACATGCCCAACTGCAGCAACAGCTCCCAAACCGAAGGAGCCAGGACCCAAAGACCTAGCTGGCCTGAAGGGCCCCCATGGGGCCCCCAAGGAGCTCCTCTCCATTTGGGTCTGGGGGCTTTAGTTGGGCCGGGAACCTGGGAGGTACCTTCAAGGTTGCAGTTCGCTGCCGGAGAATCACTCTCCGGCCAACATGCCCAACTGCAGCAACAGCTCCCAAACCGAAGGAGCCAGGACCCAAAGACCTAGCTGGCCTGAAGGGCCCCCAAGGGGCCCCCAAGCAGCCCCTCTCAATTTGGGTCTGGGGGCTTTCGTTGGGCCGGGAACCTGGGAGGTACCTGCAAGGTTGCAGTTGGCGGCCCGAGAAGCACTCTCCGGCCAACATGCCCAACTGCAGCAACAGCTCCCAAACCGAAGGAGCCAGGACCCAAAGACCTAGCTGGCCTGAAGGGCCCCCAGGGGGCCCCCAAGGAGCTCCTCTCCATTTGGGTCTGGGGGCTTTCGTTGGGCCGGGAACCTGGGAGGTACCTGCAAGGTTGCAGTTCGAGGCCCGAGAAGCACTCTCCGGCCAACATGCCCAACTGCAGCAACAGCTCCCAAAGCGAAGGAGCCAGGACCCAAAGACCTAGCTGGCCTGAAGGGCCCCCAGGGGGCCCCCAAGCAGCCCCTCTCCATTTGGGTCTGGGGGCTTTTGTTGGGCCGGGAACCTGGGAGAATCCTGCATGGTTGCAGTTCGAGGCCCGAGAAGCACTCTCCGGCCAACATGCCCAACTGCAGCAACAGCTCCCAAAGCGAAGGAGCCAGGACACAAAGACCTAGCTGGCCTGAAGGGCCCCCAGGGGGCCCCCAAGCAGCCCCTCTCCATTTGGGTCTGGGGGCTTTCGTTGGGCATGTATACCTGAGAGGTACCTGCAAGGTTACACTTCGCGGCCCGAGAAGCACTCTCCGGCCAACATGCCCAACTGCAGCAACAGCTCCCAAAGCGAAGGAGCCAGGACCCAAAGACCTAGCTGGCCTGAAGGGCCCCCAGGGGGCCCCCAAGCAGCCCCTCTCCATTTGGGTCTGGGGGCTTTCGTTGGGCGGGGAACCTGGGAGTTTCCTGCAAAGTTGCAGTTCGCGGCCCGAGAAGCACTCTCCGGCCAACATGCCCAACTGCAGCAACAGCTCCCAAACCGAAGGAGCCAGGACCCAAAGACCTAGCTGGCCTGAAGGGCCCCCATGGGGCCCCCAAGGAGCTCCTCTCCATTTGGGTCTGGGGGCTTTAGTTGGGCCGGGAACCTGGGAGGTACCTTCAAGGTTGAAGTTCGCGGCCCGAGAAGCACTCTCCGGCCAACATGCCCAACTGCAGCAACAGCTCCCAAACCGAAGGAGCCAGGACCCAAAGACCTAGCTGGCCTGAAGGGCCCCCATGGGGCCCCCAAGGAGCTCCTCTCCATTTGGGTCTGGGGGCTTTAGTTGGGCCGGGAACCTGGGAGATTCCTGCAAGGTTGCAGTTCGAGGCCCGAGAAGCACTCTCCGGCCAACATGCCCAACTGCAGCAACAGCTCCCAAACCGAAGGAGCCAGGACCCAAAGACCTAGCTGGCCTGAAGGGCCCCCAAGCGGCCCCCAAGCAGACCCTCTCAATTTGGGTCTGGGGGCTTTCGGTGGGCCGGGAACCTGGGAGAATCCTGCAAGGTTGCAGTTGGCGGCCCGAGAAGCACTCTCCGGCCAACATGCCCAACTACAGCAACAGCTCCCAAACCGAAGGAGCCAGGACCCAAAGACCTAGCTGGCCTGAAGGGCCCCCAGGGGGCCCCCAAGCAGCCCCTCTCAATTTGGGTCTGGGGGCTTTCGTTGGGCCGGGAACCTGGGAGAATCCTGCAAGGTTGCAGTTCGCGGCCCGAGAAGCACTCTCCGGCCAACATGCCCAACTGCAGCAACAGCTCCCAAACCGAAGGAGCCAGGACCCAAAGACCTAGCTGGCCTGAAGGGCCCCCAGGGGGCCCCCAAGCAGCCCCTCTCCATTTGGGTCTGGGGGCTTTCGTTGGGCATGTATACCTGAGAGGTACCTGCAAGGTTACAGTTCGCGGCCCGAGAAGCACTCTCCGGCCAACATGCCCAACTGCAGCAACAGCTCCCAAAGCGAAGGAGCCAGGACCCAAAGACCTAGCTGGCCTGAAGTGCCCCCAGGGGGTCCCCAAGCAGCCCCTCTCCATTTGGGTCTGGGGGCTTTCGTTGGGCCGGGAACCTGGGAGTTTCCTGCAAAGTTGCAGTTCGCGGCCCGAGAAGCACTCTCCGGCCAACATGCCCAACTGCAGCAACAGCTCCCAAACCGAAGGAGCCAGGACCCAAAGACCTAGCTGGCCTGAAGGGCCCCCAGGGGGGCCCCAAGGAGCTCCTCTCCATTTGGGTCTGGGGGCTTTCGTTGGGCCGGGAACCTGGGAGGTACCTGCAAGGTTGCAGTTGGCGGCCGGAGAAGCACTCTCCGGCCAACATGCCCAACTGCAGCAACAGCTCCCAAACCGAAGGAGCCAGGACCCAAAGACCTAGCTGGCCTGAAGGGCCCCCAGGGGGCCCCCAAGCAGCCCCTCTCAATTTGGGTCTGGGGGCTTTCGTTGGGCTGGGAACCTGGGAGGTACCTGCAAGGTTGCAGTTGGCGGCCCGAGAAGCACTCTCCGGCCAACATGCCCAACTGCAGCAACAGCTCCCAAAGCGAAGGAGCCAGGACCCAAAGACCTAGCTGGCCTGAAGGGCCCCCAGGGGGTCCCCAAGCAGCCCCTCTCCATTTGGGTCTTGGGGCTTTCGTTGGGCGGGGAACCTGGGAGTTTCCTGCAAAGTTGCAGTTCGCGGCCCGAGAAGCACTCTCCGGCCAACATGCCCAACTGCAGCAACAGCTCCCAAACCGAAGGAGCCAGGACCCAAAGACCTAGCTGGCCTGAAGGGCCCCCATGGGGGCCCCAAGGAGCTCCTCTCCATTTGGGTCTGGGGGCTTTAGTTGGGCGGGGAACCTGGGAGGTACCTTCAAGGTTGAAGTTCGCGGCCCGAGAAGCACTCTCCGGCCAACATGCCCAACTGCAGCAACAGCTCCCAAACCGAAGGAGCCAGGACCCAAAGACCTAGCTGGCCTGAAGGGCCCCCAGGGGGCCCCCAAGGAGCTCCTCTCCATTTGGGTCTGGGGGCTTTAGTTGGGCCGGGAACCTGGGAGATTCCTGCAAGGTTGCAGTTCGAGGCCCGAGAAGCACTCTCCGGCCAACATGCCCAACTGCAGCAACAGCTCCCAAACCGAAGGAGCCAGGACCCAAAGACCTAGCTGGCCTGAAGGGCCCCCAAGGGGCCCCCAAGCAGCCCCTCTCAATTTGGGTCTGGGGGCTTTCGTTGGGCCGGGAACCTGGGAGGTACCTGCAAGGTTGCAGTTGGCGGCCCGAGAAGCACTCTCCGGCCAACATGCCCAACTGCAGCAACAGCTCCCAAACCGAAGGAGCCAGGACCCAAAGACCTAGCTGGCCTGAAGGGCCCCCAGGGGGCCCCCAAGCAGCCCCTCTCAATTTGGGTCTGGGGGCTTTCGTTGGGCCGGGAACCTGGGAGAATCCTGCAAGGTTGCAGTTCGCGGCCCGAGAAGCACTCTCCGGCCAACATGCCCAACTGCAGCAACAGCTCCCAAACCGAAGGAGCCAGGACCCAAAGACCTAGCTGGCCTGAAGGGCCCCCAGGGGGCCCCCAAGCAGCCCCTCTCCATTTGGGTCTGGGGGCTTTCGTTGGGCATGTATACCTGAGAGGTACCTGCAAGGTTACAGTTCGCGGCCCGAGAAGCACTCTCCGGCCAACATGCCCAACTGCAGCAACAGCTCCCAAACCGAAGGAGCCAGGACCCAATGACCTAGCTGGCCTGAAGTGCCCCCAGGGGGTCCCCAAGCAGCCCCTCTCCATTTGGGTCTGGGGGCTTTCGTTGGGCGGGGAACCTGGGAGTTTCCTGCAAAGTTGCAGTTCGCGGCCCGAGAAGCACTCTCCGGCCAACATGCCCAACTGCAGCAACAGCTCCCAAACCGAAGGAGCCAGGACCCAAAGACCTAGCTGGCCTGAAGGGCCCCCAGGGGGCCCCCAAGGAGCTCCTCTCCATTTGGGTCTGGGGGCTTTCGTTGGGCCGGGAACCTGGGAGGTACCTGCAAGGTTGCAGTTGGCGGCCGGAGAAGCACTCTCCGGCCAACATGCCCAACTGCAGCAACAGCTCCCAAACCGAAGGAGCCAGGACCCAAAGACCTAGCTGGCCTGAAGGGCCCCCAGGGGGCCCCCAAGCAGCCCCTCTCAATTTGGGTCTGGGGGCTTTCGTTGGGCCGGGAACCTGGGAGGTACCTGCAAGGTTGCAGTTGGCGGCCCGAGAAGCACTCTCCGGCCAACATGCCCAACTGCAGCAACAGCTCCCAAAGCGAAGGAGCCAGGACCCAAAGACCTAGCTGGCCTGAAGGGCCCCCAGGGGGCCCCCAAGCAGCCCCTCTCCATTTGGGTCTGGGGGCTTTCGTTGGGCCGGGAACCTGGGAGAATCCTGCAAGGTTGCAGTTCGCGGCCCGAGAAGCACTCTCCGGCCAACATGCCCAACTGCAGCAACAGCTCCCAAACCGAAGGAGCCAGGACCCAAAGACCTAGCTGGCCTGAAGGGCCCCCAGGGGGCCCCCAAGCAGCCCCTCTCCATTTGGGTCTGGGGGCTTTCGTTGGGCCGGGAACCTGGGAGGTACCTGCAAGGTTGCAGTTCGAGGCCCGAGAAGCACTCTCCGGCCAACATGCCCAACTGCAGCAACAGCTCCCAAACCGAAGGAGCCAGGACCCAAAGACCTAGCTGGCCTGAAGGGCCCCCAGGGGGGCCCCAAGGAGCTCCTCTCCATTTGGGTCTGGGGGCTTTCGTTGGGCCGGGAACCTGGGAGGTACCTGCAAGGTTGCAGTTCGCGGCCCGAGAAGCACTCTCCGGCCAACATGCCCAACTGCAGCAACAGCTCCCAAACCGAAGGAGCCAGGACCCAAAGACCTAGCTGGCCTGAAGGGCCCCCATGGGGCCCCCAAGGAGCTCCTCTCCATTTGGGTCTGGGGGCTTTCGTTGGGCCGGGAACCTGGGAGGTACCTGCAAGGTTGCAGTTCGCGGCCGGAGAAGCACTCTCCGGCCAACATGCCCAACTGCAGCAACAGCTCCCAAACCGAAGGAGCCAGGACCCAAAGACCTAGCTGGCCTGAAGGGCCCCCAGGGGGCCCCCAAGCAGCCCCTCTCAATTTGGGTCTGGGGGCTTTCGTTGGGCATGTATACCTGAGAGGTACCTGCAAGGTTACAGTTCGCGGCCCGAGAAGCACTCTCCGGCCAACATGCCCAACTGCAGCAACAGCTCCCAAACCGAAGGAGCCAGGACCCAAAGACCTAGCTGGCCTGAAGGGCCCCCAAGCGGCCCCCAAGCAGCCCCTCTCCATTTGGGTCTGGGGGCTTTCGTTGGGCGGGGAACCTGGGAGAATCCTGCAAGGTTGCAGTTGGCGGCCCGAGAAGCACTCTCCGGCCAACATGCCCAACTACAGCAACAGCTCCCAAACCGAAGGAGCCAGGACCCAAAGACCTAGCTGGCCTGAAGGGCCCCCAGGGGGCCCCCAAGCAGCCCCTCTCAATTTGGGTCTGGGGGCTTTCGTTGGGCCGGGAACCTGGGAGAATCCTGCAAGGTTGCAGTTCGCGGCCCGAGAAGCACTCTCCGGCCAACATGCCCAACTGCAGCAACAGCTCCCAAACCGAAGGAGCCAGGACCCAAAGACCTAGCTGGCCTGAAGGGCCCCCAGGGGGCCCCCAAGCAGCCCCTCTCCATTTGGGTCTGGGGGCTTTCGTTGGGCATGTATACCTGAGAGGTACCTGCAAGGTTACAGTTCGCGGCCCGAGAAGCACTCTCCGGCCAACATGCCCAACTGCAGCAACAGCTCCCAAAGCGAAGGAGCCAGGACCCAAAGACCTAGCTGGCCTGAAGTGCCCCCAGGGGGTCCCCAAGCAGCCCCTCTCCATTTGGGTCTGGGGGCTTTCGTTGGGCCGGGAACCTGGGAGTTTCCTGCAAAGTTGCAGTTCGCGGCCCGAGAAGCACTCTCCGGCCAACATGCCCAACTGCAGCAACAGCTCCCAAACCGAAGGAGCCAGGACCCAAAGACCTAGCTGGCCTGAAGGGCCCCCAGGGGGGCCCCAAGGAGCTCCTCTCCATTTGGGTCTGGGGGCTTTCGTTGGGCCGGGAACCTGGGAGGTACCTGCAAGGTTGCAGTTGGCGGCCGGAGAAGCACTCTCCGGCCAACATGCCCAACTGCAGCAACAGCTCCCAAACCGAAGGAGCCAGGACCCAAAGACCTAGCTGGCCTGAAGGGCCCCCAGGGGGCCCCCAAGCAGCCCCTCTCAATTTGGGTCTGGGGGCTTTCGTTGGGCCGGGAACCTGGGAGGTACCTGCAAGGTTGCAGTTGGCGGCCCGAGAAGCACTCTCCGGCCAACATGCCCAACTGCAGCAACAGCTCCCAAAGCGAAGGAGCCAGGACCCAAAGACCTAGCTGGCCTGAAGGGCCCCCAGGGGGTCCCCAAGCAGCCCCTCTCCATTTGGGTCTTGGGGCTTTCGTTGGGCGGGGAACCTGGGAGTTTCCTGCAAAGTTGCAGTTCGCGGCCCGAGAAGCACTCTCCGGCCAACATGCCCAACTGCAGCAACAGCTCCCAAACCGAAGGAGCCAGGACCCAAAGACCTAGCTGGCCTGAAGGGCCCCCATGGGGGCCCCAAGGAGCTCCTCTCCATTTGGGTCTGGGGGCTTTAGTTGGGCGGGGAACCTGGGAGGTACCTTCAAGGTTGAAGTTCGCGGCCCGAGAAGCACTCTCCGGCCAACATGCCCAACTGCAGCAACAGCTCCCAAACCGAAGGAGCCAGGACCCAAAGACCTAGCTGGCCTGAAGGGCCCCCAGGGGGCCCCCAAGGAGCTCCTCTCCATTTGGGTCTGGGGGCTTTAGTTGGGCCGGGAACCTGGGAGATTCCTGCAAGGTTGCAGTTCGAGGCCCGAGAAGCACTCTCCGGCCAACATGCCCAACTGCAGCAACAGCTCCCAAACCGAAGGAGCCAGGACCCAAAGACCTAGCTGGCCTGAAGGGCCCCCAGGGGGGCCCCAAGGAGCTCCTCTCCATTTGGGTCTGGGGGCTTTCGTTGGGCCGGGAACCTGGGAGGTACCTGCAAGGTTGCAGTTGGCGGCCGGAGAAGCACTCTCCGGCCAACATGCCCAACTGCAGCAACAGCTCCCAAACCGAAGGAGCCAGGACCCAAAGACCTAGCTGGCCTGAAGGGCCCCCAGGGGGCCCCCAAGCAGCCCCTCTCAATTTGGGTCTGGGGGCTTTCGTTGGGCTGGGAACCTGGGAGGTACCTGCAAGGTTGCAGTTGGCGGCCCGAGAAGCACTCTCCGGCCAACATGCCCAACTGCAGCAACAGCTCCCAAAGCGAAGGAGCCAGGACCCAAAGACCTAGCTGGCCTGAAGGGCCCCCAGGGGGTCCCCAAGCAGCCCCTCTCCATTTGGGTCTTGGGGCTTTCGTTGGGCGGGGAACCTGGGAGTTTCCTGCAAAGTTGCAGTTCGCGGCCCGAGAAGCACTCTCCGGCCAACATGCCCAACTGCAGCAACAGCTCCCAAACCGAAGGAGCCAGGACCCAAAGACCTAGCTGGCCTGAAGGGCCCCCATGGGGGCCCCAAGGAGCTCCTCTCCATTTGGGTCTGGGGGCTTTAGTTGGGCGGGGAACCTGGGAGGTACCTTCAAGGTTGAAGTTCGCGGCCCGAGAAGCACTCTCCGGCCAACATGCCCAACTGCAGCAACAGCTCCCAAACCGAAGGAGCCAGGACCCAAAGACCTAGCTGGCCTGAAGGGCCCCCAGGGGGCCCCCAAGGAGCTCCTCTCCATTTGGGTCTGGGGGCTTTAGTTGGGCCGGGAACCTGGGAGATTCCTGCAAGGTTGCAGTTCGAGGCCCGAGAAGCACTCTCCGGCCAACATGCCCAACTGCAGCAACAGCTCCCAAACCGAAGGAGCCAGGACCCAAAGACCTAGCTGGCCTGAAGGGCCCCCAAGGGGCCCCCAAGCAGCCCCTCTCAATTTGGGTCTGGGGGCTTTCGTTGGGCCGGGAACCTGGGAGGTACCTGCAAGGTTGCAGTTGGCGGCCCGAGAAGCACTCTCCGGCCAACATGCCCAACTGCAGCAACAGCTCCCAAACCGAAGGAGCCAGGACCCAAAGACCTAGCTGGCCTGAAGGGCCCCCAGGGGGCCCCCAAGCAGCCCCTCTCAATTTGGGTCTGGGGGCTTTCGTTGGGCCGGGAACCTGGGAGAATCCTGCAAGGTTGCAGTTCGCGGCCCGAGAAGCACTCTCCGGCCAACATGCCCAACTGCAGCAACAGCTCCCAAAGCGAAGGAGCCAGGACCCAAAGACCTAGCTGGCCTGAAGGGCCCCCAGGGGGCCCCCAAGCAGCCCCTCTCCATTTGGGTCTGGGGGCTTTCGTTGGGCATGTATACCTGAGAGGTACCTGCAAGGTTACAGTTCGCGGCCCGAGAAGCACTCTCCGGCCAACATGCCCAACTGCAGCAACAGCTCCCAAACCGAAGGAGCCAGGACCCAATGACCTAGCTGGCCTGAAGTGCCCCCAGGGGGTCCCCAAGCAGCCCCTCTCCATTTGGGTCTGGGGGCTTTCGTTGGGCGGGGAACCTGGGAGTTTCCTGCAAAGTTGCAGTTCGCGGCCCGAGAAGCACTCTCCGGCCAACATGCCCAACTGCAGCAACAGCTCCCAAACCGAAGGAGCCAGGACCCAAAGACCTAGCTGGCCTGAAGGGCCCCCAGGGGGCCCCCAAGGAGCTCCTCTCCATTTGGGTCTGGGGGCTTTCGTTGGGCCGGGAACCTGGGAGGTACCTGCAAGGTTGCAGTTGGCGGCCGGAGAAGCACTCTCCGGCCAACATGCCCAACTGCAGCAACAGCTCCCAAACCGAAGGAGCCAGGACCCAAAGACCTAGCTGGCCTGAAGGGCCCCCAGGGGGCCCCCAAGCAGCCCCTCTCAATTTGGGTCTGGGGGCTTTCGTTGGGCCGGGAACCTGGGAGGTACCTGCAAGGTTGCAGTTGGCGGCCCGAGAAGCACTCTCCGGCCAACATGCCCAACTGCAGCAACAGCTCCCAAAGCGAAGGAGCCAGGACCCAAAGACCTAGCTGGCCTGAAGGGCCCCCAGGGGGCCCCCAAGCAGCCCCTCTCCATTTGGGTCTGGGGGCTTTCGTTGGGCCGGGAACCTGGGAGAATCCTGCAAGGTTGCAGTTCGCGGCCCGAGAAGCACTCTCCGGCCAACATGCCCAACTGCAGCAACAGCTCCCAAACCGAAGGAGCCAGGACCCAAAGACCTAGCTGGCCTGAAGGGCCCCCAGGGGGCCCCCAAGCAGCCCCTCTCCATTTGGGTCTGGGGGCTTTCGTTGGGCCGGGAACCTGGGAGGTACCTGCAAGGTTGCAGTTCGAGGCCCGAGAAGCACTCTCCGGCCAACATGCCCAACTGCAGCAACAGCTCCCAAACCGAAGGAGCCAGGACCCAAAGACCTAGCTGGCCTGAAGGGCCCCCAGGGGGGCCCCAAGGAGCTCCTCTCCATTTGGGTCTGGGGGCTTTCGTTGGGCCGGGAACCTGGGAGGTACCTGCAAGGTTGCAGTTCGCGGCCCGAGAAGCACTCTCCGGCCAACATGCCCAACTGCAGCAACAGCTCCCAAACCGAAGGAGCCAGGACCCAAAGACCTAGCTGGCCTGAAGGGCCCCCATGGGGCCCCCAAGGAGCTCCTCTCCATTTGGGTCTGGGGGCTTTCGTTGGGCCGGGAACCTGGGAGGTACCTGCAAGGTTGCAGTTCGCGGCCGGAGAAGCACTCTCCGGCCAACATGCCCAACTGCAGCAACAGCTCCCAAACCGAAGGAGCCAGGACCCAAAGACCTAGCTGGCCTGAAGGGCCCCCAGGGGGCCCCCAAGCAGCCCCTCTCAATTTGGGTCTGGGGGCTTTCGTTGGGCATGTATACCTGAGAGGTACCTGCAAGGTTACAGTTCGCGGCCCGAGAAGCACTCTCCGGCCAACATGCCCAACTGCAGCAACAGCTCCCAAACCGAAGGAGCCAGGACCCAAAGACCTAGCTGGCCTGAAGGGCCCCCAAGCGGCCCCCAAGCAGCCCCTCTCCATTTGGGTCTGGGGGCTTTCGTTGGGCGGGGAACCTGGGAGAATCCTGCAAGGTTGCAGTTGGCGGCCCGAGAAGCACTCTCCGGCCAACATGCCCAACTACAGCAACAGCTCCCAAACCGAAGGAGCCAGGACCCAAAGACCTAGCTGGCCTGAAGGGCCCCCAGGGGGCCCCCAAGCAGCCCCTCTCAATTTGGGTCTGGGGGCTTTCGTTGGGCCGGGAACCTGGGAGAATCCTGCAAGGTTGCAGTTCGCGGCCCGAGAAGCACTCTCCGGCCAACATGCCCAACTGCAGCAACAGCTCCCAAACCGAAGGAGCCAGGACCCAAAGACCTAGCTGGCCTGAAGGGCCCCCAGGGGGCCCCCAAGCAGCCCCTCTCCATTTGGGTCTGGGGGCTTTCGTTGGGCATGTATACCTGAGAGGTACCTGCAAGGTTACAGTTCGCGGCCCGAGAAGCACTCTCCGGCCAACATGCCCAACTGCAGCAACAGCTCCCAAAGCGAAGGAGCCAGGACCCAAAGACCTAGCTGGCCTGAAGTGCCCCCAGGGGGTCCCCAAGCAGCCCCTCTCCATTTGGGTCTGGGGGCTTTCGTTGGGCCGGGAACCTGGGAGTTTCCTGCAAAGTTGCAGTTCGCGGCCCGAGAAGCACTCTCCGGCCAACATGCCCAACTGCAGCAACAGCTCCCAAACCGAAGGAGCCAGGACCCAAAGACCTAGCTGGCCTGAAGGGCCCCCAGGGGGGCCCCAAGGAGCTCCTCTCCATTTGGGTCTGGGGGCTTTCGTTGGGCCGGGAACCTGGGAGGTACCTGCAAGGTTGCAGTTGGCGGCCGGAGAAGCACTCTCCGGCCAACATGCCCAACTGCAGCAACAGCTCCCAAACCGAAGGAGCCAGGACCCAAAGACCTAGCTGGCCTGAAGGGCCCCCAGGGGGCCCCCAAGCAGCCCCTCTCAATTTGGGTCTGGGGGCTTTCGTTGGGCCGGGAACCTGGGAGGTACCTGCAAGGTTGCAGTTGGCGGCCCGAGAAGCACTCTCCGGCCAACATGCCCAACTGCAGCAACAGCTCCCAAAGCGAAGGAGCCAGGACCCAAAGACCTAGCTGGCCTGAAGGGCCCCCAGGGGGTCCCCAAGCAGCCCCTCTCCATTTGGGTCTTGGGGCTTTCGTTGGGCGGGGAACCTGGGAGTTTCCTGCAAAGTTGCAGTTCGCGGCCCGAGAAGCACTCTCCGGCCAACATGCCCAACTGCAGCAACAGCTCCCAAACCGAAGGAGCCAGGACCCAAAGACCTAGCTGGCCTGAAGGGCCCCCATGGGGGCCCCAAGGAGCTCCTCTCCATTTGGGTCTGGGGGCTTTAGTTGGGCGGGGAACCTGGGAGGTACCTTCAAGGTTGAAGTTCGCGGCCCGAGAAGCACTCTCCGGCCAACATGCCCAACTGCAGCAACAGCTCCCAAAGCGAAGGAGCCAGGACCCAAAGACCTAGCTGGCCTGAAGGGCCCCCAGGGGGCCCCCAAGGAGCTCCTCTCCATTTGGGTCTGGGGGCTTTAGTTGGGCCGGGAACCTGGGAGATTCCTGCAAGGTTGCAGTTCGAGGCCCGAGAAGCACTCTCCGGCCAACATGCCCAACTGCAGCAACAGCTCCCAAACCGAAGGAGCCAGGACCCAAAGACCTAGCTGGCCTGAAGGGCCCCCAAGGGGCCCCCAAGCAGCCCCTCTCAATTTGGGTCTGGGGGCTTTCGTTGGGCCGGGAACCTGGGAGGTACCTGCAAGGTTGCAGTTGGCGGCCCGAGAAGCACTCTCCGGCCAACATGCCCAACTGCAGCAACAGCTCCCAAACCGAAGGAGCCAGGACCCAAAGACCTAGCTGGCCTGAAGGGCCCCCAGGGGGCCCCCAAGCAGCCCCTCTCAATTTGGGTCTGGGGGCTTTCGTTGGGCCGGGAACCTGGGAGAATCCTGCAAGGTTGCAGTTCGCGGCCCGAGAAGCACTCTCCGGCCAACATGCCCAACTGCAGCAACAGCTCCCAAACCGAAGGAGCCAGGACCCAAAGACCTAGCTGGCCTGAAGGGCCCCCAGGGGGCCCCCAAGCAGCCCCTCTCCATTTGGGTCTGGGGGCTTTCGTTGGGCATGTATACCTGAGAGGTACCTGCAAGGTTACAGTTCGCGGCCCGAGAAGCACTCTCCGGCCAACATGCCCAACTGCAGCAACAGCTCCCAAACCGAAGGAGCCAGGACCCAATGACCTAGCTGGCCTGAAGTGCCCCCAGGGGGTCCCCAAGCAGCCCCTCTCCATTTGGGTCTGGGGGCTTTCGTTGGGCGGGGAACCTGGGAGTTTCCTGCAAAGTTGCAGTTCGCGGCCCGAGAAGCACTCTCCGGCCAACATGCCCAACTGCAGCAACAGCTCCCAAACCGAAGGAGCCAGGACCCAAAGACCTAGCTGGCCTGAAGGGCCCCCAGGGGGCCCCCAAGGAGCTCCTCTCCATTTGGGTCTGGGGGCTTTCGTTGGGCCGGGAACCTGGGAGGTACCTGCAAGGTTGCAGTTGGCGGCCGGAGAAGCACTCTCCGGCCAACATGCCCAACTGCAGCAACAGCTCCCAAACCGAAGGAGCCAGGACCCAAAGACCTAGCTGGCCTGAAGGGCCCCCAGGGGGCCCCCAAGCAGCCCCTCTCAATTTGGGTCTGGGGGCTTTCGTTGGGCCGGGAACCTGGGAGGTACCTGCAAGGTTGCAGTTGGCGGCCCGAGAAGCACTCTCCGGCCAACATGCCCAACTGCAGCAACAGCTCCCAAACCGAAGGAGCCAGGACCCAAAGACCTAGCTGGCCTGAAGGGCCCCCAGGGGGCCCCAAGCAGCCCCTCTCAATTTGGGTCTGGGGGCTTTCGTTGGGCCGGGAACCTGGGAGAATCCTGCAAGGTTGCAGTTCGCGTCCCGAGAAGCACTCTCCGGCCAACATGCCCAACTGCAGCAACAGCCAACAGCTCCCAAACCGAAGGAGCCAGGACCCAAGACCTAGCTGGCCTGAAGGCCCCCAGGGGGGCCCCAAGCAGCCCCTCTCCATTTGGGTCTGGGGGCTTTCGTTGGGCCGGGAACCTGGGAGAATCCTGCAAGGTTGCAGTTCGCGGCCCGAGAAGCACTCTCCGGCCAACATGCCCAACTGCAGCAACAGCTCCCAAAGCGAAGGAGCCAGGACCCAAAGACCTAGCTGGCCTGAAGGGCCCCCAGGGGGCCCCCAAGCAGCCCCTCTCAATTTGGGTCTGGGGGCTTTCGTTGGGCCGGGAACCTGGGAGAATCCTGCAAGGTTGCAGTTCGCGGCCCGAGAAGCACTCTCCGGCCAACATGCCCAACTGCAGCAACAGCTCCCAAAGCGAAGGAGCCAGGACCCAAAGACCTAGCTGGCCTGAAGGGCCCCCAGGGGGCCCCCAAGCAGCCCCTCTCCATTTGGGTCTGGGGGCTTTCCGTTGGGCGGGAACCTGGGAGAATCCTGCAAGGTTGCAGTTCGCGGCCCGAGAAGCACTCTCCGGCCAACATGCCCAACTGCAGCAACAGCTCCCAAACCGAAGGAGCCAGGACCCAAAGACCTAGCTGGCCTGAAGGGCCCCCAGGGGGCCCCCAAGCAGCCCCTCTCCATTTGGGTCTGGGGGCTTTCGTTGGGCCGGGAACCTGGGAGGTACCTGCAAGGTTGCAGTTCGAGGCCCGAGAAGCACTCTCCGGCCAACATGCCCAACTGCAGCAACAGCTCCCAACCGAAGGAGCCAGGACCCAAAGACCTAGCTGGCCTGAGGGCCCCCAGGGGGGCCCCAAGGAGCTCCTCTCCATTTGGGTCTGGGGGCTTTCGTTGGGCCGGGAACCTGGGAGGTACCTGCAAGGTTGCAGTTCGCGGCCCGAGAAGCACTCTCCGGCCAACATGCCCAACTGCAGCAACAGCTCCCAAACCGAAGGAGCCAGGACCCAAAGACCTAGCTGGCCTGAAGGGCCCCCATGGGGCCCCCAAGGAGCTCCTCTCCATTTGGGTCTGGGGGCTTTCGTTGGGCCGGGAACCTGGGAGGTACCTGCAAGGTTGCAGTTCGCGGCCGGAGAAGCACTCTCCGGCCAACATGCCAACTGCAGCAACAGCTCCCAAACCGAAGGAGCCAGGACCCAAAGACCTAGCTGGCCTGAAGGGCCCCAGGGGGCCCCCAAGCAGCCCCTCTCAATTTGGGTCTGGGGGCTTTCGTTGGGCATGTATACCTGAGAGGTACCTGCAAGGTTACACTTCGCGGCCCGAGAAGCACTCTCCGGCCAACATGCCCAACTGCAGCAACAGCTCCCAAAGCGAAGGAGCCAGGACCCAAAGCCTAGCTGGCCTGAAGGGCCCCCAGGGGTCCCCCAAGCAGCCCCTCTCCATTTGGGTCTGGGGGCTTTCGTTGGGCGGGGAACCTGGGAGATTCATGCAAGGTTGCAGTTCGCGGCCCGAGAAGCACTCTCCGGCCAACATGCCCAACTGCAGCAACAGCTCCCAAACCGAATGAGCCAGGACCCAAAGACCTAGCTGGCCTGAAGGGCCCCCAGGGGGCCCCCAAGCAGCCCCTCTCAATTTGGGTCTGGGGGCTTTCGTTGGGCATGGAACCTAGGAGATTCCTGCAAGGTTGCAGTTCGCGGCCCGAGAAGCACTCTCCGGCCAACATGCCCAACTGCAGCAACAGCTCCCAAACCGAAGGAGCCAGGACCCAAAGACCTAGCTGGCCTGAAGGGCCCCCAGGGGGCCCCCAAGCAGCCCCTCTCCATTTGGGTCTGGGGGCTTTTGTTGGGCCGGGAACCTGTGAGATTCCTGCAAGGTTGCAGTTCGCGGCCCGAGAAGCACTCTCCGGCCAACATGCCCAACTGCAGCAACAGCTCCCAAACCGAAGGAGCCAGGACCCAAAGACCTAGCTGGCCTGAAGGGCCCCCAGGGGGTCCCCAAGCAGCCCCTCTCCATTTGGGTCTGGGGGCTTTCGTTGGGCGGGGAACCTGGGAGATTCATGCAAGGTTGCAGTTCGCGGCCCGAGAAGCACTCTCCGGCCAACATGCCCAACTGCAGCAACAGCTCCCAAAGCGAAGGAGCCAGGACCCAAAGACCTAGCTGGCCTGAAGGGCCCCCAGGGGGCCCCCAAGGAGCCCCTCTCAATTTGGGTCTGGGGGCTTTCGTTGGGCATGGAACCTGGGAGAATCCTGCAAGGTTGCAGTTCGCGGCCCGAGAAGCACTCTCCGGCCAACATGCCCAACTGCAGCAACAGCTCCCAAACCGAAGGAGCCAGGACCCAAAGACCTAGCTGGCCTGAAGGGCCCCCAGGGGGCCCCCAAGGAGCTCCTCTCCATTTGGGTCTGGCGGCTTTAGTTGGGCCGGGAACCTGGGAGGTACCTGCAAGGTTGCAGTTCGCGGCCCGAGAAGCACTCTCCGGCCAACATGCCCAACTGCAGCAACAGCTCCCAAAGCGAAGGAGCCAGGACCCAAAGACCTAGCTGGCCTGAAGGGCCCCCAGGGGGCCCCCAAGCAGACCCTCTCCATTTGGGTCTGGGGGCTTTTGTTGGGCCGGGAACCTGGGAGATTCCTGCAAGGTTGCAGTTCGAGGCCCGAGAAGCACTCTCCGGCCAACATGCCCAACTGCAGCAACAGCTCCCAAACCGAAGGAGCCAGGACCCAAAGACCTAGCTGGCCTGAAGGGCCCCCAAGGGGCCCCCAAGCAGCCCCTCTCAATTTGGGTCTGGGGGCTTTCGTTGGGCCGGGAACCTGGGAGATTCCTGCAAGGTTGCAGTTCGAGGCCCGAGAAGCACTCTCCGGCCAACATGCCCAACTGCAGCAACAGCTCCCAAACCGAATGAGCCAGGACACAAAGACCTAGCTGGCCTGAAGGGCCCCCAGGGGGCCCCCAAGCAGCCCCTCTCCATTTGGGTCTGGGGGCTTTCGTTGGGCATGTATACCTGAGAGGTACCTGCAAGGTTACACTTCGCGGCCCGAGAAGCACTCTCCGGCCAACATGCCCAACTGCAGCAACAGCTCCCAAAGCGAAGGAGCCAGGACCCAAAGACCTAGCTGGCCTGAAGTGCCCCCAGGGGGTCCCCGAGCAGCCCCTCTCCATTTGGGTCTGGGGGCTTTCGTTGGGCGGGGAACCTGGGAGATTCCTGCAAAGTTGCAGTTCGCGGCCCGAGAAGCACTCTCCGGCCAACATGCCCAACTGCAGCAACAGCTCCCAAAGCGAAGGAGCCAGGACCCAAAGACCTAGCTGGCCTGAAGGGCCCCCAGGGGGCCCCCAAGGAGCTCCTCTCCATTTGGGTCTGGGGGCTTTAGTTGGGCCGGGAACCTGGGAGGTACCTTCAAGGTTGCAGTTCGCTGCCGGAGAATCACTCTCCGGCCAACATGCCCAACTGCAGCAACAGCTCCCAAACCGAAGGAGCCAGGACCCAAAGACCTAGCTGGCCTGAAGGGCCCCCAAGGGGCCCCCAAGCAGCCCCTCTCAATTTGGGTCTGGGGGCTTTCGTTGGGCCGGGAACCTGGGAGGTACCTGCAAGGTTGCAGTTGGCGGCCCGAGAAGCACTCTCCGGCCAACATGCCCAACTGCAGCAACAGCTCCCAAACCGAAGGAGCCAGGACCCAAAGACCTAGCTGGCCTGAAGGGCCCCCAGGGGGCCCCCAAGCAGCCCCTCTCCATTTGGGTCTGGGGGCTTTCGTTGGGCCGGTAACCTGGGAGATTCCTGCATGGTTGCAGTTCGAGGCCCGAGAAGCACTCTCCGGCCAACATGCCCAACTGCAGCAACAGCTCCCAAACCGAAGGAGCCAGGACACAAAGACCTAGCTGGCCTGAAGGGCCCCCAGGGGGCCCCCAAGCAGCCCCTCTCCATTTGGGTCTGGGGGCTTTCGTTGGGCATGTATACCTGAGAGGTACCTGCAAGGTTACAGTTCGCGGCCCGAGAAGCACTCTCCGGCCAACATGCCCAACTGCAGCAACAGCTCCCAAAGCGAAGGAGCCAGGACCCAAAGACCTAGCTGGCCTGAAGGGCCCCCAGGGGGTCCCCAAGCAGCCCCTCTCCATTTGGGTCTGGGGGCTTTCGTTGGGCGGGGAACCTGGGAGTTTCCTGCAAAGTTGCAGTTCGCGGCCCGAGAAGCACTCTCCGGCCAACATGCCCAACTGCAGCAACAGCTCCCAAACCGAAGGAGCCAGGACCCAAAGACCTAGCTGGCCTGAAGGGCCCCCATGGGGCCCCCAAGGAGCTCCTCTCCATTTGGGTCTGGGGGCTTTAGTTGGGCCGGGAACCTGGGAGGTACCTTCAAGGTTGCAGTTCGCTGCCGGAGAATCACTCTCCGGCCAACATGCCCAACTGCAGCAACAGCTCCCAAACCGAAGGAGCCAGGACCCAAAGACCTAGCTGGCCTGAAGGGCCCCCAAGGGGCCCCCAAGCAGCCCCTCTCAATTTGGGTCTGGGGGCTTTCGTTGGGCCGGGAACCTGGGAGGTACCTGCAAGGTTGCAGTTCGCGGCCCGAGAAGCACTCTCCGGCCAACATGCCCAACTGCAGCAACAGCTCCCAAACCGAAGGAGCCAGGACCCAAAGACCTAGCTGGCCTGAAGGGCCCCCAGGGGGCCCCAAAGGAGCTCCTCTCCATTTGGGTCTGGGGGCTTTCGTTGGGCCGGGAACCTGGGAGGTACCTGCAAGGTTGCAGTTCGCGGCCCGAGAAGCACTCTCCGGCCAACATGCCCAACTGCAGCAACAGCTCCCAAAGCGAAGGAGCCAGGACCCAAAGACCTAGCTGGCCTGAAGGGCCCCCAGGGGGCCCCCAAGCAGCCCCTCTCAATTTGGGTCTGGGGGCTTTCGTTGGGCCGGTAACCTGGGAGATTCCTGCATGGTTGCAGTTCGAGGCCCGAGAAGCACTCTCCGGCCAACATGCCCAACTGCAGCAACAGCTCCCAAACCGAAGGAGCCAGGACACAAAGACCTAGCTGGCCTGAAGGGCCCCCAGGGGGCCCCCAAGCAGCCCCTCTCCATTTGGGTCTGGGGGCTTTCGTTGGGCATGTATACCTGAGAGGTACCTGCAAGGTTACAGTTCGCGGCCCGAGAAGCACTCTCCGGCCAACATGCCCAACTGCAGCAACAGCTCCCAAAGCGAAGGAGCCAGGACCCAAAGACCTAGCTGGCCTGAAGGGCCCCCAGGGGGTCCCCAAGCAGCCCCTCTCCATTTGGGTCTGGGGGCTTTCGTTGGGCGGGGAACCTGGGAGTTTCCTGCAAAGTTGCAGTTCGCGGCCCGAGAAGCACTCTCCGGCCAACATGCCCAACTGCAGCAACAGCTCCCAAACCGAAGGAGCCAGGACCCAAAGACCTAGCTGGCCTGAAGGGCCCCCATGGGGCCCCCAAGGAGCTCCTCTCCATTTGGGTCTGGGGGCTTTAGTTGGGCCGGGAACCTGGGAGGTACCTTCAAGGTTGCAGTTCGCTGCCGGAGAATCACTCTCCGGCCAACATGCCCAACTGCAGCAACAGCTCCCAAACCGAAGGAGCCAGGACCCAAAGACCTAGCTGGCCTGAAGGGCCCCCAAGGGGCCCCCAAGCAGCCCCTCTCAATTTGGGTCTGGGGGCTTTCGTTGGGCCGGGAACCTGGGAGGTACCTGCAAGGTTGCAGTTGGCGGCCCGAGAAGCACTCTCCGGCCAACATGCCCAACTGCAGCAACAGCTCCCAAACCGAAGGAGCCAGGACCCAAAGACCTAGCTGGCCTGAAGGGCCCCCAGGGGGCCCCCAAGGAGCTCCTCTCCATTTGGGTCTGGGGGCTTTCGTTGGGCCGGGAACCTGGGAGGTACCTGCAAGGTTGCAGTTCGCGGCCCGAGAAGCACTCTCCGGCCAACATGCCCAACTGCAGCAACAGCTCCCAAAGCGAAGGAGCCAGGACCCAAAGACCTAGCTGGCCTGAAGGGCCCCCAGGGGGCCCCCAAGCAGCCCCTCTCCATTTGGGTCTGGGGGCTTTTGTTGGGCCGGGAACCTGGGAGAATCCTGCAAGGTTGCAGTTCGAGGCCCGAGAAGCACTCTCCGGCCAACATGCCCAACTGCAGCAACAGCTCCCAAAGCGAAGGAGCCAGGACACAAAGACCTAGCTGGCCTGAAGGGCCCCCAGGGGGCCCCCAAGCAGCCCCTCTCCATTTGGGTCTGGGGGCTTTCGTTGGGCATGTATACCTGAGAGGTACCTGCAAGGTTACACTTCGCGGCCCGAGAAGCACTCTCCGGCCAACATGCCCAACTGCAGCAACAGCTCCCAAAGCGAAGGAGCCAGGACCCAAAGACCTAGCTGGCCTGAAGGGCCCCCAGGGGGCCCCCAAGCAGCCCCTCTCCATTTGGGTCTGGGGGCTTTCGTTGGGCATGTATACCTGAGAGGTACCTGCAAGGTTACACTTCGCGGCCCAGAAGCACTCTCCGGCCAACATGCCCAACTGCAGCAACAGCTCCCAAAGCGAAGGAGCCAGGACCCAAAGACCTAGCTGGCCTGAAGGGCCCCCAGGGGGTCCCCAAGCAGCCCCTCTCCATTTGGGTCTGGGGGCTTTCGTTGGGCGGGGAACCTGGGAGTTTCCTGCAAAGTTGCAGTTCGCGGCCCGAGAAGCACTCTCCGGCCAACATGCCCAACTGCAGCAACAGCTCCCAAACCGAAGGAGCCAGGACCCAAAGACCTAGCTGGCCTGAAGGGCCCCCATGGGGCCCCCAAGGAGCTCCTCTCCATTTGGGTCTGGGGGCTTTAGTTGGGCCGGGAACCTGGGAGGTACCTTCAAGGTTGAAGTTCGCGGCCCGAGAAGCACTCTCCGGCCAACATGCCCAACTGCAGCAACAGCTCCCAAACCGAAGGAGCCAGGACCCAAAGACCTAGCTGGCCTGAAGGGCCCCCATGGGGCCCCCAAGGAGCTCCTCTCCATTTGGGTCTGGGGGCTTTAGTTGGGCCGGGAACCTGGTAGATTCCTGCAAGGTTGCAGTTCGAGGCCCGAGAAGCACTCTCCGGCCAACATGCCCAACTGCAGCAACAGCTCCCAAAGCGAAGGAGCCAGGACACAAAGACCTAGCTGGCCTGAAGGGCCCCCAGGGGGCCCCCAAGCAGCCCCTCTCCATTTGGGTCTGGGGGCTTTCGTTGGGCATGTATACCTGAGAGGTACCTGCAAGGTTACACTTCGCGGCCCGAGAAGCACTCTCCGGCCAACATGCCCAACTGCAGCAACAGCTCCCAAAGCGAAGGAGCCAGGACCCAAAGACCTAGCTGGCCTGAAGGGCCCCCAGGGGGCCCCCAAGCAGCCCCTCTCAATTTGGGTCTGGGGGCTTTCGTTGGGCATGTATACCTGAGAGGTACCTGCAAGGTTACACTTCGCGGCCCAGAAGCACTCTCCGGCCAACATGCCCAACTGCAGCAACAGCTCCCAAAGCGAAGGAGCCAGGACCCAAAGACCTAGCTGGCCTGAAGGGCCCCCAGGGGGTCCCCAAGCAGCCCCTCTCCATTTGGGTCTGGGGGCTTTCGTTGGGCGGGGAACCTGGGAGTTTCCTGCAAAGTTGCAGTTCGCGGCCCGAGAAGCACTCTCCGGCCAACATGCCCAACTGCAGCAACAGCTCCCAAACCGAAGGAGCCAGGACCCAAAGACCTAGCTGGCCTGAAGGGCCCCCATGGGGCCCCCAAGGAGCTCCTCTCCATTTGGGTCTGGGGGCTTTAGTTGGGCCGGGAACCTGGGAGGTACCTTCAAGGTTGAAGTTCGCGGCCCGAGAAGCACTCTCCGGCCAACATGCCCAACTGCAGCAACAGCTCCCAAACCGAAGGAGCCAGGACCCAAAGACCTAGCTGGCCTGAAGGGCCCCCATGGGGCCCCCAAGGAGCTCCTCTCCATTTGGGTCTGGGGGCTTTAGTTGGGCCGGGAACCTGGGAGATTCCTGCAAGGTTGCAGTTCGAGGCCCGAGAAGCACTCTCCGGCCAACATGCCCAACTGCAGCAACAGCTCCCAAACCGAAGGAGCCAGGACCCAAAGACCTAGCTGGCCTGAAGGGCCCCCAAGGGGCCCCCAAGCAGACCCTCTCAATTTGGGTCTGGGGGCTTTCGTTGGGCCGGGAACCTGGGAGGTACCTGCAAGGTTGCAGTTGGCGGCCCGAGAAGCACTCTCCGGCCAACATGCCCAACTGCAGCAACAGCTCCCAAACCGAAGGAGCCAGGACCCAAAGACCTAGCTGGCCTGAAGGGCCCCCAGGGGGCCCCCAAGCAGCCCCTCTCAATTTGGGTCTGGGGGCTTTCGTTGGGCCGGGAACCTGGGAGAATCCTGCAAGGTTGCAGTTCGCGGCCCGAGAAGCACTCTCCGGCCAACATGCCCAACTGCAGCAACAGCTCCCAAACCGAAGGAGCCAGGACCCAAAGACCTAGCTGGCCTGAAGGGCCCCCAGGGGGCCCCCAAGCAGCCCCTCTCCATTTGGGTCTGGGGGCTTTCGTTGGGCATGTATACCTGAGAGGTACCTGCAAGGTTACAGTTCGCGGCCCGAGAAGCACTCTCCGGCCAACATGCCCAACTGCAGCAACAGCTCCCAAAGCGAAGGAGCCAGGACCCAAAGACCTAGCTGGCCTGAAGTGCCCCCAGGGGGTCCCCAAGCAGCCCCTCTCCATTTGGGTCTGGGGGCTTTCGTTGGGCGGGGAACCTGGGAGTTTCCTGCAAAGTTGCAGTTCGCGGCCCGAGAAGCACTCTCCGGCCAACATGCCCAACTGCAGCAACAGCTCCCAAACCGAAGGAGCCAGGACCCAAAGACCTAGCTGGCCTGAAGGGCCCCCAGGGGGCCCCCAAGGAGCTCCTCTCCATTTGGGTCTGGGGGCTTTCGTTGGGCCGGGAACCTGGGAGGTACCTGCAAGGTTGCAGTTGGCGGCCGGAGAAGCACTCTCCGGCCAACATGCCCAACTGCAGCAACAGCTCCCAAACCGAAGGAGCCAGGACCCAAAGACCTAGCTGGCCTGAAGGGCCCCCAGGGGGCCCCCAAGCAGCCCCTCTCAATTTGGGTCTGGGGGCTTTCGTTGGGCCGGGAACCTGGGAGGTACCTGCAAGGTTGCAGTTCGCGGCCCGAGAAGCACTCTCCGGCCAACATGCCCAACTGCAGCAACAGCTCCCAAAGCGAAGGAGCCAGGACCCAAAGACCTAGCTGGCCTGAAGGGCCCCCAGGGGGCCCCCAAGCAGCCCCTCTCCATTTGGGTCTGGGGGCTTTCGTTGGGCCGGGAACCTGGGAGAATCCTGCAAGGTTGCAGTTCGCGGCCCGAGAAGCACTCTCCGGCCAACATGCCCAACTGCAGCAACAGCTCCCAAACCGAAGGAGCCAGGACCCAAAGACCTAGCTGGCCTGAAGGGCCCCCAGGGGGCCCCCAAGCAGCCCCTCTCCATTTGGGTCTGGGGGCTTTCGTTGGGCCGGGAACCTGGGAGAATCCTGCAAGGTTGCAGTTCGCGGCCCGAGAAGCACTCTCCGGCCAACATGCCCAACTGCAGCAACAGCTCCCAAACCGAAGGAGCCAGGACCCAAAGACCTAGCTGGCCTGAAGGGCCCCCAGGGGGCCCCCAAGCAGCCCCTCTCCATTTGGGTCTGGGGGCTTTCGTTGGGCCGGGAACCTGGGAGGTACCTGCAAGGTTGCAGTTCGCGGCCCGAGAAGCACTCTCCGGCCAACATGCCCAACTGCAGCAACAGCTCCCAAACCGAAGGAGCCAGGACCCAAAGACCTAGCTGGCCTGAAGGGCCCCCAGGGGGGCCCCAAGGAGCTCCTCTCCATTTGGGTCTGGGGGCTTTCGTTGGGCCGGGAACCTGGGAGGTACCTGCAAGGTTGCAGTTCGAGGCCCGAGAAGCACTCTCCGGCCAACATGCCCAACTGCAGCAACAGCTCCCAAACCGAAGGAGCCAGGACCCAAAGACCTAGCTGGCCTGAAGGGCCCCCATGGGGCCCCCAAGGAGCTCCTCTCCATTTGGGTCTGGGGGCTTTCGTTGGGCCGGGAACCTGGGAGGTACCTGCAAGGTTGCAGTTCGCGGCCGGAGAAGCACTCTCCGGCCAACATGCCCAACTGCAGCAACAGCTCCCAAACCGAAGGAGCCAGGACCCAAAGACCAAGCTGGCCTGAAGGGCCCCCAGGGGGCCCCCAAGCAGCCCCTCTCAATTTGGGTCTGGGGGCTTTCGTTGGGCATGTATACCTGAGAGGTACCTGCAAGGTTACAGTTCGCGGCCCGAGAAGCACTCTCCGGCCAACATGCCCAACTGCAGCAACAGCTCCCAAACCGAAGGAGCCAGGACCCAAAGACCTAGCTGGCCTGAAGGGCCCCCAGGGGTCCCCCAAGCAGCCCCTCTCCATTTGGGTCTGGGGGCTTTCGTTGGGCGGGGAACCTGGGAGATTCATGCAAGGTTGCAGTTCGCGGCCCGAGAAGCACTCTCCGGCCAACATGCCCAACTGCAGCAACAGCTCCCAAACCGAAGGAGCCAGGACCCAAAGACCTAGCTGGCCTGAAGGGCCCCCAGGGGGCCCCCAAGCAGCCCCTCTCCATTTGGGTCTGGGGGCTTTCTTTGGGCATGGAACCTAGGAGATTCCTGCAAGGTTGCAGTTCGCGGCCCGAGAAGCACTCTCCGGCCAACATGCCCAACTGCAGCAACAGCTCCCAAACCGAAGGAGCCAGGACCCAAAGACCTAGCTGGCCTGAAGGGCCCCCAGGGGGCCCCCAAGCAGCCCCTCTCCATTTGGGTCTGGGGGCTTTCTTTAGGCTGAGAACCTGGGAGATACCAGCAAGGTTGCAGTTCGCAGCCCGAGAAGCACTCTCCGGCCAACTTGCCCAACTGCAGCAACAGCTCCCAAAGCGAAGGAGCCAGGACCCAAAGACCTAGCTGGCCTGAAGGGCCCCCAGGGGGCCCCCAAGCAGCCCCTCTCCATTTGGGTCTGGGGGCTTTCGTTGGGCCGGGAACCTGGGAGAATCCTGCAAGGTTGCAGTTCGCGGCCCGAGAAGCACTCTCCGGCCAACATGCCCAACTGCAGCAACAGCTCCCAAAGCGAAGGAGCCAGGACCCAAAGACCTAGCTGGCCTGAAGGGCCCCCAGGGGGCCCCCAAGCAGCCCCTCTCAATTTGGGTCTGGGGGCTTTCGTTGGGCCGGGAACCTGGGAGGTACCTGCAAGGTTGCAGTTCGCGGCCCGAGAAGCACTCTCCGGCCAACATGCCCAACTGCAGCAACAGCTCCCAAACCGAAGGAGCCAGGACCCAAAGACCTAGCTGGCCTGAAGGGCCCCCAGGGGGCCCCCAAGCAGCCCCTCTCCATTTGGGTCTGGGGGCTTTCGTTGGGCATGTATACCTGAGAGGTACCTGCAAGGTTACAGTTCGCGGCCCGAGAAGCACTCTCCGGCCAACATGCCCAACTGCAGCAACAGCTCCCAAAGTGAAGGAGCCAGGACCCAAAGACCTAGCTGGCCTGAAGGGCCCCCAGGGGGCCCCCAAGCAGCCCCTCTCCATTTGGGTCTGGGGGCTTTCGTTGGGCGGGGAACCTGGGAGATTCATGCAAGGTTGCAGTTCGCGGCCCGAGAAGCACTCTCCGGCCAACATGCACAACTGCAGCAACAGCTCCCAAACCGAAGGAGCCAGGACCCAAAGACCTAGCTGGCCTGAAGGGCCCCCAGGGGGCCCCCAAGCAGCCCCTCTCAATTTGGGTCTGGGGGCTTTAGTTGGGCCGGGAACCTGGGAGATTCCTGCAAGGTTGCAGTTCGCGGCCGGAGAAGCACTCTCCGGCCAACATGCCCAACTGCAGCAACAGCTCCCAAACCGAAGGAGCCAGGACCCAAAGACCTAGCTGGCCTGAAGGGCCCCCAGGGGGCCCCCAAGCAGCCCCTCTCCATTTGGGTCTGGGGGCTTTCGTTGGGCCGGGAACCTGGGAGGTACCTGCAAGGTTGCAGTTCGAGGCCCGAGAAGCACTCTCCGGCCAACATGCCCAACTGCAGCAACAGCTCCCAAACCGAAGGAGCCAGGACCCAAAGACCTAGCTGGCCTGAAGGGCCCCCATGGGGCCCCCAAGGAGCTCCTCTCCATTTGGGTCTGGGGGCTTTCGTTGGGCCGGGAACCTGGGAGGTACCTGCAAGGTTGCAGTTCGCGGCCGGAGAAGCACTCTCCGGCCAACATGCCCAACTGCAGCAACAGCTCCCAAACCGAAGGAGCCAGGACCCAAAGACCAAGCTGGCCTGAAGGGCCCCCAGGGGGCCCCCAAGCAGCCCCTCTCAATTTGGGTCTGGGGGCTTTCGTTGGGCATGTATACCTGAGAGGTACCTGCAAGGTTACAGTTCGCGGCCCGAGAAGCACTCTCCGGCCAACATGCCCAACTGCAGCAACAGCTCCCAAACCGAAGGAGCCAGGACCCAAAGACCTAGCTGGCCTGAAGGGCCCCCAGGGGGCCCCCAAGCAGCCCCTCTCCATTTGGGTCTGGGGGCTTTCTTTAGGCTGAGAACCTGGGAGATACCAGCAAGGTTGCAGTTCGCAGCCCGAGAAGCACTCTCCGGCCAACTTGCCCAACTGCAGCAACAGCTCCCAAAGCGAAGGAGCCAGGACCCAAAGACCTAGCTGGCCTGAAGGGCCCCCAGGGGGCCCCCAAGCAGCCCCTCTCCATTTGGGTCTGGGGGCTTTCGTTGGGCCGGGAACCTGGGAGAATCCTGCAAGGTTGCAGTTCGCGGCCCGAGAAGCACTCTCCGGCCAACATGCCCAACTGCAGCAACAGCTCCCAAAGCGAAGGAGCCAGGACCCAAAGACCTAGCTGGCCTGAAGGGCCCCCAGGGGGCCCCCAAGCAGCCCCTCTCAATTTGGGTCTGGGGGCTTTCGTTGGGCCGGGAACCTGGGAGGTACCTGCAAGGTTGCAGTTCGCGGCCCGAGAAGCACTCTCCGGCCAACATGCCCAACTGCAGCAACAGCTCCCAAACCGAAGGAGCCAGGACCCAAAGACCTAGCTGGCCTGAAGGGCCCCCAGGGGGCCCCCAAGCAGCCCCTCTCAATTTGGGTCTGGGGGCTTTCGTTGGGCCGGGAACCTGGGAGGTACCTGCAAGGTTGCAGTTCGCGGCCCGAGAAGCACTCTCCGGCCAACATGCCCAACTGCAGCAACAGCTCCCAAACCGAAGGAGCCAGGACCCAAAGACCTAGCTGGCCTGAAGGGCCCCCAGGGGGCCCCAAGGAGCTCCTCTCCATTTGGGTCTGGGGGCTTTCGTTGGGCCGGGAACCTGGGAGAATCCTGCAAGGTTGCAGTTCGCGGCCCGAGAAGCACTCTCCGGCCAACATGCCCAACTGCAGCAACAGCTCCCAAAGCGAAGGAGCCAGGACCCAAAGACCTAGCTGGCCTGAAGGGCCCCCAGGGGGCCCCCAAGCAGCCCCTCTCAATTTGGGTCTGGGGGCTTTTGTTGGGCCGGGAACCTGGGAGATTCCTGCAAGGTTGCAGTTCGAGGCCCGAGAAGCACTCTCCGGCCAACATGCCCAACTGCAGCAACAGCTCCCAAAGCGAAGGAGCCAGGACCCAAAGACCTAGCTGGCCTGAAGGGCCCCCAGGGGGCCCCCAAGCAGCCCCTCTCCATTTGGGTCTGGGGGCTTTAGTTGGGCCGGGAACCTGGGAGATTCCTGCAAGGTTGCAGTTCGCGGCCGGAGAAGCACTCTCCGGCCAACATGCCCAACTGCAGCAACAGCTCCCAAAGCGAAGGAGCCAGGACCCAAAGACCTAGCTGGCCTGAAGGGCCCCCAGGGGGCCCCCAAGCAGCCCCTCTCCATTTGGGTCTGGGGGCTTTCGTTGGGCCGGGAACCTGGGAGGTACCTGCAAGGTTGCAGTTCGCGGCCCGAGAAGCACTCTCCGGCCAACATGCCCAACTGCAGCAACAGCTCCCAAACCGAAGGAGCCAGGACCCAAAGACCTAGCTGGCCTGAAGGGCCCCCAGGGGGCCCCAAGCAGCTCCTCTCCATTTGGGTCTGGGGGCTTTCGTTGGGCCGGGAACCTGGGAGGTACCTGCAAGGTTGCAGTACGCGACCGGAGAAGCATTCTCCGGCCAACATGCCCAACTGCAGCAACAGCTCCCAAAGCGAAGGAGCCAGGACCCAAAGACCTAGCTGGCCTGAAGGGCCCCCAGGGGGCCCCCAAGCAGCCCCTCTCCATTTGGGTCTGGGGGCTTTTGTTGGGCCGGGAACCTGGGAGATTCCTGCAAGGTTGCAGTTCGCGGCCCGAGAAGCACTCTCCGGCCAACATGCCCAACTGCAGCAACAGCTCCCAAACCGAAGGAGCCAGGACCCAAAGACCTAGCTGGCCTGAAGGGCCCCCATGGGGCCCCCAAGGAGCTCCTCTCCATTTGGGTCTGGGGGCTTTAGTTGGGCCGGGAACCTGGGAGATTCCTGCAAGGTTGCAGTTCGAGGCCCGAGAAGCACTCTCCGGCCAACATGCCCAACTGCAGCAACAGCTCCCAAAGCGAAGGAGCCGGGACCCAAAGACCTAGCTGGCCTGAAGGGCCCCCAGGGGGCCCCCAAGCAGCCCCTCTCAATTTGGGTCTGGGGGCTTTCGTTGGGCATGGAACCTGGGAGATTCCTGCAAGGTTGCAGTTCGCGGCCTGAGAAGCACTCTCCGGCCAACATGCCCAACTGCAGCAACAGCTCCCAAACCGAAGGAGCCAGGACACAAAGACCTAGCTGGCCTGAAGGGCCCCCATGGGGCCCCCAAGGAGCTCCTCTCCATTTGGGTCTGGGGGCTTTAGTTGGGCCGGGAACCTGGGAGGTACCTGCAAGGTTGCAGTTCGCGGCCGGAGAAGCACTCTCAGGCCAACATGCCCAACTGCAGCAACAGCTCCCAAACCGAAGGAGCCAGGACCCAAAGACCTAGCTGGCCTGAAGGGCCCCCAGGGGGCCCCCAAGCAGCCCCTCTCCATTTGGGTCTGGGGGCTTTTGTTGGGCATGGAACCTGGGAGATTCTTGCAAGGTTGCAGTTCGAGGCCCGAGAAGCACTCTCCGGCCAACATGCCCAACTGCAGCAACAGCTCCCAAAGCGAAGGAGCCAGGACCCAAAGACCTAGCTGGCCTGAAGGGCCCCCAGGGGGCCCCCAAGCAGCCCCTCTCCATTTGGGTCTGGGGGCTTTCGTTGGGCATGTATACCTGAGAGGTACCTGCAAGGTTACAGTTCGCGGCCCGAGAAGCACTCTCCGGCCAACATGCCCAACTGCAGCAACAGCTCCCAAACCGAAGGAGCCAGGACCCAAAGACCTAGCTGGCCTGAAGGGCCCCCAGGGGTCCCCCAAGCAGCCCCTCTCCATTTGGGTCTGGGGGCTTTCGTTGGGCGGGGAACCTGGGAGATTCATGCAAGGTTGCAGTTCGCGGCCCGAGAAGCACTCTCCGGCCAACATGCCCAACTGCAGCAACAGCTCCCAAACCGAAGGAGCCAGGACCCAAAGACCTAGCTGGCCTGAAGGGCCCCCAGGGGGCCCCCAAGCAGCCCCTCTCAATTTGGGTCTGGGGGCTTTCGTTGGGCCGGGAACCTGGGAGAATCCTGCAAGGTTGCAGTTCGCGTCCCGAGAAGCACTCTCCGGCCAACATGCCCAACTGCAGCAACAGCTCCCAAACCGAAGGAGCCAGGACCCAAAGACCTAGCTGGCCTGAAGGGCCCCCAGGGGGCCCCCAAGCAGCCCCTCTCCATTTGGGTCTGGGGGCTTTCTTTAGGCTGAGAACCTGGGAGATACCAGCAAGGTTGCAGTTCGCGGCCCGAGAAGCACTCTCCGGCCAACATGTCCAATATCCAGCAACAGCTGCCAAAGCGAAGGAGCCAGGACCCAAAGACCTAGCTGGCCTGAAGGGCCCCCAGAAGGCCACCAAGCAGCCCCTCTCCATTTGGGTCTGGGGGCTTTCGTTGGGCCGGGAACCTGGGAGATTCCTGCAAGTTACAGTTCGCGGCCCGAGAAGCACTCTCCGGCCAACATGCCCAACTGCAGCAACAGCTCCCAAAGCGAAGGAGCCAGGACCCAAAGACCTAGCTGGCCTGAAGGGCCCCCAGGGGGCCCCCAAGCAGCCCCTCTCCATTTGGGTCTGGGGGCTTTCGTTGGGCCGGGAACCTGGGAGGCACCTGCAAGGTTGCAGTTCTCAGCCCGAGAAGCACTCTCCGGCCAACATGCCCAACTGCAGCAACAGCTCCCAAACCGAAGGAGCCAGGACCCAAAGACCTAGCTGGCCTGAAGGGCCCCCAGGGGGCCCCCAAGCAGCCCCTCTCAATTTGGGTCTGGGGGCTTTCGTTGGGCCGGGAACCTGGGAGAATCCTGCAAGGTTGCAGTTCGCGGCCCGAGAAGCACTCTCCGGCCAACTTGCCCAACTGCAGCAACAGCTCCCAAACCGAAGGAGCCAGGACCCAAAGACCTAGCTGGCCTGAAGGGCCCCCAGGGGGCCCCCAAGCAGCCCCTCTCCATTTGGGTCTGGGGGCTTTCGTTGGGCCGGGAACCTGGGAGAATCCTGCAAGTTTGCAGTTCGCGGCCCGAGAAGCACTCTCCGGCCAACATGCCCAACTGCAGCAACAGCTCCCAAAGCGAAGGAGCCAGGACCCAAAGACCTAGCTGGCCTGAAGGGCCCCCAGGGGGGCCCCAAGGAGCTCCTCTCCATTTGGGTCTGGGGGCTTTCGTTGGGCCGGGAACCTGGGAGGTACCTGCAAGGTTGCAGTTCGCGACCGGAGAAGCATTCTCCGGCCAACATGCCCAACTGCAGCAACAGCTCCCAAACCGAAGGAGCCAGGACCCAAAGACCTAGCTGGCCTGAAGGGCCCCCAGGGGGCCCCCAAGCAGCCCCTCTCCATTTGGGTCTGGGGGCTTTTGTTGGGCCGGGAACCTGGGAGATTCCTGCAAGGTTGCAGTTCGAGGCCCGAGAAGCACTCTCCGGCCAACATGCCCAACTGCAGCAACAGCTCCCAAACCGAATGAGCCAGGACACAAAGACCTAGCTGGCCTGAAGGGCCCCCAGGGGGCCCCCAAGCAGCCCCTCTCCATTTGGGTCTGGGGGCTTTCGTTGGGCATGTATACCTGAGAGGTACCTGCAAGGTTGCAGTTCGCGGCCCGAGAAGCACTCTCCGGCCAACATGCCCAACTGCAGCAACAGCTCCCAAAGCGAAGGAGCCAGGACCCAAAGACCTAGCTGGCCTGAAGGGCCCCCAGTGGTCCCCCAAGCAGCCCCTCTCCATTTGGGTCTGGGGGCTTTCGTTGGGCGGGGAACCTGGGAGATTCATGCAAGGTTGCAGTTCGCGGCCCGAGAAGCACTCTCCGGCCAACATGCCCAATATCCAGCAACAGCTCCCAAACCGAAGGAGCCAGGACCCAAAGACCTAGCTGGCCTGAAGGGCCCCCAGGGGGCCCCCAAGCAGCCCCTCTCCATTTGGGTCTGGGGGCTTTCGTTGGGCCGGGAACCTGGGAGAATCCTGCAAGGTTGCAGTTCGCGGCCCGAGAAGCACTCTCCGGCCAACATGCCCAACTGCAGCAACAGCTCCCAAACCGAAGGAGCCAGGACCCAAAGACCTAGCTGGCCTGAAGGGCCCCCAGGGGGCCCCCAAGCAGCCCCTCTCCATTTGGGTCTGGGGGCTTTCGTTGGGCATGGAACCTGGGAGGTACCTGCAAGGTTGCAGTTCGCGGCCCGAGAAGCACTCTCCGGCCAACATGCCCAACTGCAGCAACAGCTCCCAAACCGAAGGAGCCAGGACCCAAAGACCTAGCTGGCCTGAAGGGCCCCCAGGGGGCCCCCAAGCAGCCCCTCTCCATTTGGGTCTGGGGGCTTTTGTTGGGCCGGGAACCTGGGAGATTCCTGCAAGGTTGCAGTTCGCGGCCGGAGAAGCACTCTCCGGCCAACATGCCCAACTGCAGCAACAGCTCCCAAACCGAATGAGCCAGGACACAAAGACCTAGCTGGCCTGAAGGGCCCCCAGGGGGCCCCCAAGCAGCCCCTCTCAATTTGGGTCTGGGGGCTTTAGTTGGGCCGGGAACCTGGGAGGTACCTGCAAGGTTGCAGTTCGCGGCCGGAGAAGCACTCTCCGGCCAACATGCCCAACTGCAGCAACAGCTCCCAAAGCGAAGGAGCCAGGACCCAAAGACCTAGCTGGCCTGAAGTGCCCCCAGGGGGCCCCCAAGCAGCCCCTCTCCATTTGGGTCTGGGGGCTTTCGTTGGGCCGGGAACCTGGGAGAATCCTGCAAGGTTGCAGTTCGCGGCCCGAGAAGCACTCTCCGGCCAACATGCCCAACTGCAGCAACAGCTCCCAAACCGAAGGAGCCAGGACCCAAAGACCTAGCTGGCCTGAAGGGCCCCCAGGGGGCCCCCAAGCAGCCCCTCTCAATTTGGGTCTGGGGGCTTTCGTTGGGCATGGAACCTGGGAGGTACCTGCAAAGTTGCAGTTCGCGGCCCGAGAAGCACTCTCCGGCCAACATGCCCAACTGCAGCAACAGCTCCCAAAGCGAAGGAGCCAGGACCCAAAGACCTAGCTGGCCTGAAGGGCCCCCAGGGGGCCCCCAAGGAGCTCCTCTCCATTTGGGTCTGGGGGCTTTCGTTGGGCCGGGAACCTGGGAGGTACCTGCAAGGTTGCAGTTCGCGGCCGGAGAAGCACTCTCCGGCCAACATGCCCAACTGCAGCAACAGCTCCCAAAGCGAAGGAGCCAGGACCCAAAGACCTAGCTGGCCTGAAGGGCCCCCAGGGGGCCCCCAAGCAGCCCCTCTCAATTTGGGTCTGGGGGCTTTCGTTGGGCCGGGAACCTGGGAGGTACCTGCAAGGTTGCAGTTCGCGGCCCGAGAAGCACTCTCCGGCCAACATGCCCAACTGCAGCAACAGCTCCCAAACCGAAGGAGCCAGGACCCAAAGACCTAGCTGGCCTGAAGGGCCCCCAGGGGGCCCCCAAGCAGCCCCTCTCAATTTGGGTCTGGGGGCTTTCGTTGGGCCGGGAACCTGGGAGAATCCTGCAAGGTTGCAGTTCGCGGCCCGAGAAGCACTCTCCGGCCAACATGCCCAACTGCAGCAACAGCTCCCAAACCGAAGGAGCCAGGACCCAAAGACCTAGCTGGCCTGAAGGGCCCCCATGGGGCCCCCAAGCAGCCCCTCTCAATTTGGGTCTGGGGGCTTTCGTTGGGCTGAGAACCTGGGAGAATCCTGCAAGGTTGCAGTTCGCGGCCCGAGAAGCACTCTCCGGCCAACATGCCCAACTGCAGCAACAGCTCCCAAACCGAAGGAGCCAGGACCCAAAGACCTAGCTGGCCTGAAGGGCCCCCAGGGGACACCCAAGCAGCCCCTCTCAATTTGGGTCTGGGGGCTTTCGTTGGGCATGGAAACTGGGAGGTACCTGCAAGGTGGCAGTTCGCGGCCCGAGAAGCACTCTCCGGCCAACATGCCCAACTGCAGCAACAGCTCCCAAACCGAAGGAGCCAGGACCCAAAGACCTAGCTGGCCTGAAGGGCCCCCAGGGGGCCCCCAAGCAGCCCCTCTCCATTTGGGTCTGGGGGCTTTCTTTAGGCTGAGAACCTGGGAGATACCAGCAAGGTTGCAGTTCGCGGACCGAGAAGCACTCTCCGGCCAACATGCCCAATATCCAGCAACAGCTCCCAAAGCGAAGGAGCCAGGACCCAAAGACCTAGCTGGCCTGAAGGGCCCCCAGAAGGCCACCAAGCAGCCCCTCTCCATTTGGGTCTGGGGGCTTTCGTTGGGCCGGGAACCTGGGAGATTCCTGCAAGTTACAGTTCGCGGCCCGAGAAGCACTCTCCGGCCAACATGCCCAACTGCAGCAACAGCTCCCAAAGCGAAGGAGCCAGGACCCAAAGACCTAGCTGGCCTGAAGGGCCCCCAGGGGGCCCCCAAGCAGCCCCTCTCAATTTGGGTCTGGGGGCTTTCGTTGGGCCGGGAACCTGGGAGAATCCTGCAAGGTTGCAGTTCGCAGCCCGAGAAGCACTCTCCGGCCAACATGCCCAACTGCAGCAACAGCTCCCAAACCGAAGGAGCCAGGACCCAAAGACCTAGCTGGCCTGAAGGGCCCCCAGGGGGCCCCCAAGCAGCCCCTCTCCATTTGGGTCTGGGGGCTTTCGTTGGGCCGGGAACCTGGGAGAATCCTGCAAGGTTGCAGTTCGCGGCCCGAGAAGCACTCTCCGGCCAACATGCCCAACTGCAGCAACAGCTCCCAAAGCGAAGGAGCCAGGACCCAAAGACCTAGCTGGCCTGAAGGGCCCCCAGGGGGCCCCCAAGCAGCCCCTCTCAATTTGGGTCTGGGGGCTTTCGTTGGGCCGGGAACCTGGGAGAATCCTGCAAGGTTGCAGTTCGCGGCCGGAGAAGCACTCTCCGGCCAACATGCCCAACTGCAGCAACAGCTCCCAAAGCGAAGGAGCCAGGACCCAAAGACCTAGCTGGCCTGAAGGGCCCCCAGGGGGCCCCCAAGCAGCCCCTCTCCATTTGGGTCTGGGGGCTATCTTTAGGCTGAGAACCTGGGAGATACCAGCAAGGTTGCAGTTCGCGGCCCGAGAAGCACTCTCCGGCCAACATGCCCAACTGCAGCAACAGCTCCCAAAGCGAAGGAGCCAGGACCCAAAGACCTAGCTGGCCTGAAGGGCCCCCAGGGGGCCCCCAAGCAGCCCCTCTCCATTTGGGTCTGGGGGCTTTCGTTGGGCCGGGAACCTGGGAGATTCCTGCAAGGTTGCAGTTCGCTGCCCGAGAAGCACTCTCCGGCCAACATGCCCAACTGCAGCAACAGCTCCCAAACCGAAGGAGCCAGGACCCAAAGACCTAGCTGGCCTGAAGGGCCCCCAGGGGGCCCCCAAGCAGCCCCTCTCCATTTGGGTCTGGGGGCTTTTGTTGGGCCGGGAACCTGGGAGGTACCTGCAAGGTTGCAGTTCGCGGCCCGAGAAGCACTCTCCGGCCAACATGCCCAACTGCAGCAACAGCTCCCAAACCGAATGAGCCAGGACACAAAGACCTAGCTGGCCTGAAGGGCCCCCAGGGGGCCCCCAAGCAGCCCCTCTCCATTTGGGTCTGGGGGCTTTCGTTGGGCATGTATACCTGAGAGGTACCTGCAAGGTTACAGTTCGCGGCCCGAGAAGCACTCTCCGGCCAACATGCCCAACTGCAGCAACAGCTCCCAAAGCGAAGGAGCCAGGACCCAAAGACCTAGCTGGCCTGAAGTGCCCCCAGGGGGTCCCCAAGCAGCCCCTCTCCATTTGGGTCTGGGGGCTTTCGTTGGGCGGGGAACCTGGGAGATTCATGCAAGGTTGCAGTTCGCGGCCCGAGAAGCACTCTCCGGCCAACAGGCCCAACTGCAGAAACAGCTCCCAAACCAAAGGAGCCAGGACCCAAAGACCTAGCTGGCCTGAAGGGCCCCCAGGGGGCCCCCAAGGAGCCCCTCTCAATTTGGGTCTGGGGGCTTTCGTTGGGCATGGAACCTGGGAGATTCCTGCAAGGTTGCAGTTCGCGGCCCGAGAAGCACTCTCCGGCCAACATGCCCAACTGCAGCAACAGCTCCCAAACCGAAGGAGCCAGGACCCAAAGACCTAGCTGGCCTGAAGGGCCCCCAGGGGGCCCCCAAGGAGCTCCTCTCCATTTGGGTCTGGGGGCTTTAATTGGGCCGGGAACCTGGGAGGTACCTGCAAGGTTGCAGTTCGCGGCCCGAGAAGCACTCTCCGGCCAACATGCCCAACTGCAGCAACAGCTCCCAAACCGAAGGAGCCAGGACCCAAAGACCTAGCTGGCCTGAAGGGCCCCCATGGGGCCCCCAAGCAGCCCCTCTCCATTTGGGTCTGGGGGCTTTCGTTGGGCCGGGAACCTGGGAGGTACCTGCAAGGTTGCAGTTCGCGGCCCGAGAAGCACTCTCCGGCCAACATGCCCAACTGCAGCAACAGCTCCCAAACCGAAGGAGCCAGGACCCAAAGACCTAGCTGGCCTGAAGGGCCCCCAGGGGGCCCCCAAGCAGCCCCTCTCCATTTGGGTCTGGGGGCTTTCGTTGGGCCGGGAACCTGGGAGGTACCTGCAAGGTTGCAGTTCGCGGCCCGAGAAGCACTCTCCGGCCAACATGCCCAACTGCAGCAACAGCTCCCAAAGCGAAGGAGCCAGGACCCAAAGACCTAGCTGGCCTGAAGGGCCCCCAGGGGGCCCCCAAGCAGCCCCTCTCAATTTGGGTCTGGGGGTTTTCGTTGGGCCGGGAACCTGGGAGAATGCTGCAAGGTTGCAGTTGGCGGCCCGAGAAGCACTCTCCGGCCAACATGCCCAACTGCAGCAACAGCTCCCAAACCGAAGGAGCCAGGACCCAAAGACCTAGCTGGCCTGAAGGGCCCCCAGGGGGCCCCCAAGCAGCCCCTCTCAATTTGGGTCTGGGGGCTTTCGTTGGGCCGGGAACCTGGGAGGTACCTGCAAGGTTGCAGTTCGCGGCCCGAGAAGCACTCTCCGGCCAACATGCACAACTGCAGCAACAGCTCCCAAACCGAAGGAGCCAGGACCCAAAGACCTAGCTGGCCTGAAGGGCCCCCAGGGGGCCCCCAAGCAGCCCCTCTCAATTTGGGTCTGGGGGCTTTCGTTGGGCCGGGAACCTGGGAGGTACCTGCAAGGTTGCAGTTCGCGGCCGGAGAAGCACTCTCCGGCCAACATGCCCAACTGCAGCAACAGCTCCCAAACCGAAGGAGCCAGGACCCAAAGACCTAGCTGGCCTGAAGGGCCCCCAGGGGGCCCCCAAGCAGCCCCTCTCCATTTGGGTCTGGGGGCTTTCGTTGGGCCGGGAACCTGGGAGGTACCTGCAAGGTTGCAGTTCGCGGCCCGAGAAGCACTCTCCGGCCAACATGCCCAACTGCAGCAACAGCTCCCAAAGCGAAGGAGCCAGGACCCAAAGACCTAGCTGGCCTGAAGGGCCCCCAGGGGGCCCCCAAGCAGCCCCTCTCAATTTGGGTCTGGGGGCTTTCGTTGGGCCGGGAACCTGGGAGGTACCTGCAAGGTTGCAGTTCGCGGCCCGAGAAGCACTCTCCGGCCAACATGCCCAACTGCAGCAACAGCTCCCAAAGCGAAGGAGCCAGGACCCAAAGACCTAGCTGGCCTGAAGGGCCCCCATGGGGCCCCCAAGGAGCTCCTCTCCATTTGGGTCTGGGGGCTTTCGTTGGGCCGGGAACCTGGGAGGTACCTGCAAGGTTGCAGTTCGCGGCCCGAGAAGCACTCTCCGGCCAACATGCCCAACTGCAGCAACAGCTCCCAAAGCGAAGGAGCCAGGACCCAAAGACCTAGCTGGCCTGAAGGGCCCCCAGGGGGCCCCCAAGCAGCCCCTCTCCATTTGGGTCTGGGGGCTTTTGTTGGGCAAGGAACCTGGGAGATTCCTGCAAGGTTGCAGTTCGAGGCCCGAGAAGCACTCTCCGGCCAACATGCCCAACTGCAGCAACAGCTCCCAAACCGAAGGAGCCAGGACCCAAAGACCTAGCTGGCCTGAAGGGCCCCCAGGGGGCCCCCAAGCAGCCCCTCTCCATTTGGGTCTGGGGGCTTTCGTTGGGCCGGGAACCTGGGAGATTCCTGCAAGGTTGCAGTTCGCGGCCCGAGAAGCACTCTCCGGCCAACATGCCCAACTGCAGCAACAGCTCCCAAACCGAAGGAGCCAGGACCCAAAGACCTAGCTGGCCTGAAGGGCCCCCATGGGGTCCCCAAGGAGCTCCTCTCCATTTGGGTCTGGGGGCTTTAGTTGGGCCGGGAACCTGAGAGGTACCTGCAAGGTTGCAGTTCGCGGCCCGAGAAGCACTCTCCGGCCAACATGCCCAACTGCAGCAACAGCTCCCAAAGCGAAGGAGCCAGGACCCAAAGACCTAGCTGGCCTGAAGGGCCCCCAGGGGGCCCCCAAGCAGCCCCTCTCCATTTGGGTCTGGGGGCTTTTGTTGGGCCGGGAACCTGGGAGATTCCTGCAAGGTTGCAGTTCGAGGCCCGAGAAGCACTCTCCGGCCAACATGCCCAACTGCAGCAACAGCTCCCATACCGAATGAGCCAGGACACAAAGACCTAGCTGGCCTGAAGGGCCCCCAGGGGGTCCCCAAGCAGCCCCTCTCCATTTGGGTCTGGGGGCTTTCGTTGGGCATGTATACCTGAGAGGTACCTGCAAGGTTACAGTTCGCGGCCCGAGAAGCACTCTCCGGCCAACATGCCCAACTGCAGCAACAGCTCCCAAAGCGAAGGAGCCAGGACCCAAAGACCTAGCTGGCCTGAAGTGCCCCCAGGGGGTCCCCAAGCAGCCCCTCTCCATTTGGGTCTGGGGGCTTTCGTTGGGCGGGGAACCTGGGAGATTCATGCAAGGTTGCAGTTCGCGGCCCGAGAAGCACTCTCCGGCCAACATGCCCAACTGCAGCAACAGCTCCCAAACAGAAGGAGCCAGGACCCAAAGACCTAGCTGGCCTGAAGGGCCCCCATGGGGCCCCCAAGCAGCCCCTCTCCATTTGGGTCTGGGGGCTTTCGTTGGGCCGGGAACCTGGGAGGTACCTGCAAGTTTGCAGTTTGCGGCCCGAGAAGCACTCTCCGGCCAACATGCCCAACTGCAGCAACAGCTCCCAAACCGAAGGAGCCAGGACCCAAAGACCTAGCTGGCCTGAAGGGCCCCCATGGGGCCCCCAAGCAGCCCCTCTCCATTTGGGTCTGGGGGCTTTCGTTGGGCCGGGAACCTGGGAGGTACCTGCAAGGTTGCAGTTCGCGGCCCGAGAAGCACTCTCCGGCCAACATGCCCAACTGCAGCAACAGCTCCCAAAGCGAAGGAGCCAGGACCCAAAGACCTAGCTGGCCTGAAGGGCCCCCAGGGGGCCCCCAAGCAGCCCCTCTCCATTTGGGTCTGGGGGCTTTCGTTGGGCCGGGAACCTGGGAGGTACCTGCAAGGTTGCAGTTCGCGGCCCGAGAAGCACTCTCCGGCCAACATGCCCAACTGCAGCAACAGCTCCCAAACCGAAGGAGCCAGGACCCAAACACCTAGCTGGCCTGAAGGGCCCCCAGGGGGCCCCCAAGCAGCCCCTCTCCATTTGGGTCTGGGGGCTTTCGTTGGGCCGGGAACCTGGGAGAATCCTGCAAGGTTGCAGTTCGCGGCCCGAGAAGCACTCTCCGGCCTACATGCCCAACTGCAGCAACAGCTCCCAAACCGAAGGAGCCAGGACCCAAAGACCTAGCTGGCCTGAAGGGCCCCCAGGGGGCCCCCAAGCAGCCCCTCTCAATTTGGGTCTGGGGGCTTTCGTTGGGCCGGGAACCTGGGAGGTACCTGCAAGGTTGCAGTTCGCGGCCGGAGAAGCACTCTCCGGCCAACATGCCCAACTGCAGCAACAGCTCCCAAACCGAAGGAGCCAGGACCCAAAGACCTAGCTGGCCTGAAGGGCCCCCAGGGGGCCCCCAAGCAGCCCCTCTCCATTTGGGTCTGGGGGCTTTCGTTGGGCCGGGAACCTGGGAGGTACCTGCAAGGTTGCAGTTCGCGGCCCGAGAAGCACTCTCCGGCCAACATGCCCAACTGCAGCAACAGCTCCCAAACCGAAGGAGCCAGGACCCAAACACCTAGCTGGCCTGAAGGGCCCCCAGGGGGCCCCCAAGCAGCCCCTCTCAATTTGGGTCTGGGGGCTTTCGTTGGGCCGGGAACCTGGGAGGTACCTGCAAGGTTGCAGTTCGCGGCCCGAGAAGCACTCTCCGGCCAACATGCCCAACTGCAGCAACAGCTCCCAAACCGAAGGAGCCAGGACCCAAACACCTAGCTGGCCTGAAGGGCCCCCAGGGGGCCCCCAAGGAGCTCCTCTCCATTTGGGTCTGGGGGCTTTCGTTGGGCCGGGAACCTGGGAGGTACCTGCAAGGTTGCAGTTCGCGGCCCGAGAAGCACTCTCCGGCCAACATGCCCAACTGCAGCAACAGCTCCCAAAGCGAAGGAGCCAGGACCCAAAGACCTAGCTGGCCTGAAGGGCCCCCAGGGGGCCCCCAAGCAGCCCCTCTCCATTTGGGTCTGGGGGCTTTTGTTGGGCAAGGAACCTGGGAGATTCCTGCAAGGTTGCAGTTCGCGGCCCGAGAAGCACTCTCCGGCCAACATGCCCAACTGCAGCAACAGCTCCCAAACCGAAGGAGCCAGGACCCAAAGACCTAGCTGGCCTGAAGGGCCCCCATGGGGTCCCCAAGGAGCTCCTCTCCATTTGGGTCTGGGGGCTTTAGTTGGGCCGGGAACCTGAGAGGTACCTGCAAGGTTGCAGTTCGCGGCCCGAGAAGCACTCTCCGGCCAACATGCCCAACTGCAGCAACAGCTCCCAAACCGAATGAGCCAGGACACAAAGACCTAGCTGGCCTGAAGGGCCCCCAGGGGTCCCCCAAGCAGCCCCTCTCCATTTGGGTCTGGGGGCTTTCGTTGGGCATGTATACCTGAGAGGTACCTGCAAGGTTACAGTTCGCGGCCCGAGAAGCACTCTCCGGCCAACATGCCCAACTGCAGCAACAGCTCCCAAAGCGAAGGAGCCAGGACCCAAAGACCTAGCTGGCCTGAAGTGCCCCCAGGGGGTCCCCAAGCAGCCCCTCTCCATTTGGGTCTGGGGGCTTTCGTTGGGCGGGGAACCTGGGAGATTCATGCAAGGTTGCAGTTCGCGGCCCGAGAAGCACTCTCCGGCCAACATGCCCAACTGCAGCAACAGCTCCCAAAGCGAAGGAGCCAGGACCCAAAGACCTAGCTGGCCTGAAGGGCCCCCAGGGGGCCCCCAAGGAGCCCCTCTCAATTTGGGTCTGGGGGCTTTCGTTGGGCAAGGAACCTGGGAGATTCCTGCAAGGTTGCAGTTCGCGGCCCGAGAAGCACTCTCCGGCCAACATGCCCAACTGCAGCAACAGCTCCCAAACCGAAGGAGCCAGGACCCAAAGACCTAGCTGGCCTGAAGGGCCCCCAGGGGGCCCCCAAGGAGCTCCTCTCCATTTGGGTCTGGGGGCTTTCGTTGGGCCGGGAACCTGGGAGGTACCTGCAAGGTTGCAGTTCGCGGCCCGAGAAGCACTCTCCGGCCAACATGCCCAACTGCAGCAACAGCTCCCAAACCGAAGGAGCCAGGACCCAAAGACCTAGCTGGCCTGAAGGGCCCCCAGGGGGCCCCCAAGCAGACCCTCTCCATTTGGGTCTGGGGGCTTTTGTTGGGCCGGGAACCTGGGAGGTACCTGCAAGGTTGCAGTTCGAGGCCCGAGAAGCACTCTCCGGCCAACATGCCCAACTGCAGCAACAGCTCCCAAACCGAAGGAGCCAGGACACAAAGACCTAGCTGGCCTGAAGGGCCCCCAAGGGGCCCCCAAGCAGCCCCTCTCAATTTGGGTCTGGGGGCTTTCGTTGGGCCGGGAACCTGGGAGATTCCTGCAAGGTTGCAGTTCGAGGCCCGAGAAGCACTCTCCGGCCAACATGCCCAACTGCAGCAACAGCTCCCAAACCGAATGAGCCAGGACACAAAGACCTAGCTGGCCTGAAGGGCCCCCAGGGGGCCCCCAAGCAGCCCCTCTCCATTTGGGTCTGGGGGCTTTCGTTGGGCATGTATACCTGAGTGGTACCTGCAAGGTTACACTTCGCGGCCCGAGAAGCACTCTCCGGCCAACATGCCCAACTGCAGCAACAGCTCCCAAAGCGAAGGAGCCAGGACCCAAAGACCTAGCTGGCCTGAAGTGCCCCCAGGGGGTCCCCGAGCAGCCCCTCTCCATTTGGGTCTGGGGGCTTTCGTTGGGCGGGGAACCTGGGAGATTCCTGCAAAGTTGCAGTTCGCGGCCCGAGAAGCACTCTCCGGCCAACATGCCCAACTGCAGCAACAGCTCCCAAACCGAAGGAGCCAGGACCCAAAGACCTAGCTGGCCTGAAGGGCCCCCAGGGGGCCCCCAAGCAGCCCCTCTCCATTTGGGTCTGGGGGCTTTCGTTGGGCCGGGAACCTGGGAGATTCCTGCAAGGTTGCAGTTCGCGGCCCGAGAAGCACTCTCCGGCCAACATGCCCAACTGCAGCAACAGCTCCCAAACCGAAGGAGCCAGGACCCAAACACCTAGCTGGCCTGAAGGGCCCCCATGGGGTCCCCAAGGAGCTCCTCTCCATTTGGGTCTGGGGGCTTTAGTTGGGCCGGGAACCTGGGAGGTACCTGCAAGGTTGCAGTTCGCTGCCCGAGAAGCACTCTCCGGCCAACATGCCCAACTGCAGCAACAGCTCCCAAAGCGAAGGAGCCAGGACCCAAAGACCTAGCTGGCCTGAAGGGCCCCCAGGGGGCCCCCAAGCAGCCCCTCTCCATTTGGGTCTGGGGGCTTTTGTTGGGCCGGGAACCTGGGAGATTCCTGCAAGGTTGCAGTTCGCGGCCCGAGAAGCACTCTCCGGCCAACATGCCCAACTGCAGCAACAGCTCCCAAACCGAATGAGCCAGGACACAAAGACCTAGCTGGCCTGAAGGGCCCCCAGGGGGTCCCCAAGCAGCCCCTCTCCATTTGGGTCTGGGGGCTTTCGTTGGGCATGTATACCTGAGAGGTACCTGCAAGGTTGCAGTTCGCGGCCCGAGAAGCACTCTCCGGCCAACATGCACAACTGCAGCAACAGCTCCCAAACCGAAGGAGCCAGGACCCAAAGACCTAGCTGGCCTGAAGGGCCCCCAGGGGGCCCCCAAGCAGCCCCTCTCAATTTGGGTCTGGGGGCTTTCGTTGGGCCGGGAACCTGGGAGGTACCTGCAAGGTTGCAGTTCGCGGCCGGAGAAGCACTCTCCGGCCAACATGCCCAACTGCAGCAACAGCTCCCAAACCGAAGGAGCCAGGACCCAAAGACCTAGCTGGCCTGAAGGGCCCCCAGGGGGCCCCCAAGCAGCCCCTCTCCATTTGGGTCTGGGGGCTTTCGTTGGGCCGGGAACCTGGGAGGTACCTGCAAGGTTGCAGTTCGCGGCCCGAGAAGCACTCTCCGGCCAACATGCCCAACTGCAGCAACAGCTCCCAAAGCGAAGGAGCCAGGACCCAAAGACCTAGCTGGCCTGAAGGGCCCCCAGGGGGCCCCCAAGCAGCCCCTCTCAATTTGGGTCTGGGGGCTTTCGTTGGGCCGGGAACCTGGGAGGTACCTGCAAGGTTGCAGTTCGCGGCCCGAGAAGCACTCTCCGGCCAACATGCCCAACTGCAGCAACAGCTCCCAAAGCGAAGGAGCCAGGACCCAAAGACCTAGCTGGCCTGAAGGGCCCCCATGGGGCCCCCAAGGAGCTCCTCTCCATTTGGGTCTGGGGGCTTTCGTTGGGCCGGGAACCTGGGAGGTACCTGCAAGGTTGCAGTTCGCGGCCCGAGAAGCACTCTCCGGCCAACATGCCCAACTGCAGCAACAGCTCCCAAAGCGAAGGAGCCAGGACCCAAAGACCTAGCTGGCCTGAAGGGCCCCCAGGGGGCCCCCAAGCAGCCCCTCTCCATTTGGGTCTGGGGGCTTTTGTTGGGCAAGGAACCTGGGAGATTCCTGCAAGGTTGCAGTTCGAGGCCCGAGAAGCACTCTCCGGCCAACATGCCCAACTGCAGCAACAGCTCCCAAACCGAAGGAGCCAGGACCCAAAGACCTAGCTGGCCTGAAGGGCCCCCAGGGGGCCCCCAAGCAGCCCCTCTCCATTTGGGTCTGGGGGCTTTCGTTGGGCCGGGAACCTGGGAGATTCCTGCAAGGTTGCAGTTCGCGGCCCGAGAAGCACTCTCCGGCCAACATGCCCAACTGCAGCAACAGCTCCCAAACCGAAGGAGCCAGGACCCAAAGACCTAGCTGGCCTGAAGGGCCCCCATGGGGTCCCCAAGGAGCTCCTCTCCATTTGGGTCTGGGGGCTTTAGTTGGGCCGGGAACCTGAGAGGTACCTGCAAGGTTGCAGTTCGCGGCCCGAGAAGCACTCTCCGGCCAACATGCCCAACTGCAGCAACAGCTCCCAAAGCGAAGGAGCCAGGACCCAAAGACCTAGCTGGCCTGAAGGGCCCCCAGGGGGCCCCCAAGCAGCCCCTCTCCATTTGGGTCTGGGGGCTTTTGTTGGGCCGGGAACCTGGGAGATTCCTGCAAGGTTGCAGTTCGAGGCCCGAGAAGCACTCTCCGGCCAACATGCCCAACTGCAGCAACAGCTCCCATACCGAATGAGCCAGGACACAAAGACCTAGCTGGCCTGAAGGGCCCCCAGGGGGTCCCCAAGCAGCCCCTCTCCATTTGGGTCTGGGGGCTTTCGTTGGGCATGTATACCTGAGAGGTACCTGCAAGGTTACAGTTCGCGGCCCGAGAAGCACTCTCCGGCCAACATGCCCAACTGCAGCAACAGCTCCCAAAGCGAAGGAGCCAGGACCCAAAGACCTAGCTGGCCTGAAGTGCCCCCAGGGGGTCCCCAAGCAGCCCCTCTCCATTTGGGTCTGGGGGCTTTCGTTGGGCGGGGAACCTGGGAGATTCATGCAAGGTTGCAGTTCGCGGCCCGAGAAGCACTCTCCGGCCAACATGCCCAACTGCAGCAACAGCTCCCAAACAGAAGGAGCCAGGACCCAAAGACCTAGCTGGCCTGAAGGGCCCCCATGGGGCCCCCAAGCAGCCCCTCTCCATTTGGGTCTGGGGGCTTTCGTTGGGCCGGGAACCTGGGAGGTACCTGCAAGTTTGCAGTTTGCGGCCCGAGAAGCACTCTCCGGCCAACATGCCCAACTGCAGCAACAGCTCCCAAACCGAAGGAGCCAGGACCCAAAGACCTAGCTGGCCTGAAGGGCCCCCATGGGGCCCCCAAGCAGCCCCTCTCCATTTGGGTCTGGGGGCTTTCGTTGGGCCGGGAACCTGGGAGGTACCTGCAAGGTTGCAGTTCGCGGCCCGAGAAGCACTCTCCGGCCAACATGCCCAACTGCAGCAACAGCTCCCAAAGCGAAGGAGCCAGGACCCAAAGACCTAGCTGGCCTGAAGGGCCCCCAGGGGGCCCCCAAGCAGCCCCTCTCCATTTGGGTCTGGGGGCTTTCGTTGGGCCGGGAACCTGGGAGGTACCTGCAAGGTTGCAGTTCGCGGCCCGAGAAGCACTCTCCGGCCAACATGCCCAACTGCAGCAACAGCTCCCAAACCGAAGGAGCCAGGACCCAAACACCTAGCTGGCCTGAAGGGCCCCCATGGGGCCCCCAAGCAGCCCCTCTCCATTTGGGTCTGGGGGCTTTCGTTGGGCCGGGAACCTGGGAGAATCCTGCAAGGTTGCAGTTCGCGGCCCGAGAAGCACTCTCCGGCCTACATGCCCAACTGCAGCAACAGCTCCCAAACCGAAGGAGCCAGGACCCAAAGACCTAGCTGGCCTGAAGGGCCCCCAGGGGGCCCCCAAGCAGCCCCTCTCAATTTGGGTCTGGGGGCTTTCGTTGGGCCGGGAACCTGGGAGGTACCTGCAAGGTTGCAGTTCGCGGCCGGAGAAGCACTCTCCGGCCAACATGCCCAACTGCAGCAACAGCTCCCAAACCGAAGGAGCCAGGACCCAAAGACCTAGCTGGCCTGAAGGGCCCCCAGGGGGCCCCCAAGCAGCCCCTCTCCATTTGGGTCTGGGGGCTTTCGTTGGGCCGGGAACCTGGGAGGTACCTGCAAGGTTGCAGTTCGCGGCCCGAGAAGCACTCTCCGGCCAACATGCCCAACTGCAGCAACAGCTCCCAAACCGAAGGAGCCAGGACCCAAAGACCTAGCTGGCCTGAAGGGCCCCCAGGGGGCCCCCAAGCAGCCCCTCTCAATTTGGGTCTGGGGGCTTTCGTTGGGCCGGGAACCTGGGAGGTACCTGCAAGTTTGCAGTTCGCGGCCCGAGAAGCACTCTCCGGCCAACATGCCCAACTGCAGCAACAGCTCCCAAACCGAAGGAGCCAGGACCCAAACACCTAGCTGGCCTGAAGGGCCCCCAGGGGGCCCCCAAGGAGCTCCTCTCCATTTGGGTCTGGGGGCTTTCGTTGGGCCGGGAACCTGGGAGGTACCTGCAAGGTTGCAGTTCGCGGCCCGAGAAGCACTCTCCGGCCAACATGCCCAACTGCAGCAACAGCTCCCAAAGCGAAGGAGCCAGGACCCAAAGACCTAGCTGGCCTGAAGGGCCCCCAGGGGGCCCCCAAGCAGCCCCTCTCCATTTGGGTCTGGGGGCTTTTGTTGGGCAAGGAACCTGGGAGATTCCTGCAAGGTTGCAGTTCGCGGCCCGAGAAGCACTCTCCGGCCAACATGCCCAACTGCAGCAACAGCTCCCAAACCGAAGGAGCCAGGACCCAAAGACCTAGCTGGCCTGAAGGGCCCCCATGGGGTCCCCAAGGAGCTCCTCTCCATTTGGGTCTGGGGGCTTTAGTTGGGCCGGGAACCTGAGAGGTACCTGCAAGGTTGCAGTTCGCGGCCCGAGAAGCACTCTCCGGCCAACATGCCCAACTGCAGCAACAGCTCCCAAACCGAATGAGCCAGGACCCAAAGACCTAGCTGGCCTGAAGGGCCCCCAGGGGTCCCCCAAGCAGCCCCTCTCCATTTGGGTCTGGGGGCTTTCGTTGGGCATGTATACCTGAGAGGTACCTGCAAGGTTACAGTTCGCGGCCCGAGAAGCACTCTCCGGCCAACATGCCCAACTGCAGCAACAGCTCCCAAAGCGAAGGAGCCAGGACCCAAAGACCTAGCTGGCCTGAAGTGCCCCCAGGGGGTCCCCAAGCAGCCCCTCTCCATTTGGGTCTGGGGGCTTTCGTTGGGCGGGGAACCTGGGAGATTCATGCAAGGTTGCAGTTCGCGGCCCGAGAAGCACTCTCCGGCCAACATGCCCAACTGCAGCAACAGCTCCCAAAGCGAAGGAGCCAGGACCCAAAGACCTAGCTGGCCTGAAGGGCCCCCAGGGGGCCCCCAAGGAGCCCCTCTCAATTTGGGTCTGGGGGCTTTCGTTGGGCAAGGAACCTGGGAGATTCCTGCAAGGTTGCAGTTCGCGGCCCGAGAAGCACTCTCCGGCCAACATGCCCAACTGCAGCAACAGCTCCCAAACCGAAGGAGCCAGGACCCAAAGACCTAGCTGGCCTGAAGGGCCCCCAGGGGGCCCCCAAGGAGCTCCTCTCCATTTGGGTCTGGGGGCTTTCGTTGGGCCGGGAACCTGGGAGGTACCTGCAAGGTTGCAGTTCGCGGCCCGAGAAGCACTCTCCGGCCAACATGCCCAACTGCAGCAACAGCTCCCAAACCGAAGGAGCCAGGACCCAAAGACCTAGCTGGCCTGAAGGGCCCCCAGGGGGCCCCCAAGCAGACCCTCTCCATTTGGGTCTGGGGGCTTTTGTTGGGCCGGGAACCTGGGAGGTACCTGCAAGGTTGCAGTTCGAGGCCCGAGAAGCACTCTCCGGCCAACATGCCCAACTGCAGCAACAGCTCCCAAACCGAAGGAGCCAGGACACAAAGACCTAGCTGGCCTGAAGGGCCCCCAAGGGGCCCCCAAGCAGCCCCTCTCAATTTGGGTCTGGGGGCTTTCGTTGGGCCGGGAACCTGGGAGATTCCTGCAAGGTTGCAGTTCGAGGCCCGAGAAGCACTCTCCGGCCAACATGCCCAACTGCAGCAACAGCTCCCAAACCGAATGAGCCAGGACACAAAGACCTAGCTGGCCTGAAGGGCCCCCAGGGGGCCCCCAAGCAGCCCCTCTCCATTTGGGTCTGGGGGCTTTCGTTGGGCATGTATACCTGAGTGGTACCTGCAAGGTTACACTTCGCGGCCCGAGAAGCACTCTCCGGCCAACATGCCCAACTGCAGCAACAGCTCCCAAAGCGAAGGAGCCAGGACCCAAAGACCTAGCTGGCCTGAAGTGCCCCCAGGGGGTCCCCGAGCAGCCCCTCTCCATTTGGGTCTGGGGGCTTTCGTTGGGCGGGGAACCTGGGAGATTCCTGCAAAGTTGCAGTTCGCGGCCCGAGAAGCACTCTCCGGCCAACATGCCCAACTGCAGCAACAGCTCCCAAACCGAAGGAGCCAGGACCCAAAGACCTAGCTGGCCTGAAGGGCCCCCAGGGGGCCCCCAAGCAGCCCCTCTCCATTTGGGTCTGGGGGCTTTCGTTGGGCCGGGAACCTGGGAGATTCCTGCAAGGTTGCAGTTCGCGGCCCGAGAAGCACTCTCCGGCCAACATGCCCAACTGCAGCAACAGCTCCCAAACCGAAGGAGCCAGGACCCAAACACCTAGCTGGCCTGAAGGGCCCCCATGGGGTCCCCAAGGAGCTCCTCTCCATTTGGGTCTGGGGGCTTTAGTTGGGCCGGGAACCTGGGAGGTACCTGCAAGGTTGCAGTTCGCTGCCCGAGAAGCACTCTCCGGCCAACATGCCCAACTGCAGCAACAGCTCCCAAAGCGAAGGAGCCAGGACCCAAAGACCTAGCTGGCCTGAAGGGCCCCCAGGGGGCCCCCAAGCAGCCCCTCTCCATTTGGGTCTGGGGGCTTTTGTTGGGCCGGGAACCTGGGAGATTCCTGCAAGGTTGCAGTTCGCGGCCCGAGAAGCACTCTCCGGCCAACATGCCCAACTGCAGCAACAGCTCCCAAACCGAATGAGCCAGGACACAAAGACCTAGCTGGCCTGAAGGGCCCCCAGGGGGTCCCCAAGCAGCCCCTCTCCATTTGGGTCTGGGGGCTTTCGTTGGGCATGTATACCTGAGAGGTACCTGCAAGGTTACAGTTCGCGGCCCGAGAAGCACTCTCCGGCCAACATGCCCAACTGCAGCAACAGCTCCCAAAGCGAAGGAGCCAGGACCCAAAGACCTAGCTGGCCTGAAGGGCCCCCAGGGGGCCCCCAAGCAGCCCCTCTCCATTTGGGTCTGGGGGCTTTCGTTGGGCGGGGAACCTGGGAGATTCATGCAAGGTTGCAGTTCGCGGCCCGAGAAGCACTCTCCGGCCAACATGCACAACTGCAGCAACAGCTCCCAAAGAGAAGGAGCCAGGACCCAAAGACCTAGCTGGCCTGAAGGGCCCCCAGGGGGCCCCCAAGGAGCTCCTCTCCATTTGGGTCTGGGGGCTTTAGTTGGGCCGGGAACCTGGGAGGTACCTGCAAGGTTGCAGTTCGCGGCCCGAGAAGCACTCTCCGGCCAACATGCCCAACTGCAGCAACAGCTCCCAAACCGAAGGAGCCAGGACCCAAAGACCTAGCTGGCCTGAAGGGCCCCCATGGGGCCCCCAAGCAGCCCCTCTCCATTTGGGTCTGGGGGCTTTCGTTGGGCAAAGAACCTGGGAGATTCATGCAAGGTTGCAGTTCGCGGCCCGAGAAGCACTCTCCGGCCAACATGCACAACTGCAGCAACAGCTCCCAAACCGAAGGAGCCAGGACCCAAAGACCTAGCTGGCCTGAAGGGCCCCCAGGGGGCCCCCAAGCAGCCCCTCTCAATTTGGGTCTGGGGGCTTTCGTTGGGCCGGGAACCTGGGAGGTACCTGCAAGGTTGCAGTTCGCGGCCCGAGAAGCACTCTCCGGCCAACATGCCCAACTGCAGCAACAGCTCCCAAACCGAAGGAGCCAGGACCCAAAGACCTAGCTGGCCTGAAGGGCCCCCAGGGGGCCCCCAAGGAGCTCCTCTCCATTTGGGTCTGGGGGCTTTCGTTGGGCCGGGAACCTGGGAGGTACCTGCAAGGTTGCAGTTCGCGGCCCGAGAAGCACTCTCCGGCCAACATGCCCAACTGCAGCAACAGCTCCCAAAGCGAAGGAGCCAGGACCCAAAGACCTAGCTGGCCTGAAGGGCCCCCAGGGGGCCCCCAAGCAGCCCCTCTCCATTTGGGTCTGGGGGCTTTTGTTGGGCAAGGAACCTGGGAGATTCCTGCAAGGTTGCAGTTCGAGGCCCGAGAAGCACTCTCCGGCCAACATGCCCAACTGCAGCAACAGCTCCCAAACCGAAGGAGCCAGGACCCAAAGACCTAGCTGGCCTGAAGGGCCCCCATGGTGTCCCCAAGGAGCTCCTCTCCATTTGGGTCTGGGGGCTTTAGTTGGGCCGGGAACCTGAGAGGTACCTGCAAGGTTGCAGTTCGCGGCCCGAGAAGCACTCTCCGGCCAACATGCCCAACTGCAGCAACAGCTCCCAAACCGAATGAGCCAGGACACAAAGACCTAGCTGGCCTGAAGGGCCCCCAGGGGGTCCCCAAGCAGCCCCTCTCCATTTGGGTCTGGGGGCTTTCGTTGGGCGGGGAACCTGGGAGATTCATGCAAGGTTGCAGTTCGCGGCCCGAGAAGCACTCTCCGGCCAACATGCCCAACTGCAGCAACAGCTCCCAAAGCGAAGGAGCCAGGACCCAAAGACCTAGCTGGCCTGAAGGGCCCCCAGGGGGCCCCCAAGCAGCCCCTCTCAATTTGGGTCTGGGGGCTTTCGTTGGGCATGGAACCTGGGAGATTCCTGCAAGGTTGCAGTTCGCGGCCCGAGAAGCACTCTCCGGCCAACATGCCCAACTGCAGCAACAGCTCCCAAACCGAAGGAGCCAGGACCCAAAGACCTAGCTGGCCTGAAGGGCCCCCAGGGGGCCCCCAAGGAGCTCCTCTCCATTTGGGTCTGGCGGCTTTAGTTGGGCCGGGAACCTGGGAGGTACCTGCAAGGTTGCAGTTCGCGGCCCGAGAAGCACTCTCCGGCCAACATGCCCAACTGCAGCAACAGCTCCCAAAGCGAAGGAGCCAGGACCCAAAGACCTAGCTGGCCTGAAGGGCCCCCAGGGGGCCCCCAAGCAGACCCTCTCCATTTGGGTCTGGGGGCTTTTGTTGGGCCGGGAACCTGGGAGATTCCTGCAAGGTTGCAGTTCGAGGCCCGAGAAGCACTCTCCGGCCAACATGCCCAACTGCAGCAACAGCTCCCAAACCGAAGGAGCCAGGACCCAAAGACCTAGCTGGCCTGAAGGGCCCCCAAGGGGCCCCCAAGCAGCCCCTCTCAATTTGGGTCTGGGGGCTTTCGTTGGGCCGGGAACCTGGGAGATTCCTGCAAGGTTGCAGTTCGCGGCCCGAGAAGCACTCTCCGGCCAACATGCCCAACTGCAGCAACAGCTCCCAAACCGAAGGAGCCAGGACCCAAAGACCTAGCTGGCCTGAAGGGCCCCCATGGGGCCCCCAAGGAGCTCCTCTCCATTTGGGTCTGGGGGCTTTCGTTGGGCCGGGAACCTGGGAGGTACCTGCAAGGTTGCAGTTCGCGGCCCGAGAAGCACTCTCCGGCCAACATGCCCAACTGCAGCAACAGCTCCCAAACCGAAGGAGCCAGGACCCAAAGACCTAGCTGGCCTGAAGGGCCCCCAAGGGGCCCCCAAGCAGCCCCTCTCAATTTGGGTCTGGGGGCTTTCGTTGGGCCGGGAACCTGGGAGGTACCTGCAAGGTTGCAGTTGGCGGCCCGAGAAGCACTCTCCGGCCAACATGCCCAACTGCAGCAACAGCTCCCAAACCGAAGGAGCCAGGACACAAAGACCTAGCTGGCCTGAAGGGCCCCCAAGGGGCCCCCAAGCAGCCCCTCTCAATTTGGGTCTGGGGGCTTTCGTTGGGCCGGTAACCTGGGAGATTCCTGCATGGTTGCAGTTCGAGGCCCGAGAAGCACTCTCCGGCCAACATGCCCAACTGCAGCAACAGCTCCCAAACCGAAGGAGCCAGGACACAAAGACCTAGCTGGCCTGAAGGGCCCCCAGGGGGCCCCCAAGCAGCCCCTCTCCATTTGGGTCTGGGGGCTTTCGTTGGGCATGTATACCTGAGAGGTACCTGCAAGGTTACACTTCGCGGCCCGAGAAGCAGTCTCCGGCCAACATGCCCAACTGCAGCAACAGCTCCCAAAGCGAAGGAGCCAGGACCCAAAGACCTAGCTGGCCTGAAGGGCCCCCAGGGGGTCCCCAAGCAGCCCCTCTCCATTTGGGTCTGGGGGCTTTCGTTGGGCGGGGAACCTGGGAGTTTCCTGCAAAGTTGCAGTTCGCGGCCCGAGAAGCACTCTCCGGCCAACATGCCCAACTGCAGCAACAGCTCCCAAACCGAAGGAGCCAGGACCCAAAGACCTAGCTGGCCTGAAGGGCCCCCATGGGGCCCCCAAGGAGCTCCTCTCCATTTGGGTCTGGGATCTTTAGTTGGGCCGGGAACCTGGGAGGTACCTTCAAGGTTGCAGTTCGCTGCCGGAGAAGCACTCTCCGGCCAACATGCCCAACTGCAGCAACAGCTCCCAAACCGAAGGAGCCAGGACCCAAAGACCTAGCTGGCCTGAAGGGCCCCCAAGGGGCCCCCAAGCAGCCCCTCTCAATTTGGGTCTGGGGGCTTTCGTTGGGCCGGGAACCTGGGAGGTACCTGCAAGGTTGCAGTTGGCGGCCCGAGAAGCACTCTCCGGCCAACATGCCCAACTGCAGCAACAGCTCCCAAACCGAAGGAGCCAGGACCCAAAGACCTAGCTGGCCTGAAGGGCCCCCAGGGGGCCCCCAAGCAGCCCCTCTCAATTTGGGTCTGGGGGCTTTCGTTGGGCCGGGAACCTGGGAGGTACCTGCAAGGTTGCAGTTGGCGGCCCGAGAAGCACTCTCCGGCCAACATGCCCAACTGCAGCAACAGCTCCCAAACCGAAGGAGCCAGGACCCAAAGACCTAGCTGGCCTGAAGGGCCCCCAGGGGGGCCCCAAGCAGCCCCTCTCAATTTGGGTCTGGGGGCTTTCGTTGGGCCGGGAACCTGGGAGGTACCTGCAAGGTTGCAGTTCGCTTCCCGAGAAGCACTCTCCGGCCAACATGCCCAACTGCAGCAACAGCTCCCAAAGCGAAGGAGCCAGGACCCAAACACCTAGCTGGCCTGAAGGGCCCCCAGGGGGCCCCCAAGCAGCCCCTCTCCATTTGGGTCTGGGGGCTTTCGTTGGGCCGGGAACCTGGGAGAATCCTGCAAGGTTGCAGTTCGCGGCCCGAGAAGCACTCTCCGGCCAACATGCCCAACTGCAGCAACAGCTCCCAAAGCGAAGGAGCCAGGACCCAAAGACCTAGCTGGCCTGAAGGGCCCCCAGGGGGCCCCCAAGCAGCCCCTCTCAATTTGGGTCTGGGGGCTTTCGTTGGGCCGGGAACCTGGGAGGTACCTGCAAGGTTGCAGTTCGCGGCCCGAGAAGCACTCTCCGGCCAACATGCCCAACTGCAGCAACAGCTCCCAAACCGAAGGAGCCAGGACCCAAAGACCTAGCTGGCCTGAAGGGCCCCCAGGGGGCCCCCAAGCAGCCCCTCTCCATTTGGGTCTGGGGGCTTTCGTTGGGCCGGGAACCTGGGAGGTACCTGCAAGGTTGCAGTTCGCGGCCCGAGAAGCACTCTCCGGCCAACATGCCCAACTGCAGCAACAGCTCCCAAACCGAAGGAGCCAGGACCCAAAGACCTAGCTGGCCTGAAGGGCCCCCAGGGGGCCCCCAAGCAGCCCCTCTCAATTTGGGTCTGGGGGCTTTAGTTGGGCCGGGAACCTGGGAGGTACCTGCAAGGTTGCAGTTCGCGGCCCGAGAAGCACTCTCCGGCCAACATGCCCAACTGCAGCAACAGCTCCCAAACCGAAGGAGCCAGGACCCAAAGACCTAGCTGGCCTGAAGGGCCCCCAGGGGGCCCCCAAGGAGCTCCTCTCCATTTGGGTCTGGGGGCTTTCGTTGGGCCGGGAACCTGGGAGGTACCTGCAAGGTTGCAGTTCGCGGCCCGAGAAGCACTCTCCGGCCAACATGCCCAACTGCAGCAACAGCTCCCAAAGCGAAGGAGCCAGGACCCAAAGACCTAGCTGGCCTGAAGGGCCCCCAGGGGGCCCCCAAGCAGCCCCTCTCCATTTGGGTCTGGGGGCTTTTGTTGGGCAAGGAACCTGGGAGATTCCTGCAAGGTTGCAGTTCGAGGCCCGAGAAGCACTCTCCGGCCAACATGCCCAACTGCAGCAACAGCTCCCAAAGCGAAGGAGCCAGGACCCAAAGACCTAGCTGGCCTGAAGTGCCCCCAGGGGGTCCCCAAGCAGCCCCTCTCCATTTGGGTCTGGGGGCTTTCGTTGGGCGGGGAACCTGGGAGATTCATGCAAGGTTGCAGTTCGCGGCCCGAGAAGCACTCTCCGGCCAACATGCCCAACTGCAGCAACAGCTCCCAAAGCGAAGGAGCCAGGACCCAAAGACCTAGCTGGCCTGAAGGGCCCCCAGGGGGCCCCCAAGGAGCCCCTCTCAATTTGGGTCTGGGGGCTTTCGTTGGGCATGGAACCTGGGAGATTCCTGCAAGGTTGCAGTTCGCGGCCCGAGAAGCACTCTCCGGCCAACATGCCCAACTGCAGCAACAGCTCCCAAACCGAAGGAGCCAGGACCCAAAGACCTAGCTGGCCTGAAGGGCCCCCGGGGGCCCCCAAGGAGCTCCTCTCCATTTGGGTCTGGCGGCTTTAGTTGGGCCGGGAACCTGGGAGGTACCTGCAAGGTTGCAGTTCGAGGCCCGAGAAGCACTCTCCGGCCAACATGCCCAACTGCAGCAACAGCTCCCAAAGCGAAGGAGCCAGGACCCAAAGACCTAGCTGGCCTGAAGGGCCCCCAGGGGGCCCCCAAGCAGACCCTCTCCATTTGGGTCTGGGGGCTTTTGTTGGGCCGGGAACCTGGGAGATTCCTGCAAGGTTGCAGTTCGAGGCCCGAGAAGCACTCTCCGGCCAACATGCCCAACTGCAGCAACAGCTCCCAAAGCGAAGGAGCCAGGACCCAAAGACCTAGCTGGCCTGAAGGGCCCCCAAGGGGCCCCCAAGCAGCCCCTCTCAATTTGGGTCTGGGGGCTTTCGTTGGGCCGGGAACCTGGGAGATTCCTGCAAGGTTGCAGTTCGAGGCCCGAGAAGCACTCTCCGGCCAACATGCCCAACTGCAGCAACAGCTCCCAAACCGAATGAGCCAGGACACAAAGACCTAGCTGGCCTGAAGGGCCCCCAGGGGGCCCCCAAGCAGCCCCTCTCCATTTGGGTCTGGGGGCTTTCGTTGGGCATGTATACCTGAGAGGTACCTGCAAGGTTACACTTCGCGGCCCGAGAAGCACTCTCCGGCCAACATGCCCAACTGCAGCAACAGCTCCCAAAGCGAAGGAGCCAGGACCCAAAGACCTAGCTGGCCTGAAGTGCCCCCAGGGGGTCCCCGAGCAGCCCCTCTCCATTTGGGTCTGGGGGCTTTCGTTGGGCGGGGAACCTGGGAGATTCCTGCAAAGTTGCAGTTCGCGGCCCGAGAAGCACTCTCCGGCCAACATGCCCAACTGCAGCAACAGCTCCCAAACCGAAGGAGCCAGGACCCAAAGACCTAGCTGGCCTGAAGGGCCCCCATGGGGCCCCCAAGGAGCTCCTCTCCATTTGGGTCTGGGGGCTTTAGTTGGGCCGGGAACCTGGGAGGTACCTGCAAGGTTGCAGTTCGCGGCCGGAGAAGCACTCTCCGGCCAACATGCCCAACTGCAGCAACAGCTCCCAAACCGAAGGAGCCAGGACCCAAAGACCTAGCTGGCCTGAAGGGCCCCCAAGGGGCCCCCAAGCAGCCCCTCTCAATTTGGGTCTGGGGGCTTTCGTTGGGCCGGGAACCTGGGAGGTACCTGCAAGGTTGCAGTTGGCGGCCCGAGAAGCACTCTCCGGCCAACATGCCCAACTGCAGCAACAGCTCCCAAACCGAAGGAGCCAGGACCCAAAGACCTAGCTGGCCTGAAGGGCCCCCAAGGGGCCCCCAAGCAGCCCCTCTCAATTTGGGTCTGGGGGCTTTCGTTGGGCCGGTAACCTGGGAGATTCCTGCATGGTTGCAGTTCGAGGCCCGAGAAGCACTCTCCGGCCAACATGCCCAACTGCAGCAACAGCTCCCAAACCGAATGAGCCAGGACACAAAGACCTAGCTGGCCTGAAGGGCCCCCAGGGGGCCCCCAAGCAGCCCCTCTCCATTTGGGTCTGGGGGCTTTCGTTGGGCATGTATACCTGAGAGGTACCTGCAAGGTTACACTTCGCGGCCCGAGAAGCACTCTCCGGCCAACATGCCCAACTGCAGCAACAGCTCCCAAAGCGAAGGAGCCAGGACCCAAAGACCTAGCTGGCCTGAAGGGCCCCCAGGGGGTCCCCAAGCAGCCCCTCTCCATTTGGGTCTGGGGGCTTTCGTTGGGCGGGGAACCTGGGAGTTTCCTGCAAAGTTGCAGTTTGCGGCCCGAGAAGCACTCTCCGGCCAACATGCCCAACTGCAGCAACAGCTCCCAAACCGAAGGAGCCAGGACCCAAAGACCTAGCTGGCCTGAAGGGCCCCCATGGGGCCCCCAAGGAGCTCCTCTCCATTTGGGTCTGGGGGCTTTAGTTGGGCCGGGAACCTGGGAGGTACCTTCAAGGTTGCAGTTCGCTGCCGGAGAATCACTCTCCGGCCAACATGCCCAACTGCAGCAACAGCTCCCAAACCGAAGGAGCCAGGACCCAAAGACCTAGCTGGCCTGAAGGGCCCCCAAGGGGCCCCCAAGCAGCCCCTCTCAATTTGGGTCTGGGGGCTTTCGTTGGGCCGGGAACCTGGGAGGTACCTGCAAGGTTGCAGTTGGCGGCCCGAGAAGCACTCTCCGGCCAACATGCCCAACTGCAGCAACAGCTCCCAAACCGAAGGAGCCAGGACCCAAAGACCTAGCTGGCCTGAAGGGCCCCCAGGGGGCCCCCAAGCAGCCCCTCTCAATTTGGGTCTGGGGGCTTTCGTTGGGCCGGTAACCTGGGAGATTCCTGCATGGTTGCAGTTCGAGGCCCGAGAAGCACTCTCCGGCCAACATGCCCAACTGCAGCAACAGCTCCCAAACCGAAGGAGCCAGGACACAAAGACCTAGCTGGCCTGAAGGGCCCCCAGGGGGCCCCCAAGCAGCCCCTCTCCATTTGGGTCTGGGGGCTTTCGTTGGGCATGTATACCTGAGAGGTACCTGCAAGGTTACACTTCGCGGCCCGAGAAGCACTCTCCGGCCAACATGCCCAACTGCAGCAACAGCTCCCAAAGCGAAGGAGCCAGGACCCAAAGACCTAGCTGGCCTGAAGGGCCCCCAGGGGGTCCCCAAGCAGCCCCTCTCCATTTGGGTCTGGGGGCTTTCGTTGGGCGGGGAACCTGGGAGTTTCCTGCAAAGTTGCAGTTCGCGGCCCGAGAAGCACTCTCCGGCCAACATGCCCAACTGCTGCAACAGCTCCCAAAGCGAAGGAGCCAGGACCCAAAGACCTAGCTGGCCTGAAGGGCCCCCAGGGGGTCCCCAAGCAGCCCCTCTCCATTTGGGTCTGGGGGCTTTCGTTGGGCGGGGAACCTGGGAGTTTCCTGCAAAGTTGCAGTTCGCGGCCCGAGAAGCACTCTCCGGCCAACATGCCCAACTGCAGCAACAGCTCCCAAACCGAAGGAGCCAGGACCCAAAGACCTAGCTGGCCTGAAGGGCCCCCATGGGACCCCCAAGGAGCTCCTCTCCATTTGGGTCTGGGGGCTTTTGTTGGGCCGGGAACCTGGGAGAATCCTGCAAGGTTGCAGTTCGCTGCCGGAGAATCACTCTCCGGCCAACATGCCCAACTGCAGCAACAGCTCCCAAACCGAAGGAGCCAGGACCCAAAGACCTAGCTGGCCTGAAGGGCCCCCAAGGGGCCCCCAAGCAGCCCCTCTCAATTTGGGTCTGGGGGCTTTCGTTGGGCCGGGAACCTGGGAGGTACCTGCAAGTTTGCAGTTCGCGGCCCGAGAAGCACTCTCCGGCCAACATGCCCAACTGCAGCAACAGCTCCCAAACCGAAGGAGCCAGGACCCAAAGACCTAGCTGGCCTGAAGGGCCCCCAGGGGGCCCCCAAGGAGCTCCTCTCCATTTGGGTCTGGGGGCTTTCGTTGGGCCGGGAACCTGGGAGGTACCTGCAAGGTTACAGTTCGCGGCCCGAGAAGCACTCTCCGGCCAACATGCCCAACTGCAGCAACAGCTCCCAAAGCGAAGGAGCCAGGACCCAAAGACCTAGCTGGCCTGAAGGGCCCCCAGGGGGCCCCCAAGCAGCCCCTCTCCATTTGGGTCTGGGGGCTTTTGTTGGGCCGGGAACCTGGGAGAATCCTGCAAGGTTGCAGTTCGAGGCCCGAGAAGCACTCTCCGGCCAACATGCCCAACTGCAGCAACAGCTCCCAAAGCGAAGGAGCCAGGACACAAAGACCTAGCTGGCCTGAAGGGCCCCCAGGGGGCCCCCAAGCAGCCCCTCTCCATTTGGGTCTGGGGGCTTTCGTTGGGCATGTATACCTGAGAGGTACCTGCAAGGTTACACTTCGCGGCCCGAGAAGCACTCTCCGGCCAACATGCCCAACTGCAGCAACAGCTCCCAAAGCGAAGGAGCCAGGACCCAAAGACCTAGCTGGCCTGAAGGGCCCCCAGGGGGCCCCCAAGCAGCCCCTCTCCATTTGGGTCTGGGGGCTTTCGTTGGGCATGTATACCTGAGAGGTACCTGCAAGGTTACACTTCGCGGCCCGAGAAGCACTCTCCGGCCAACATGCCCAACTGCAGCAACAGCTCCCAAAGCGAAGGAGCCAGGACCCAAAGACCTAGCTGGCCTGAAGGGCCCCCAGGGGGTCCCCAAGCAGCCCCTCTCCATTTGGGTCTGGGGGCTTTCGTTGGGCGGGGAACCTGGGAGTTTCCTGCAAAGTTGCAGTTCGCGGCCCGAGAAGCACTCTCCGGCCAACATGCCCAACTGCAGCAACAGCTCCCAAACCGAAGGAGCCAGGACCCAAAGACCTAGCTGGCCTGAAGGGCCCCCATGGGGCCCCCAAGGAGCTCCTCTCCATTTGGGTCTGGGGGCTTTAGTTGGGCCGGGAACCTGGGAGGTACCTTCAAGGTTGAAGTTCGCGGCCCGAGAAGCACTCTCCGGCCAACATGCCCAACTGCAGCAACAGCTCCCAAACCGAAGGAGCCAGGACCCAAAGACCTAGCTGGCCTGAAGGGCCCCCATGGGGCCCCCAAGGAGCTCCTCTCCATTTGGGTCTGGGGGCTTTAGTTGGGCCGGGAACCTGGGAGATTCCTGCAAGGTTGCAGTTCGAGGCCCGAGAAGCACTCTCCGGCCAACATGCCCAACTGCAGCAACAGCTCCCAAACCGAAGGAGCCAGGACCCAAAGACCTAGCTGGCCTGAAGGGCCCCCAAGGGGCCCCCAAGCAGACCCTCTCAATTTGGGTCTGGGGGCTTTCGTTGGGCCGGGAACCTGGGAGGTACCTGCAAGGTTGCAGTTGGCGGCCCGAGAAGCACTCTCCGGCCAACATGCCCAACTGCAGCAACAGCTCCCAAACCGAAGGAGCCAGGACCCAAAGACCTAGCTGGCCTGAAGGGCCCCCAGGGGGCCCCCAAGCAGCCCCTCTCCATTTGGGTCTGGGGGCTTTCGTTGGGCATGTATACCTGAGAGGTACCTGCAAGGTTACAGTTCGCGGCCCGAGAAGCACTCTCCGGCCAACATGCCCAACTGCAGCAACAGCTCCCAAAGCGAAGGAGCCAGGACCCAAAGACCTAGCTGGCCTGAAGTGCCCCCAGGGGGTCCCCAAGCAGCCCCTCTCCATTTGGGTCTGGGGGCTTTCGTTGGGCGGGGAACCTGGGAGTTTCCTGCAAAGTTGCAGTTCGCGGCCCGAGAAGCACTCTCCGGCCAACATGCCCAACTGCAGCAACAGCTCCCAAACCGAAGGAGCCAGGACCCAAAGACCTAGCTGGCCTGAAGGGCCCCCAGGGGGCCCCCAAGGAGCTCCTCTCCATTTGGGTCTGGGGGCTTTCGTTGGGCCGGGAACCTGGGAGGTACCTGCAAGGTTGCAGTTCGCGGCCGGAGAAGCACTCTCCGGCCAACATGCCCAACTGCAGCAACAGCTCCCAAACCGAAGGAGCCAGGACCCAAAGACCTAGCTGGCCTGAAGGGCCCCCAGGGGGCCCCCAAGCAGCCCCTCTCAATTTGGGTCTGGGGGCTTTCGTTGGGCCGGGAACCTGGGAGGTACCTGCAAGGTTACAGTTCGCGGCCCGAGAAGCACTCTCCGGCCAACATGCCCAACTGCAGCAACAGCTCCCAAACCGAAGGAGCCAGGACCCAAAGACCTAGCTGGCCTGAAGGGCCCCCAGGGGGGCCCCAAGCAGCCCCTCTCAATTTGGGTCTGGGGGCTTTCGTTGGGCCGGGAACCTGGGAGAATCCTGCAAGGTTGCAGTTCGCGTCCCGAGAAGCACTCTCCGGCCAACATGCCCAACTGCAGCAACAGCTCCCAAACCGAAGGAGCCAGGACCCAAAGACCTAGCTGGCCTGAAGGGCCCCCAGGGGGGCCCCAAGCAGCCCCTCTCCATTTGGGTCTGGGGGCTTTCGTTGGGCCGGGAACCTGGGAGAATCCTGCAAGGTTGCAGTTCGCGTCCCGAGAAGCACTCTCCGGCCAACATGCCCAACTGCAGCAACAGCTCCCAAAGCGAAGGAGCCAGGACCCAAAGACCTAGCTGGCCTGAAGGGCCCCCAGGGGGCCCCCAAGCAGCCCCTCTCCATTTGGGTCTGGGGGCTTTCGTTGGGCCGGGAACCTGGGAGAATCCTGCAAGGTTGCAGTTCGCGGCCCGAGAAGCACTCTCCGGCCAACATGCCCAACTGCAGCAACAGCTCCCAAAGCGAAGGAGCCAGGACCCAAAGACCTAGCTGGCCTGAAGGGCCCCCAGGGGGCCCCCAAGCAGCCCCTCTCCATTTGGGTCTGGGGGCTTTCGTTGGGCCGGGAACCTGGGAGAATCCTGCAAGGTTGCAGTTCGCGGCCCGAGAAGCACTCTCCGGCCAACATGCCCAACTGCAGCAACAGCTCCCAAACCGAAGGAGCCAGGACCCAAAGACCTAGCTGGCCTGAAGGGCCCCCAGGGGGCCCCCAAGCAGCCCCTCTCCATTTGGGTCTGGGGGCTTTCGTTGGGCCGGGAACCTGGGAGGTACCTGCAAGGTTGCAGTTCGCGGCCCGAGAAGCACTCTCCGGCCAACATGCCCAACTGCAGCAACAGCTCCCAAACCGAAGGAGCCAGGACCCAAAGACCTAGCTGGCCTGAAGGGCCCCCAGGGGGCCCCCAAGCAGCCCCTCTCCATTTGGGTCTGGGGGCTTTTGTTGGGCCGGAAACCTGGGAGAATCCTGCAAGGTTGCAGTTCGCAGCCCGAGAAGCACTCTCCGGCCAACATGCCCAACTGCAGCAACAGCTCCCAAACCGAAGGAGCCAGGACCCAAAGACCTAGCTGGCCTGAAGGGCCCCCAGGGGGCCCCCAAGCAGCCCCTCTCCATTTGGGTCTGGGGGCTTTCGTTGGGCCGGGAACCTGGGAGATTCCTGCAAGGTTGCAGTTCGCGGCCCGAGAAGCACTCTCCGGCCAACATGCCCAACTGCAGCAACAGCTCCCAAAGCGAAGGAGCCAGGACCCAAAGACCTAGCTGGCCTGAAGGGCCCCCATGGGGCCCCCAAGGAGCTCCTCTCCATTTGGGTCTGGGGGCTTTAGTTGGGCCGGGAACCTGGGAGGTACCTGCAAGGTTGCAGTTCGCGGCTGGAGAAGCACTCTCCGGCCAACATGCCCAACTGCAGCAACAGCTCCCAAAGCGAAGGAGCCAGGACCCAAAGACCTAGCTGGCCTGAAGGGCCCCCAGGGGGCCCCCAAGCAGCCCCTCTCCATTTGGGTCTGGGGGCTTTCGTTGGGCCGGGAACCTGGGAGAATCCTGCAAGGTTGCAGTTCGCGGCCCGAGAAGCACTCTCCGGCCAACATGCCCAACTGCAGCAACAGCTCCCAAAGCGAAGGAGCCAGGACCCAAAGACCTAGCTGGCCTGAAGGGCCCCCAGGGGGCCCCCAAGCAGCCCCTCTCAATTTGGGTCTGGGGGCTTTCGTTGGGCCGGGAACCTGGGAGAATCCTGCAAGGTTGCAGTTCGCGGCCGGAGAAGCACTCTCCGGCCAACATGCCCAACTGCAGCAACAGCTCCCAAACTGAAGGAGCCAGGACCCAAAGACCTAGCTGGCCTGAAGGGCCCCCAGGGGGCCCCCAAGCAGCCCCTCTCAATTTGGGTCTGGGGGCTTTCGTTGGGCCGGGAACCTGGGAGGTACCTGCAAGGTTGCAGTTGGCGGCCCGAGAAGCACTCTCCGGCCAACATGCCCAACTGCAGCAACAGCTCCCAAAGCGAAGGAGCCAGGACCCAAAGACCTAGCTGGCCTGAAGGGCCCCCAGGGGGCCCCCAAGCAGCCCCTCTCAATTTGGGTCTGGGGGCTTTCGTTGGGCCGGGAACCTGGGAGAATCCTGCAAGGTTGCAGTTCGCGGCCCGAGAAGCACTCTCCGGCCAACATGCCCAACTGCAGCAACAGCTCCCAAAGCGAAGGAGCCAGGACCCAAAGACCTAGCTGGCCTGAAGGGCCCCCAGGGGGCCCCCAAGCAGCCCCTCTCCATTTGGGTCTGGGGGCTTTCGTTGGGCCGGGAACCTGGGAGGTACCTGCAAGGTTGCAGTTCGCGGCCCGAGAAGCAGTCTCCGGCCAACATGCCCAACTGCAGCAACAGCTCCCAAAGCGAAGGAGCCAGGACCCAAAGACCTAGCTGGCCTGAAGGGCCCCCAGGGGGGCCCCAAGGAGCTCCTCTCCATTTGGGTCTGGGGGCTTTCGTTGGGCCGGGAACCTGGGAGGTACCTGCAAGGTTGCAGTTCGCGGCCGGAGAAGCATTCTCCGGCCAACATGCCCAACTGCAGCAACAGCTCCCAAACCGAAGGAGCCAGGACCCAAAGACCTAGCTGGCCTGAAGGGCCCCCAGGGGGCCCCCAAGCAGCCCCTCTCAATTTGGGTCTGGGGGCTTTTGTTGGGCCGGGAACCTGGGAGAATCCTGCAAGGTTGCAGATCGAGGCCCGAGAAGCACTCTCCGGCCAACATGCCCAACTGCAGCAACAGCTCCCAAACCGAATGAGCCAGGACACAAAGACCTAGCTGGCCTGAAGGGCCCCCAGGGGGCCCCCAAGCAGCCCCTCTCCATTTGGGTCTGGGGGCTTTCGTTGGGCATGTATACATGGGAGATATCAGCAAGGTTGCAGTTCGCGGCCGGAGAAGCACTCTCCGGCCAACATGCCCAACTGCAGCAACAGCTCCCAAACCGAAGGAGCCAGGACCCAAAGACCTAGCTGGCCTGAAGGGCCCCCAGGGGGCCCCCAAGCAGCCCCTCTCCATTTGGGTCTGGGGGCTTTCGTTGGGCGGGGAACCTGGGAGATTCCTGCAAGGTTGCAGTTCGCGGCCCGAGAAGCACTCTCCGGCCAACATGCCCAACTGCAGCAACAGCTCCCAAACCGAAGGAGCCAGGACCCAAAGACCTAGCTGGCCTGAAGGGCCCCCAGGGGGCCCCCAAGCAGCCCCTCTCAATTTGGGTCTGGGGGCTTTCGTTGGGCCAGGAACCTGGGAGAATCCTGCAAGGTTGCAGTTCGCGGCCCGAGAAGCACTCTCCGGCCAACATGCCCAACTGCAGCAACAGCTCCCAAAGCGAAGGAGCCAGGACCCAAAGACCTAGCTGGCCTGAAGGGCCCCCAGGGGGCCCCCAAGCAGCCCCTCTCCATTTGGGTCTGGGGGCTTTCGTTGGGCCGGGAACCTGGGAGGTACCTGCAAGGTTGCAGTTCGCGGCCCGAGAAGCACTCTCCGGCCAACATGCCCAACTGCAGCAACAGCTCCCAAACCGAAGGAGCCAGGACCCAAAGACCTAGCTGGCCTGAAGGGCCCCCAGGGGGCCCCCAAGCAGCCCCTCTCAATTTGGGTCTGGGGGCTTTTGTTGGGCCGGGAACCTGGGAGAATCCTGCAAGGTTGCAGTTCGCGGCCCGAGAAGCACTCTCCGGCCAACATGCCCAACTGCAGCAACAGCTCCCAAACCGAAGGAGCCAGGACCCAAAGACCTAGCTGGCCTGAAGGGCCCCCAGGGGGCCCCCAAGCAGCCCCTCTCCATTTGGGTCTGGGGGCTTTCGTTGGGCCGGGAACCTGGGAGGTACCTGCAAGGTTGTGGTTGGCGGCCCGAGAAGCACTCTCCGGCCAACATGCCCAACTGCAGCAACAGCTCCCAAACCGAAGGAGCCAGGACACAAAGACCTAGCTGGCCTGAAGGGCCCCCAGGGGGCCCCCAAGCAGCCCCTCTCCATTTGGGTCTGGGGGCTTTCGTTGGGCATGTATACATGGGAGATACCAGCAAGGTTGCAGTTCGCGGCCCGAGAAGCACTCTCCGGCCAACATGCCCAACTGCAGCAACAGCTCCCAAACCGAAGGAGCCAGGACCCAAAGACCTAGCTGGCCTGAAGGGCCCCCAGGGGTCCCCCAAGCAGCCCCTCTCCATTTGGGTCTGGGGGCTTTCGTTGGGCGGGGAACCTGGGAGATTCCTGCAAGGTTGCAGTTCGCGGCCCGAGAAGCACTCTCCGGCCAACATGCCCAACTGCAGCAACAGCTCCCAAAGCGAAGGAGCCAGGACACAAAGACCTAGCTGGCCTGAAGGGCCCCCAGGGGGCCCCCAAGCAGCCCCTCTCAATTTGGGTCTGGGGGCTTTCGTTGGGCATGTATACATGGGAGATACCAGCAAGGTTGCAGTTCGCGGCCCGAGAAGCACTCTCCGGCCAACATGCCCAACTGCAGCAACAGCTCCCAAACCGAAGGAGCCAGGACCCAAAGACCTAGCTGGCCTGAAGGGCCCCCAGGGGTCCCCCAAGCAGCCCCTCTCCATTTGGGTCTGGGGGCTTTCGTTGGGCGGGGAACCTGGGAGATTCCTGCAAGGTTGCAGTTCGCGGCCCGAGAAGCACTCTCCGGCCAACATGCCCAACTGCAGCAACAGCTCCCAAAGCGAAGGAGCCAGGACCCAAAGACCTAGCTGGTCTGAAGGGCCCCCAGGGGGCCCCCAAGCAGCCCCTCTCCATTTGGGTCTGGGGGCTTTCGTTGTGCCGGGAACCTGGGAGGTATCTGCAAGGTTACAGATCGCGGCCCGAGAAGCACTCTCCGGCCAACATGCCCAACTGCAGCAACAGCTCCCAAAGCGAAGGAGCCAGGACCCAAAGACCTAGCTGGCCTGAAGGGCCCCCATGGGGCCCCCAAGGAGCTCCTCTCCATTTGGGTCTGGGGGCTTTAGTTGGGCCGGGAACCTGGGAGGTACCTGCAAGGATGCAGTTCGCGGCCAGAGAAGCACTCTCCGGCCAACATGCCCAACTGCAGCAACAGCTCCCAAAGCGAAGGAGCCAGGACCCAAAGACCTAGCTGGCCTGAAGGGCCCCCAGGGGGCCCCCAAGCAGCCCCTCTCAATTTGGGTCTGGGGGCTTTTGTTGGGCCGGGAACCTGGGAGCTACCTGCAAGGTTGCAGTTCGCGGCCCGAGAAGCACTCTCCGGCCAACATGCCCAACTGCAGCAACAGCTCCCAAACCGAATGAGCCAGGACACAAAGACCTAGCTGGCCTGAAGGGCCCCCAGGGGGCCCCCAAGCAGCCCCTCTCCATTTGGGTCTGGGGGCTTTCGTTGGGCCGGGAACCTGGGAGAATCCTGCAAGGTTGCAGTTCGCGGCCCGAGAAGCACTCTCCGGCCAACATGCCCAACTGCAGCAACAGCTCCCAAAGCGAAGGAGCCAGGACCCAAAGACCTAGCTGGCCTGAAGGGCCCCCAGGGGGCCCCCAAGCAGCCCCTCTCCATTTGGGTCTGGGGGCTTTCGTTGGGCCGGGAACCTGGGAGAATCCTGCAAGGTTGCAGTTCGCGGCCCGAGAAGCAGTCTCCGGCCAACATGCCCAACTGCAGCAACAGCTCCCAAAGCGAAGGAGCCAGGACCCAAAGACCTAGCTGGCCTGAAGGGCCCCCAGGGGGGCCCCAAGCAGCCCCTCTCCATTTGGGTCTGGGGGCTTTCGTTGGGCCGGGAACCTGGGAGGTACCTGCAAGGTTGCAGTTCGCGGCCGGAGAAGCATTCTCCGGCCAACATGCCCAACTGCAGCAACAGCTCCCAAACCGAAGGAGCCAGGACCCAAAGACCTAGCTGGCCTGAAGGGCCCCCAGGGGGCCCCCAAGCAGCCCCTCTCCATTTGGGTCTGGGGGCTTTTGTTGGGCCGGGAACGTGGGAGAATCCTGCAAGGTTGCAGTTCGCGGCCCGAGAAGCACTCTCCGGCCAACATGCCCAACTGCAGCAACAGCTCCCAAACCGAAGGAGCCAGGACCCAAAGACCTAGCTGGCCTGAAGGGCCCCCAGGGGGCCCCCAGCAGCCCCTCTCAATTTGGGTCTGGGGGCTTTCGTTGGGCCGGGAACCTGGGAGGTACCTGCAAGGTTGTGGTTGGCGGCCCGAGAAGCACTCTCCGGCCAACATGCCCAACTGCAGCAACAGCTCCCAAACCGAAGGAGCCAGGACCCAAAGACCTAGCTGGCCTGAAGGGCCCCCAGGGGGCCCCCAAGCAGCCCCTCTCCATTTGGGTCTGGGGGCTTTCGTTGGGCATGTATACATGGGAGATACCAGCAAGGTTGCAGTTCGCGGCCCGAGAAGCACTCTCCGGCCAACATGCCCAACTGCAGCAACAGCTCCCAAACCGAAGGAGCCAGGACCCAAAGACCTAGCTGGCCTGAAGGGCCCCCAGGGGTCCCCCAAGCAGCCCCTCTCCATTTGGGTCTGGGGGCTTTCGTTGGGCGGGGAACCTGGGAGATTCCTGCAAGGTTGCAGTTCGCGGCCCAAGAAGCACTCTCCGGCCAACATGCCCAACTGCAGCAACAGCTCCCAAACCGAATGAGCCAGGACACAAAGACCTAGCTGGCCTGAAGGGCCCCCGGGGGGCCCCCAAGCAGCCCCTCTCCATTTGGGTCTGGGGGCTTTCGTTGGGCATGTATACATGGGAGATTCCTGCAAGGTTGCAGTTCGCGGACCGAGAAGCACTCTCCGGCCAACATGCCCAACTGCAGCAACAGCTCCCAAACCGAAGGAGCCAGGACCCAAAGACCTAGCTGGCCTGAAGGGCCCCCAGGGGTCCCCCAAGCAGCCCCTCTCCATTTGGGTCTGGGGGCTTTCGTTGGGCGGGGTACCTGGGAGATTCCTGCAAGGTTGCAGTTCGCGGCCCGAGAAGCACTCTCCGGCCAACATGCCCAACTGCAGCAACAGCTCCCAAACCGAAGGAGCCAGGACCCAAAGACCTAGCTGGCCTGAAGGGCCCCCAGGGGGCCCCCAAGCAGCCCCTCTCCATTTGGGTCTGGGGGCTTTCGTTGGGCCGGGAACCTGGGAGAATCCTGCAAGGTTGCAGTTCGCGGCCCGAGAAGCACTCTCCGGCCAACATGCCCAACTGCAGCAACAGCTCCCAAAGCGAAGGAGCCAGGACCCAAAGACCTAGCTAGCCTGAAGGGCCCCCAGGGGGCCCCCAAGCAGCCCCTCTCCATTTGGGTCTGGGGGCTTTCGTTGGGCCGGGAACCTGGGAGGTACCTGCAAGGTTGTGGTTGGCGGCCCGAGAAGCACTCTCCGGCCAACATGCCCAACTGCAGCAACAGCTCCCAAAGCGAAGGAGCCAGGACCCAAAGACCTAGCTGGCCTGAAGGGCCCCCAGGGGGGCCCCAAGGAGCTCCTCTCCATTTGGGTCTGGGGGCTTTCGTTGGGCCGGGAACCTGGGAGGTACCTGCAAGGTTGCAGTTCGCGGCCCGAGAAGCACTCTCCGGCCAACATGCCCAACTGCAGCAACAGCTCCCAAAGCGAAGGAGCCAGGACCCAAAGACCTAGCTGGCCTGAAGGGCCCCCAGGGGGCCCCCAAGCAGCCCCTCTCCATTTGGGTCTGGGGGCTTTCGTTGGGCCGGGAACCTGGGAGGTACCTGCAAGGTTACAGTTCGCGGCCCGAGAAGCACTCTCCGGCCAACATGCCCAACTGCAGCAACAGCTCCCAAAGCGAAGGAGCCAGGACCCAAAGACCTAGCTAGCCTGAAGGGCCCCCAGGGGGCCCCCAAGCAGCCCCTCTCCATTTGGGTCTGGGGGCTTTCGTTGGGCCGGGAACCTGGGAGGTACCTGCAAGGTTGTGGTTGGCGGCCCGAGAAGCACTCTCCGGCCAACATGCCCAACTGCAGCAACAGCTCCCAAAGCGAAGGAGCCAGGACCCAAAGACCTAGCTGGCCTGAAGGGCCCCCAGGGGGGCCCCAAGGAGCTCCTCTCCATTTGGGTCTGGGGGCTTTTGTTGGGCCGGGAACCTGGGAGAATCCTGCAAGGTTGCAGTTCGCGGCCCGAGAAGCACTCTCCGGCCAACATGCCCAACTGCAGCAACAGCTCCCAAAGCGAAGGAGCCAGGACCCAAAGACCTAGCTGGCCTGAAGGGCCCCCAGGGGGCCCCCAAGCAGCCCCTCTCCATTTGGGTCTGGGGGCTTTCGTTGGGCCGGGAACCTGGGAGGTACCTGCAAGGTTACAGTTCGCGGCCCGAGAAGCACTCTCCGGCCAACATGCCCAACTGCAGCAACAGCTCCCAAACCGAAGGAGCCAGGACCCAAAGACCTAGCTGGCCTGAAGGGCCCCCAGGGGGCCCCCAAGCAGCCCCTCTCCATTTGGGTCTGGGGGCTTTCTTTGGGCATGTATACATGGGAGATACCAGCAAGGTTGCAGTTCGCGGCCCGAGAAGCACTCTCCGGCCAACATGCCCAACTGCAGCAACAGCTCCCAAACCGAAGGAGCCAGGACCCAAAGACCTAGCTGGCCTGAAGGGCCCCCAGGGGTCCCCCAAGCAGCCCCTCTCCATTTGGGTCTGGGGGCTTTCGTTGGGCGGGGAACCTGGGAGATTCCTGCAAGGTTGCAGTTCGCGGCCCGAGAAGCACTCTCCGGCCAACATGCCCAACTGCAGCAACAGCTCCCAAACCGAATGAGCCAGGACACAAAGACCTAGCTGGCCTGAAGGGCCCCCAGGGGGCCCCCAAGCAGCCCCTCTCCATTTGGGTCTGGGGGCTTTCGTTGGGCATGTATACATGGGAGATTCCTGCAAGGTTGCAGTTCGCGGACCGAGAAGCACTCTCCGGCCAACATGCCCAACTGCAGCAACAGCTCCCAAAGCGAAGGAGCCAGGACCCAAAGACCTAGCTGGCCTGAAGGGCCCCCAGGGGGGCCCCAAGGAGCTCCTCTCCATTTGGGTCTGGGGGCTTTCGTTGGGCCGGGAACCTGGGAGGTACCTGCAAGGTTGCAGTTCGCGGCCGGAGAAGCATTCTCCGGCCAACATGCCCAACTGCAGCAACAGCTCCCAAACCGAAGGAGCCAGGACCCAAAGACCTAGCTGGCCTGAAGGGCCCCCAGGGGGCCCCCAAGCAGCCCCTCTCCATTTGGGTCTGGGGGCTTTTGTTGGGCCGGGAACCTGGGAGAATCCTGCAAGGTTGCAGTTCGCGGCCCGAGAAGCACTCTCCGGCCAACATGCCCAACTGCAGCAACAGCTCCCAAACCGAAGGAGCCAGGACCCAAAGACCTAGCTGGCCTGAAGGGCCCCCAGGGGGCCCCCAGCAGCCCCTCTCAATTTGGGTCTGGGGGCTTTCGTTGGGCCGGGAACCTGGGAGGTACCTGCAAGGTTGTGGTTGGCGGCCCGAGAAGCACTCTCCGGCCAACATGCCCAACTGCAGCAACAGCTCCCAAACCGAAGGAGCCAGGACCCAAAGACCTAGCTGGCCTGAAGGGCCCCCAGGGGGCCCCCAAGCAGCCCCTCTCCATTTGGGTCTGGGGGCTTTCGTTGGGCATGTATACATGGGAGATACCAGCAAGGTTGCAGTTCGCGGCCCGAGAAGCACTCTCCGGCCAACATGCCCAACTGCAGCAACAGCTCCCAAACCGAAGGAGCCAGGACCCAAAGACCTAGCTGGCCTGAAGGGCCCCCAGGGGTCCCCCAAGCAGCCCCTCTCCATTTGGGTCTGGGGGCTTTCGTTGGGCGGGGAACCTGGGAGATTCCTGCAAGGTTGCAGTTCGCGGCCCAAGAAGCACTCTCCGGCCAACATGCCCAACTGCAGCAACAGCTCCCAAACCGAATGAGCCAGGACACAAAGACCTAGCTGGCCTGAAGGGCCCCCAGGGGGCCCCCAAGCAGCCCCTCTCCATTTGGGTCTGGGGGCTTTCGTTGGGCATGTATACATGGGAGATTCCTGCAAGGTTGCAGTTCGCGGACCGAGAAGCACTCTCCGGCCAACATGCCCAACTGCAGCAACAGCTCCCAAACCGAAGGAGCCAGGACCCAAAGACCTAGCTGGCCTGAAGGGCCCCCAGGGGTCCCCCAAGCAGCCCCTCTCCATTTGGGTCTGGGGGCTTTCGTTGGGCGGGGTACCTGGGAGATTCCTGCAAGGTTGCAGTTCGCGGCCCGAGAAGCACTCTCCGGCCAACATGCCCAACTGCAGCAACAGCTCCCAAACCGAAGGAGCCAGGACCCAAAGACCTAGCTGGCCTGAAGGGCCCCCAGGGGGCCCCCAAGCAGCCCCTCTCCATTTGGGTCTGGGGGCTTTCGTTGGGCCGGGAACCTGGGAGAATCCTGCAAGGTTGCAGTTCGCGGCCCGAGAAGCACTCTCCGGCCAACATGCCCAACTGCAGCAACAGCTCCCAAAGCGAAGGAGCCAGGACCCAAAGACCTAGCTAGCCTGAAGGGCCCCCAGGGGGCCCCCAAGCAGCCCCTCTCCATTTGGGTCTGGGGGCTTTCGTTGGGCCGGGAACCTGGGAGGTACCTGCAAGGTTGTGGTTGGCGGCCCGAGAAGCACTCTCCGGCCAACATGCCCAACTGCAGCAACAGCTCCCAAAGCGAAGGAGCCAGGACCCAAAGACCTAGCTGGCCTGAAGGGCCCCCAGGGGGGCCCCAAGGAGCTCCTCTCCATTTGGGTCTGGGGGCTTTCGTTGGGCCGGGAACCTGGGAGGTACCTGCAAGGTTGCAGTTCGCGGCCCGAGAAGCACTCTCCGGCCAACATGCCCAACTGCAGCAACAGCTCCCAAAGCGAAGGAGCCAGGACCCAAAGACCTAGCTGGCCTGAAGGGCCCCCAGGGGGGCCCCAAGGAGCTCCTCTCCATTTGGGTCTGGGGGCTTTTGTTGGGCCGGGAACCTGGGAGAATCCTGCAAGGTTGCAGTTCGCGGCCCGAGAAGCACTCTCCGGCCAACATGCCCAACTGCAGCAACAGCTCCCAAAGCGAAGGAGCCAGGACCCAAAGACCTAGCTGGCCTGAAGGGCCCCCAGGGGGCCCCCAAGCAGCCCCTCTCCATTTGGGTCTGGGGGCTTTCGTTGGGCCGGGAACCTGGGAGGTACCTGCAAGGTTACAGTTCGCGGCCCGAGAAGCACTCTCCGGCCAACATGCCCAACTGCAGCAACAGCTCCCAAAGCGAAGGAGCCAGGACCCAAAGACCTAGCTGGCCTGAAGGGCCCCCAGGGGGCCCCCAAGCAGCCCCTCTCCATTTGGGTCTGGGGGCTTTCTTTGGGCATGTATACATGGGAGATACCAGCAAGGTTGCAGTTCGCGGCCCGAGAAGCACTCTCCGGCCAACATGCCCAACTGCAGCAACAGCTCCCAAACCGAAGGAGCCAGGACCCAAAGACCTAGCTGGCCTGAAGGGCCCCCAGGGGTCCCCCAAGCAGCCCCTCTCCATTTGGGTCTGGGGGCTTTCGTTGGGCGGGGAACCTGGGAGATTCCTGCAAGGTTGCAGTTCGCGGCCCGAGAAGCACTCTCCGGCCAACATGCCCAACTGCAGCAACAGCTCCCAAACCGAATGAGCCAGGACACAAAGACCTAGCTGGCCTGAAGGGCCCCCAGGGGGCCCCCAAGCAGCCCCTCTCCATTTGGGTCTGGGGGCTTTCGTTGGGCATGTATACATGGGAGATTCCTGCAAGGTTGCAGTTCGCGGCCCGAGAAGCACTCTCCGGCCAACATGCCCAACTGCAGCAACAGCTCCCAAACCGAAGGAGCCAGGACCCAAAGACCTAGCTGGCCTGAAGGGCCCCCAGGGGTCCCCCAAGCAGCCCCTCTCCATTTGGGTCTGGGGGCTTTCGTTGGGCGGGGTACCTGGGAGATTCCTGCAAGGTTGCAGTTCGCGGCCCGAGAAGCACTCTCCTGCCAACATGCCCAACTGCAGCAACAGCTCCCAAACCGAAGGAGCCAGGACCCAAAGACCTAGCTGGCCTGAAGGGCCCCCAGGGGGCCCCCAAGCAGCCCCTCTCAATTTGGGTCTGGGGGCTTTCGTTGGGCCGGGAACCTGGGAGAATCCTGCAAGGTTGCAGTTCGCGGCCCGAGAAGCAGTCTCCGGCCAACATGCCCAACTGCAGCAACAGCTCCCAAAGCGAAGGAGCCAGGACCCAAAGACCTAGCTGGCCTGAAGGGCCCCCAGGGGGGCCCCAAGGAGCTCCTCTCCATTTGGGTCTGGGGGCTTTCGTTGGGCCGGGAACCTGGGAGGTACCTGCAAGGTTGCAGTTCGCGGCCGGAGAAGCATTCTCCGGCCAACATGCCCAACTGCAGCAACAGCTCCCAAACCGAAGGAGCCAGGACCCAAAGACCTAGCTGGCCTGAAGGGCCCCCAGGGGGCCCCCAAGCAGCCCCTCTCCATTTGGGTCTGGGGGCTTTTGTTGGGCCGGGAACGTGGGAGAATCCTGCAAGGTTGCAGTTCGCGGCCCGAGAAGCACTCTCCGGCCAACATGCCCAACTGCAGCAACAGCTCCCAAACCGAAGGAGCCAGGACCCAAAGACCTAGCTGGCCTGAAGGGCCCCCAGGGGGCCCCCAGCAGCCCCTCTCAATTTGGGTCTGGGGGCTTTCGTTGGGCCGGGAACCTGGGAGGTACCTGCAAGGTTGTGGTTGGCGGCCCGAGAAGCACTCTCCGGCCAACATGCCCAACTGCAGCAACAGCTCCCAAACCGAAGGAGCCAGGACCCAAAGACCTAGCTGGCCTGAAGGGCCCCCAGGGGGCCCCCAAGCAGCCCCTCTCCATTTGGGTCTGGGGGCTTTCGTTGGGCATGTATACATGGGAGATACCAGCAAGGTTGCAGTTCGCGGCCCGAGAAGCACTCTCCGGCCAACATGCCCAACTGCAGCAACAGCTCCCAAACCGAAGGAGCCAGGACCCAAAGACCTAGCTGGCCTGAAGGGCCCCCAGGGGTCCCCCAAGCAGCCCCTCTCCATTTGGGTCTGGGGGCTTTCGTTGGGCGGGGAACCTGGGAGATTCCTGCAAGGTTGCAGTTCGCGGCCCAAGAAGCACTCTCCGGCCAACATGCCCAACTGCAGCAACAGCTCCCAAACCGAATGAGCCAGGACACAAAGACCTAGCTGGCCTGAAGGGCCCCCAGGGGGCCCCCAAGCAGCCCCTCTCCATTTGGGTCTGGGGGCTTTCGTTGGGCATGTATACATGGGAGATTCCTGCAAGGTTGCAGTTCGCGGACCGAGAAGCACTCTCCGGCCAACATGCCCAACTGCAGCAACAGCTCCCAAACCGAAGGAGCCAGGACCCAAAGACCTAGCTGGCCTGAAGGGCCCCCAGGGGTCCCCCAAGCAGCCCCTCTCCATTTGGGTCTGGGGGCTTTCGTTGGGCGGGGTACCTGGGAGATTCCTGCAAGGTTGCAGTTCGCGGCCCGAGAAGCACTCTCCGGCCAACATGCCCAACTGCAGCAACAGCTCCCAAACCGAATGAGCCAGGACCCAAAGACCTAGCTGGCCTGAAGGGCCCCCAGGGGGCCCCCAAGCAGCCCCTCTCAATTTGGGTCTGGGGGCTTTCGTTGGGCCGGGAACCTGGGAGAATCCTGCAAGGTTGCAGTTCGCGGCCCGAGAAGCACTCTCCGGCCAACATGCCCAACTGCAGCAACAGCTCCCAAAGCGAAGGAGCCAGGACCCAAAGACCTAGCTGGCCTGAAGGGCCCCCAGGGGGCCCCCAAGCAGCCCCTCTCCATTTGGGTCTGGGGGCTTTCGTTGGGCCGGGAACCTGGGAGGTACCTGCAAGGTTGTGGTTGGCGGCCCGAGAAGCACTCTCCGGCCAACATGCCCAACTGCAGCAACAGCTCCCAAAGCGAAGGAGCCAGGACCCAAAGACCTAGCTGGCCTGAAGGGCCCCCAGGGGGGCCCCAAGGAGCTCCTCTCCATTTGGGTCTGGGGGCTTTCGTTGGGCCGGGAACCTGGGAGGTACCTGCAAGGTTGCAGTTCGCGGCCCGAGAAGCACTCTCCGGCCAACATGCCCAACTGCAGCAACAGCTCCCAAAGCGAAGGAGCCAGGACCCAAAGACCTAGCTGGCCTGAAGGGCCCCCAGGGGGGCCCCAAGGAGCTCCTCTCCATTTGGGTCTGGGGGCTTTTGTTGGGCCGGGAACCTGGGACAATCCTGCAAGGTTGCAGTTCGCGGCCCGAGAAGCACTCTCCGGCCAACATGCCCAACTGCAGCAACAGCTCCCAAAGCGAAGGAGCCAGGACCCAAAGACCTAGCTGGCCTGAAGGGCCCCCAGGGGGCCCCCAAGCAGCCCCTCTCCATTTGGGTCTGGGGGCTTTCGTTGGGCCGGGAACCTGGGAGGTACCTGCAAGGTTACAGTTCGCGGCCCGAGAAGCACTCTCCGGCCAACATGCCCAACTGCAGCAACAGCTCCCAAACCGAAGGAGCCAGGACCCAAAGACCTAGCTGGCCTGAAGGGCCCCCAGGGGGCCCCCAAGCAGCCCCTCTCCATTTGGGTCTGGGGGCTTTCGTTGGGCATGTATACATGGGAGATACCAGCAAGGTTGCAGTTCGCGGCCCGAGAAGCACTCTCCGGCCAACATGCCCAACTGCAGCAACAGCTCCCAAACCGAAGGAGCCAGGACCCAAAGACCTAGCTGGCCTGAAGGGCCCCCAGGGGTCCCCCAAGCAGCCCCTCTCCATTTGGGTCTGGGGGCTTTCGTTGGGCGGGGAACCTGGGAGATTCCTGCAAGGTTGCAGTTCGCGGCCCGAGAAGCACTCTCCGGCCAACATGCCCAACTGCAGCAACAGCTCCCAAAGCGAAGGAGCCAGGACACAAAGACCTAGCTGGCCTGAAGGGCCCCCAGGGGGCCCCCAAGCAGCCCCTCTCCATTTGGGTCTGGGGGCTTTCGTTGGGCATGTATACATGGGAGATTCCTGCAAGGTTGCAGTTCGCGGACCGAGAAGCACTCTCCGGCCAACATGCCCAACTGCAGCAACAGCTCCCAAAGCGAAGGAGCCAGGACCCAAAGACCTAGCTGGCCTGAAGGGCCCCCAGGGGGGCCCCAAGGAGCTCCTCTCCATTTGGGTCTGGGGGCTTTCGTTGGGCCGGGAACCTGGGAGGTACCTGCAAGGTTGCAGTTCGCGGCCCGAGAAGCACTCTCCGGCCAACATGCCCAACTGCAGCAACAGCTCCCAAAGCGAAGGAGCCAGGACCCAAAGACCTAGCTGGCCTGAAGGGCCCCCAGGGGGCCCCCAAGCAGCCCCTCTCCATTTGGGTCTGGGGGCTTTCGTTGGGCCGGGAACCTGGGAGGTACCTGCAAGGTTGTGGTTGGCGGCCCGAGAAGCACTCTCCGGCCAACATGCCCAACTGCAGCAACAGCTCCCAAACCGAAGGAGCCAGGACCCAAAGAACTAGCTGGCCTGAAGGGCCCCCAGGGGGCCCCCAAGCAGCCCCTCTCCATTTGGGTCTGGGGGCTTTCGTTGGGCATGTATACATGGGAGATACCAGCAAGGTTGCAGTTCGCGGCCCGAGAAGCACTCTCCGGCCAACATGCCCAACTGCAGCAACAGCTCCCAAACCGAAGGAGCCAGGACCCAAAGACCTAGCTGGCCTGAAGGGCCCCCAGGGGGCCCCCAAGCAGCCCCTCTCCATTTGGGTCTGGGGGCTTTCGTTGGGCCGGGAACCTGGGAGATTCCTGCAAGGTTGCAGTTCGCGGCCCGAGAAGCACTCTCCGGCCAACATGCCCAACTGCAGCAACAGCTCCCAAACCGAATGAGCCAGGACACAAAGACCTAGCTGGCCTGAAGGGCCCCCAGGGGGCCCCCAAGCAGCCCCTCTCCATTTGGGTCTGGGGGCTTTCGTTGGGCATGTATACATGGGAGATACCAGCAAGGTTGCAGTTCGCGGCCCGAGAAGCACTCTCCGGCCAACATGCCCAACTGCAGCAACAGCTCCCAAACCGAAGGAGCCAGGACCCAAAGACCTAGCTGGCCTGAAGGGCCCCCAGGGGGCCCCCAAGCAGCCCCTCTCCATTTGGGTCTGGGGGCTTTCGTTGGGCGGGGAACCTGGGAGATTCCTGCAAGGTTGCAGTTCGCGGCCCGAGAAGCACTCTCCGGCCAACATGCCCAACTGCAGCAACAGCTCCCAAAGCGAAGGAGCCAGGACCCAAAGACCTAGCTGGCCTGAAGGGCCCCCAGGGGGCCCCCAAGCAGCCCCTCTCCATTTGGGTCTGGGGGCTTTTGTTGGGCCGGGAACCTGGGAGAATCCTGCAAGGTTGCAGTTCGCGGCCCGAGAAGCACTCTCCGGCCAACATGCCCAACTGCAGCAACAGCTCCCAAAGCGAAGGAGCCAGGACCCAAAGACCTAGCTGGCCTGAAGGGCCCCCAGGGGGCCCCCAAGCAGCCCCTCTCAATTTGGGTCTGGGGGCTTTCGTTGGGCAGGGAACCTGGGAGGTACCTGCAAGGTTGCAGTTCGCGTCCCGAGAAGCACTCTCCGGCCAACATGCCCAACTGCAGCAACAGCTCCCAAACCGAAGGAGCCAGGACCCAAAGACCTAGCTGGCCTGAAGGGCCCCCAGGGGGCCCCCAAGCAGCCCCTCTCCATTTGGGTCTGGGGGCTTTCGTTGGGCCGGGAACCTGGGAGAATCCTGCAAGGTTGCAGTTCGCGGCCCGAGAAGCACTCTCCGGCCAACATGCCCAACTGCAGCAACAGCTCCCAAAGCGAAGGAGCCAGGACCCAAAGACCTAGCTGGCCTGAAGGGCCCCCAGGGGGCCCCCAAGCAGCCCCTCTCCATTTGGGTCTGGGGGCTTTCGTTGGGCATGTATACATGGGAGATACCAGCAAGGTTGCAGTTCGCGGCCCGAGAAGCACTCTCCGGCCAACATGCCCAACTGCAGCAACAGCTCCCAAACCGAAGGAGCCAGGACCCAAAGACCTAGCTGGCCTGAAGGGCCCCCAGGGGGCCCCCAAGCAGCCCCTCTCCATTTGGGTCTGGGGGCTTTCGTTGGGCGGGGAACCTGGGAGATTCCTGCAAGGTTGCAGTTCGCGGCCCGAGAAGCACTCTCCGGCCAACATGCCCAACTGCAGCAACAGCTCCCAAAGCGAAGGAGCCAGGACCCAAAGACCTAGCTGGCCTGAAGGGCCCCCAGGGGGCCCCCAAGCAGCCCCTCTCCATTTGGGTCTGGGGGCTTTTGTTGGGCCGGGAACCTGGGAGAATCCTGCAAGGTTGCAGTTCGCGGCCCGAGAAGCACTCTCCGGCCAACATGCCCAACTGCAGCAACAGCTCCCAAAGCGAAGGAGCCAGGACCCAAAGACCTAGCTGGCCTGAAGGGCCCCCAGGGGGCCCCCAAGCAGCCCCTCTCAATTTGGGTCTGGGGGCTTTCGTTGGGCAGGGAACCTGGGAGGTACCTGCAAGGTTGCAGTTCGCGGCCCGAGAAGCACTCTCCGGCCAACATGCCCAACTGCAGCAACAGCTCCCAAACCGAAGGAGCCAGGACCCAAAGACCTAGCTGGCCTGAAGGGCCCCCAGGGGGCCCCCAAGCAGCCCCTCTCCATTTGGGTCTGGGGGCTTTCGTTGGGCCGGGAACCTGGGAGAATCCTGCAAGGTTGCAGTTCGCGGCCCGAGAAGCACTCTCCGGCCAACATGCCCAACTGCAGCAACAGCTCCCAAAGCGAAGGAGCCAGGACCCAAAGACCTAGCTGGCCTGAAGGGCCCCCAGGGGGCCCCCAAGCAGCCCCTCTCCATTTGGGTCTGGGGGCTTTCGTTGGGCCGGGAACCTGGGAGGTACCTGCAAGGTTACAGTTCGCGGCCCGAGAAGCACTCTCCGGCCAACATGCCCAACTGCAGCAACAGCTCCCAAACCGAAGGAGCCAGGACCCAAACACCTAGCTGGCCTGAAGGGCCCCCAGGGGGCCCCCAAGGAGCTCCTCTCCATTTGGGTCTGGGGGCTTTAGTTGGGCCGGGAACCTGGGAGGTACCTGCAAGGATGCAGTTCGCGGCCCGAGAACCACTCTCCGGCCAACATGCCCAACTGCAGCAACAGCTCCCAAACCGTAGGAGCCAGGACCCAAAGACCTAGTTGGCCTGGAGGGCCCCCAGGGGGCCCCCAAGCAGCCCCTCTCAATTTGGGTCTGGGGGCTTTCGTTGGGCATGTATACCTGAGAGTTACCTGCAAGGTTACAGTTCGCGGCCCGAGAAGCACTCTCCGGCCAACATGCCCAACTGCAGCAACAGCTCCCAAACCGAAGGAGCCAGGACCCAAAGACCTAGCTGGCCTGAAGGGCCCCCAGAAGGCCACCAAGCAGCCCCTCTCAATTTGGGTCTGGGGGCTTTCGTTGGGCCGGGAACCTGGGAGGTACCTGCAAGGTTGCAGTTCGAGGCCCGAGAAGCACTCTCCGGCCAACATGCCCAACTGCAGCAACAGCTCCCAAAGCGAAGGAGCCAGGACCCAAAGACCTAGCTGGCCTGAAGGGCCCCCAGGGGGGCCCCAAGGAGCTCCTCTCCATTTGGGTCTGGGGGATTTCGTTGGGCCGGGAACCTGGGAGGTACCTGCAAGGTTGCAGTTCGCGGCCCGAGAAGCACTCTCCGGCCAACATGCCCAACTGCAGCAACAGCTCCCAAACCGAAGGAGCCAGGACCCAAAGACCTAGCTGGCCTGAAGGGCCCCCAGGGGGCCCCCCAGGAGCTCCTCTCCATTTGGGTCTGGGGGCTTTAGTTGGGCCGGGAACCTGGGAGGTACCTGCAAGGATGCAGTTCGCGGCCCGAGAAGCACTCTCCGGCCAACATGCCCAACTGCAGCAACAGCTCCCAAACCGAAGGAGCCAGGACCCAAAGACCTAGCTGGCCTGAAGGGCCCCCAGGGGGCCCCCAAGCAGCCCCTCTCAATTTGGGTCTGGGGGCTTTCGTTGGGCATGTATACCTGAGAGTTACCTGCAAGGTTACAGTTCGCGGCCCGAGAAGCACTCTCCGGCCAACATGCCCAACTGCAGCAACAGCTCCCAAACCGAAGGAGCCAGGACCCAAAGACCTAGCTGGCCTGAAGGGCCCCCAGAAGGCCACCAAGCAGCCCCTCTCAATTTGGGTCTGGGGGCTTTCGTTGGGCCGGGAACCTGGGAGGTACCTGCAAGGTTGCAGTTCGAGGCCCGAGAAGCACTCTCCGGCCAACATGCCCAACTGCAGCAACAGCTCCCAAAGCGAAGGAGCCAGGACCCAAAGACCTAGCTGGCCTGAAGGGCCCCCAGGGGGGCCCCAAGGAGCTCCTCTCCATTTGGGTCTGCGGGACTTCGTTGGGCCGGGTACCTGGGAGGTACCTGCAAGGTTGCAGTTCGCGGCCGGAGAAGCATTCTCTGGCCAACATGCCCAACTGCAGCAACAGCTCCCAAAGCGAAGGAGCCAGGACCCAAAGACCTAGCTGGCCTGAAGGGCCCCCAGGGGGCCCCCAAGCAGCCCCTCTCCATTTGGGTCTGGGGGCTTTTGTTGGGCCGGGAACCTGGGAGATTCCTGCAAGGTTGCAGTTCGAGGCCCGAGAAGCACTCTCCGGCCAACATGCCCAACTGCAGCAACAGCTCCCAAAGCGAAGGAGCCAGGACCCAAAGACCTAGCTGGCCTGAAGGGCCCCCAGGGGGGCCCCAAGGAGCTCCTCTCCATTTGGGTCTGGGGGCTTTCGTTGGGCCGGGAACCTGGGAGGTACCTGCAAGGTTGCAGTTCGCGGCCCGAGAAGCAGTCTCCGGCCAACATGCCCAACTGCAGCAACAGCTCCCAAAGCGAAGGAGCCAGGACCCAAAGACCTAGCTGGCCTGAAGGGCCCCCAGGGGGCCCCCAAGCAGCCCCTCTCCATTTGGGTCTGGGGGCTTTTGTTGGGCCGGGAACCTGGGAGAATCCTGCAAGGTTGCAGTTCGCGGCCCGAGAAGCACTCTCCGGCCAACATGCCCAACTGCAGCAACAGCTCCCAAAGCGAAGGAGCCAGGACCCAAAGACCTAGCTGGCCTGAAGGGCCCCCAGGGGGCCCCCAAGCAGCCCCTCTCAATTTGGGTCTGGGGGCTTTCGTTGGGCAGGGAACCTGGGAGGTACCTGCAAGGTTGCAGTTCGCGGCCCGAGAAGCACTCTCCGGCCAACATGCCCAACTGCAGCAACAGCTCCCAAACCGAAGGAGCCAGGACCCAAAGACCTAGCTGGCCTGAAGGGCCCCCAGGGGGCCCCCAAGCAGCCCCTCTCCATTTGGGTCTGGGGGCTTTCGTTGGGCCGGGAACCTGGGAGATTCCTGCAAGGTTGCAGTTCGCGGCCCGAGAAGCACTCTCCGGCCAACATGCCCAACTGCAGCAACAGCTCCCAAACCGAATGAGCCAGGACACAAAGACCTAGCTGGCCTGAAGGGCCCCCAGGGGGCCCCCAAGCAGCCCCTCTCCATTTGGGTCTGGGGGCTTTCGTTGGGCATGTATACATGGGAGATACCAGCAAGGTTGCAGTTCGCGGCCCGAGAAGCACTCTCCGGCCAACATGCCCAACTGCAGCAACAGCTCCCAAAGCGAAGGAGCCAGGACCCAAAGACCTAGCTGGCCTGAAGGGCCCCCAGGGGGCCCCCAAGCAGCCCCTCTCCATTTGGGTCTGGGGGCTTTCGTTGGGCGGGGAACCTGGGAGATTCCTGCAAGGTTGCAGTTCGCGGCCCGAGAAGCACTCTCCGGCCAACATGCCCAACTGCAGCAACAGCTCCCAAACCGAAGGAGCCAGGACCCAAAGACCTAGCTGGCCTGAAGGGCCCCCAGAAGGCCACCAAGCAGCCCCTCTCAATTTGGGTCTGGGGGCTTTCGTTGGGCCGGGAACCTGGGAGATTCCTGCAAGGTTGCAGTTCGCGGCCGGAGAAGCACTCTCCGGCCAACATGCCCAACTGCAGCAACAGCTCCCAAACCGAAGGAGCCAGGACCCAAAGACCTAGCTGGCCTGAAGGGCCCCCAGGGGGCCCCCAAGCAGCCGCTCTCCATTTGGGTCTGGGGGCATTCTTTAGGCTGAGAACCTGGGAGATTCATGCAAGGTTGCAGTTCGCGGCCCGAGAAACACTCTCCGGCCAACATGCCCAACTGCAGCAACAGCTCCCAAAGCGAAGGAGCCAGGACCCAAAGACCTAGCTGGCCTGAAGGGCCCCCAGGGGGCCCCCAAGCAGCCCCTCTCAATTTGGGTCTGGGGGCTTTCGTTGGGCCGGGAACCTGGGAGGTACCTGCAAGGTTGCAGTTCGCGGCCCGAGAAGCACTCTCCTGCCAACATGCCCAACTGCAGCAACAGCTCCCAAACCGAAGGAGCCAGGACCCAAAGACCTAGCTGGCCTGAAGGGCCCCCAGGGGGCCCCCAAGCAGCCCCTCTCCATTTGGGTCTGGGGGCTTTCGTTGGGCCGGGAACCTGGGAGGTACCTGCAAGGTTGCAGTTCGCGGCCCGAGAAGCACTCTCCGGCCAACATGCCCAACTGCAGCAACAGCTCCCAAAGCGAAGGAGCCAGGACCCAAAGACCTAGCTGGCCTGAAGGGCCCCCAGGGGGCCCCCAAGCAGCCCCTCTCCATTTGGGTCTGGGGGCTTTCGTTGGGCCGGGAACCTGGGAGGTACCTGCAAGGTTGCAGTTCGCGGCCCGAGAAGCACTCTCCGGCCAACATGCCCAACTGCAGCAACAGCTCCCAAACCGAAGGAGCCAGGACCCAAAGACCTAGCTGGCCTGAAGGGCCCCCAGGGGGCCCCCAAGCAGCCCCTCTCAATTTGGGTCTGGGGGCTTTCGTTGGGCCGGGAACCTGGGAGGTACCTGCAAGGTTGCAGTTCGAGGCCCGAGAAGCACTCTCCGGCCAACATGCCCAACTGCAGCAACAGCTCCCAAAGCGAAGGAGCCAGGACCCAAAGACCTAGCTGGCCTGAAGGGCCCCCAGGGGGGCCCCAAGGAGCTCCTCTCCATTTGGGTCTGCGGGACTTCGTTGGGCCGGGTACCTGGGAGGTACCTGCAAGGTTGCAGTTCGCGGCCGGAGAAGCATTCTCTGGCCAACATGCCCAACTGCAGCAACAGCTCCCAAACCGAAGGAGCCAGGACCCAAAGACCTAGCTGGCCTGAAGGGCCCCCAGGGGGCCCCCAAGCAGCCCCTCTCCATTTGGGTCTGGGGGCTTTCGTTGGGCATGTATACATGGGAGATACCAGCAAGGTTGCAGTTCGCGGCCCGAGAAGCACTCTCCGGCCAACATGCCCAACTGCAGCAACAGCTCCCAAACCGAAGGAGCCAGGACCCAAAGACCTAGCTGGCCTGAAGGGCCCCCAGGGGGCCCCCAAGCAGCCCCTCTCCATTTGGGTCTGGGGGCTTTCGTTGGGCGGGGAACCTGGGAGATTCCTGCAAGGTTACAGTTCGCGGCCCGAGAAGCACTCTCCGGCCAACATGCCCAACTGCAGCAACAGCTCCCAAACCGAATGAGCCAGGACACAAAGACCTAGCTGGCCTGAAGGGCCCCCAGGGGGCCCCCAAGCAGCCCCTCTCCATTTGGGTCTGGGGGCTTTCGTTGGACATGTATACATGGGAGATACCAGCAAGGTTGCAGTTCGCGGCCCGAGAAGCACTCTCCGGCCAACATGCCCAACTGCAGCAACAGCTCCCAAACCGAAGGAGCCAGGATCCAAAGACCTAGCTGGCCTGAAGGGCCCCCAGGGGGCCCCCAAGCAGCCCCTCTCCATTTGGGTCTGGGGGCTTTCGTTGGGCGGGGAACCTGGGAGATTCCTGCAAGGTTGCAGTTCGCGGCCCGAGAAGCACTCTCCGGCCAACATGCCCAACTGCAGCAACAGCTCCCAAACCGAAGGAGCCAGGACCCAAAGACCTAGCTGGCCTGAAGGGCCCCCAGGGGGCCCCCAAGCAGCCCCTCTCCATTTGGGTCTGGGGGCTTTCGTTGTGCCGGGAACCTGGGAGGTACCTGCAAGGTTACAGTTCGCGGCCCGAGAAGCACTCTCCGGCCAACATGCCCAACTGCAGCAACAGCTCCCAAAGCGAAGGAGCCAGGACCCAAAGACCTAGCTGGCCTGAAGGGCCCCCATGGGGCCCCCAAGGAGCTCCTCTCCATTTGGGTCTGGGGGCTTTAGTTGGGCCGGGAACCTGGGAGGTACCTGCAAGGATGCAGTTCGCGGCCAGAGAAGCACTCTCCGGCCAACATGCCCAACTGCAGCAACAGCTCCCAAAGCGAAGGAGCCAGGACCCAAAGACCTAGCTGGCCTGAAGGGCCCCCAGGGGGCCCCCAAGCAGCCCCTCTCAATTTGGGTCTGGGGGCTTTTGTTGGGCCGGGAACCTGGGAGCTACCTGCAAGGTTGCAGTTCGAGGCCCGAGAAGCACTCTCCGGCCAACATGCCCAACTGCAGCAACAGCTCCCAAACCGAATGAGCCAGGACACAAAGACCTAGCTGGCCTGAAGGGCCCCCAGGGGGCCCCCAAGCAGCCCCTCTCAATTTGGGTCTGGGGGCTTTCGTTGGGCCGGGAACCTGGGAGAATCCTGCAAGGTTGCAGTTCGCGGCCCGAGAAGCACTCTCCGGCCAACATGCCCAACTGCAGCAACAGCTCCCAAACCGAAGGAGCCAGGACCCAAAGACCTAGCTGGCCTGAAGGGCCCCCAGGGGGCCCCCAAGCAGCCCCTCTCCATTTGGGTCTGGGGGCTTTCGTTGGGCCGGGAACCTGGGAGAATCCTGCAAGGTTGCAGTTCGCGGCCCGAGAAGCAGTCTCCGGCCAACATGCCCAACTGCAGCAACAGCTCCCAAAGCGAAGGAGCCAGGACCCAAAGACCTAGCTGGCCTGAAGGGCCCCCAGGGGGGCCCCAAGGAGCTCCTCTCCATTTGGGTCTGGGGGCTTTCGTTGGGCCGGGAACCTGGGAGGTACCTGCAAGGTTGCAGTTCGCGGCCGGAGAAGCACTCTCCGGCCAACATGCCCAACTGCAGCAACAGCTCCCAAACCGAAGGAGCCAGGACCCAAAGACCTAGCTGGCCTGAAGGGCCCCCAGGGGGCCCCCAAGCAGCCCCTCTCAATTTGGGTCTGGGGGCTTTTGTTGGGCCGGGAACCTGGGAGAATCCTGCAAGGTTGCAGTTCGCGGCCCGAGAAGCACTCTCCGGCCAACATGCCCAACTGCAGCAACAGCTCCCAAACCGAAGGAGCCAGGACCCAAAGACCTAGCTGGCCTGAAGGGCCCCCAGGGGGCCCCCAAGCAGCCCCTCTCAATTTGGGTCTGGGGGCTTTCGTTGGGCCGGGAACCTGGGAGGTACCTGCAAGGTTGTGGTTGGCGGCCCGAGAAGCACTCTCCGGCCAACATGCCCAACTGCAGCAACAGCTCCCAAACCGAAGGAGCCAGGACCCAAAGACCTAGCTGGCCTGAAGGGCCCCCAGGGGGCCCCCAAGCAGCCCCTCTCCATTTGGGTCTGGGGGCTTTCGTTGGGCGGGGAACCTGGGAGATTCCTGCAAGGTTGCAGTTCGCGGCCCGAGAAACACTCTCCGGCCAACATGCCCAACTGCAGCAACAGCTCCCAAACCGAATGAGCCAGGACACAAAGACCTAGCTGGCCTGAAGGGCCCCCAGGGGGCCCCCAAGCAGCCCCTCTCCATTTGGGTCTGGGGGCTTTCGTTGGGCCGGGAACCTGGGAGATTCCTGCAAGGTTGCAGTTCGCGGCCCGAGAAGCACTCTCCGGCCAACATGCCCAACTGCAGCAACAGCTCCCAAACCGAAGGAGCCAGGACCCAAAGACCTAGCTGGCCTGAAGGGCCCCCAGGGGGCCCCCAAGCAGCCCCTCTCCATTTGGGTCTGGGGGCTTTCGTTGGGCCGGGAACCTGGGATAATCCTGCAAGGTTGCAGTTCGCGGCCCGAGAAGCACTCTCCGGCCAACATGCCCAACTGCAGCAACAGCTCCCAAAGCGAAGGAGCCAGGACCCAAAGACCTAGCTGGCCTGAAGGGCCCCCAGGGGGCCCCCAAGCAGCCCCTCTCCATTTGGGTCTGGGGGCTTTCGTTGGGCCGGGAACCTGGGAGGTACCTGCAAGGTTGCAGTTCGAGGCCCGAGAAGCACTCTCCGGCCAACATGCCCAACTGCAGCAACAGCTCCCAAAGCGAAGGAGCCAGGACCCAAAGACCTAGCTGGCCTGAAGGGCCCCCAGGGGGGCCCCAAGGAGCTCCTCTCCATTTGGGTCTGCGGGACTTCGTTGGGCCGGGTACCTGGGAGGTACCTGCAAGGTTGCAGTTCGCGGCCGGAGAAGCATTCTCTGGCCAACATGCCCAACTGCAGCAACAGCTCCCAAAGCGAAGGAGCCAGGACCCAAAGACCTAGCTGGCCTGAAGGGCCCCCAGGGGGCCCCCAAGCAGCCCCTCTCCATTTGGGTCTGGGGGCTTTCGTTGGGCATGTATACATGGGAGATACCAGCAAGGTTGCAGTTCGCGGCCCGAGAAGCACTCTCCGGCCAACATGCCCAACTGCAGCAACAGCTCCCAAACCGAAGGAGCCAGGACCCAAAGACCTAGCTGGCCTGAAGGGCCCCCAGGGGGCCCCCAAGCAGCCCCTCTCCATTTGGGTCTGGGGGCTTTCGTTGGGCGGGGAACCTGGGAGATTCCTGCAAGGTTACAGTTCGCGGCCCGAGAAGCACTCTCCGGCCAACATGCCCAACTGCAGCAACAGCTCCCAAACCGAATGAGCCAGGACACAAAGACCTAGCTGGCCTGAAGGGCCCCCAGGGGGCCCCCAAGCAGCCCCTCTCCATTTGGGTCTGGGGGCTTTCGTTGGACATGTATACATGGGAGATACCAGCAAGGTTGCAGTTCGCGGCCCGAGAAGCACTCTCCGGCCAACATGCCCAACTGCAGCAACAGCTCCCAAACCGAAGGAGCCAGGATCCAAAGACCTAGCTGGCCTGAAGGGCCCCCAGGGGGCCCCTAAGCAGCCCCTCTCCATTTGGGTCTGGGGGCTTTCGTTGGGCGGGGAACCTGGGAGATTCCTGCAAGGTTGCAGTTCGCGGCCCGAGAAGCACTCTCCGGCCAACATGCCCAACTGCAGCAACAGCTCCCAAACCGAAGGAGCCAGGACCCAAAGACCTAGCTGGCCTGAAGGGCCCCCAGGGGGCCCCCAAGCAGCCCCTCTCCATTTGGGTCTGGGGGCTTTCGTTGTGCCGGGAACCTGGGAGGTACCTGCAAGGTTACAGTTCGCGGCCCGAGAAGCACTCTCCGGCCAACATGCCCAACTGCAGCAACAGCTCCCAAAGCGAAGGAGCCAGGACCCAAAGACCTAGCTGGCCTGAAGGGCCCCCATGGGGCCCCCAAGGAGCTCCTCTCCATTTGGGTCTGGGGGCTTTAGTTGGGCCGGGAACCTGGGAGGTACCTGCAAGGATGCAGTTCGCGGCCAGAGAAGCACTCTCCGGCCAACATGCCCAACTGCAGCAACAGCTCCCAAAGCGAAGGAGCCAGGACCCAAAGACCTAGCTGGCCTGAAGGGCCCCCAGGGGGCCCCCAAGCAGCCCCTCTCAATTTGGGTCTGGGGGCTTTTGTTGGGCCGGGAACCTGGGAGCTACCTGCAAGGTTGCAGTTCGAGGCCCGAGAAGCACTCTCCGGCCAACATGCCCAACTGCAGCAACAGCTCCCAAACCGAAGGAGCCAGGACCCAAAGACCTAGCTGGCCTGAAGGGCCCCCAGGGGGCCCCCAAGCAGCCCCTCTCAATTTGGGTCTGGGGGCTTTTGTTGGGCCGGGAACCTGGGAGAATCCTGCAAGGTTGCAGTTCGCGGCCCGAGAAGCACTCTCCGGCCAACATGCCCAACTGCAGCAACAGCTCCCAAACCGAAGGAGCCAGGACCCAAAGACCTAGCTGGCCTGAAGGGCCCCCAGGGGGCCCCCAAGCAGCCCCTCTCAATTTGGGTCTGGGGGCTTTCGTTGGGCCGGGAACCTGGGAGGTACCTGCAAGGTTGTGGTTGGCGGCCCGAGAAGCACTCTCCGGCCAACATGCCCAACTGCAGCAACAGCTCCCAAACCGAAGGAGCCAGGACCCAAAGACCTAGCTGGCCTGAAGGGCCCCCAGGGGGCCCCCAAGCAGCCCCTCTCCATTTGGGTCTGGGGGCTTTCGTTGGGCGGGGAACCTGGGAGATTCCTGCAAGGTTGCAGTTCGCGGCCCGAGAAACACTCTCCGGCCAACATGCCCAACTGCAGCAACAGCTCCCAAACCGAATGAGCCAGGACACAAAGACCTAGCTGGCCTGAAGGGCCCCCAGGGGGCCCCCAAGCAGCCCCTCTCCATTTGGGTCTGGGGGCTTTCGTTGGGCCGGGAACCTGGGAGATTCCTGCAAGGTTGCAGTTCGCGGCCCGAGAAGCACTCTCCGGCCAACATGCCCAACTGCAGCAACAGCTCCCAAACCGAAGGAGCCAGGACCCAAAGACCTAGCTGGCCTGAAGGGCCCCCAGGGGGCCCCCAAGCAGCCCCTCTCAATTTGGGTCTGGGGGCTTTCGTTGGGCCGGGAACCTGGGATAATCCTGCAAGGTTGCAGTTCGCGGCCCGAGAAGCACTCTCCGGCCAACATGCCCAACTGCAGCAACAGCTCCCAAAGCGAAGGAGCCAGGACCCAAAGACCTAGCTGGCCTGAAGGGCCCCCAGGGGGCCCCCAAGCAGCCCCTCTCCATTTGGGTCTGGGGGCTTTCGTTGGGCCGGGAACCTGGGAGGTACCTGCAAGGTTGCAGTTCGAGGCCCGAGAAGCACTCTCCGGCCAACATGCCCAACTGCAGCAACAGCTCCCAAAGCGAAGGAGCCAGGACCCAAAGACCTAGCTGGCCTGAAGGGCCCCCAGGGGGGCCCCAAGGAGCTCCTCTCCATTTGGGTCTGCGGGACTTCGTTGGGCCGGGTACCTGGGAGGTACCTGCAAGGTTGCAGTTCGCGGCCGGAGAAGCATTCTCTGGCCAACATGCCCAACTGCAGCAACAGCTCCCAAAGCGAAGGAGCCAGGACCCAAAGACCTAGCTGGCCTGAAGGGCCCCCAGGGGGCCCCCAAGCAGCCCCTCTCCATTTGGGTCTGGGGGCTTTCGTTGGGCATGTATACATGGGAGATACCAGCAAGGTTGCAGTTCGCGGCCCGAGAAGCACTCTCCGGCCAACATGCCCAACTGCAGCAACAGCTCCCAAACCGAAGGAGCCAGGACCCAAAGACCTAGCTGGCCTGAAGGGCCCCCAGGGGGCCCCCAAGCAGCCCCTCTCCATTTGGGTCTGGGGGCTTTCGTTGGGCGGGGAACCTGGGAGATTCCTGCAAGGTTACAGTTCGCGGCCCGAGAAGCACTCTCCGGCCAACATGCCCAACTGCAGCAACAGCTCCCAAACCGAATGAGCCAGGACACAAAGACCTAGCTGGCCTGAAGGGCCCCCAGGGGGCCCCCAAGCAGCCCCTCTCCATTTGGGTCTGGGGGCTTTCGTTGGACATGTATACATGGGAGATACCAGCAAGGTTGCAGTTCGCGGCCCGAGAAGCACTCTCCGGCCAACATGCCCAACTGCAGCAACAGCTCCCAAACCGAAGGAGCCAGGATCCAAAGACCTAGCTGGCCTGAAGGGCCCCCAGGGGGCCCCCAAGCAGCCCCTCTCCATTTGGGTCTGGGGGCTTTCGTTGGGCGGGGAACCTGGGAGATTCCTGCAAGGTTGCAGTTCGCGGCCCGAGAAGCACTCTCCGGCCAACATGCCCAACTGCAGCAACAGCTCCCAAACCGAAGGAGCCAGGACCCAAAGACCTAGCTGGCCTGAAGGGCCCCCAGGGGGCCCCCAAGCAGCCCCTCTCCATTTGGGTCTGGGGGCTTTCGTTGTGCCGGGAACCTGGGAGGTACCTGCAAGGTTACAGTTCGCGGCCCGAGAAGCACTCTCCGGCCAACATGCCCAACTGCAGCAACAGCTCCCAAAGCGAAGGAGCCAGGACCCAAAGACCTAGCTGGCCTGAAGGGCCCCCATGGGGCCCCCAAGGAGCTCCTCTCCATTTGGGTCTGGGGGCTTTAGTTGGGCCGGGAACCTGGGAGGTACCTGCAAGGATGCAGTTCGCGGCCAGAGAAGCACTCTCCGGCCAACATGCCCAACTGCAGCAACAGCTCCCAAAGCGAAGGAGCCAGGACCCAAAGACCTAGCTGGCCTGAAGGGCCCCCAGGGGGCCCCCAAGCAGCCCCTCTCAATTTGGGTCTGGGGGCTTTTGTTGGGCCGGGAACCTGGGAGCTACCTGCAAGGTTGCAGTTCGAGGCCCGAGAAGCACTCTCCGGCCAACATGCCCAACTGCAGCAACAGCTCCCAAACCGAATGAGCCAGGACACAAAGACCTAGCTGGCCTGAAGGGCCCCCAGGGGGCCCCCAAGCAGCCCCTCTCAATTTGGGTCTGGGGGCTTTCGTTGGGCCGGGAACCTGGGAGAATCCTGCAAGGTTGCAGTTCGCGGCCCGAGAAGCACTCTCCGGCCAACATGCCCAACTGCAGCAACAGCTCCCAAAGCGAAGGAGCCAGGACCCAAAGACCTAGCTGGCCTGAAGGGCCCCCAGGGGGCCCCCAAGCAGCCCCTCTCCATTTGGGTCTGGGGGCTTTCGTTGGGCCGGGAACCTGGGAGAATCCTGCAAGGTTGCAGTTCGCGGCCCGAGAAGCAGTCTCCGGCCAACATGCCCAACTGCAGCAACAGCTCCCAAAGCGAAGGAGCCAGGACCCAAAGACCTAGCTGGCCTGAAGGGCCCCCAGGGGGGCCCCAAGGAGCTCCTCTCCATTTGGGTCTGGGGGCTTTCGTTGGGCATGTATACCTGAGAGGTACCTGCAAGGTTGCAGTTCGCGGCCGGAGAAGCACTCTCCGGCCAACATGCCCAACTGCAGCAACAGCTCCCAAACCGAAGGAGCCAGGACCCAAAGACCTAGCTGGCCTGAAGGGCCCCCAGGGGGCCCCCAAGCAGCCCCTCTCAATTTGGGTCTGGGGGCTTTTGTTGGGCCGGGAACCTGGGAGAATCCTGCAAGGTTGCAGTTCGCGGCCCGAGAAGCACTCTCCGGCCAACATGCCCAACTGCAGCAACAGCTCCCAAACCGAAGGAGCCAGGACCCAAAGACCTAGCTGGCCTGAAGGGCCCCCAGGGGGCCCCCAAGCAGCCCCTCTCAATTTGGGTCTGGGGGCTTTCGTTGGGCCGGGAACCTGGGAGGTACCTGCAAGGTTGTGGTTGGCGGCCCGAGAAGCACTCTCCGGCCAACATGCCCAACTGCAGCAACAGCTCCCAAACCGAAGGAGCCAGGACCCAAAGACCTAGCTGGCCTGAAGGGCCCCCAGGGGGCCCCCAAGCAGCCCCTCTCCATTTGGGTCTGGGGGCTTTCGTTGGGCGGGGAACCTGGGAGATTCCTGCAAGGTTGCAGTTCGCGGCCCGAGAAACACTCTCCGGCCAACATGCCCAACTGCAGCAACAGCTCCCAAACCGAATGAGCCAGGACACAAAGACCTAGCTGGCCTGAAGGGCCCCCAGGGGGCCCCCAAGCAGCCCCTCTCCATTTGGGTCTGGGGGCTTTCGTTGGGCCGGGAACCTGGGAGATTCCTGCAAGGTTGCAGTTCGCGGCCCGAGAAGCACTCTCCGGCCAACATGCCCAACTGCAGCAACAGCTCCCAAACCGAAGGAGCCAGGACCCAAAGACCTAGCTGGCCTGAAGGGCCCCCAGGGGGCCCCCAAGCAGCCCCTCTCAATTTGGGTCTGGGGGCTTTCGTTGGGCCGGGAACCTGGGATAATCCTGCAAGGTTGCAGTTCGCGGCCCGAGAAGCACTCTCCGGCCAACATGCCCAACTGCAGCAACAGCTCCCAAAGCGAAGGAGCCAGGACTCAAAGACCTAGCTGGCCTGAAGGGCCCCCAGGGGGCCCCCAAGCAGCCCCTCTCCATTTGGGTCTGGGGGCTTTCGTTGGGCCGGGAACCTGGGAGGTACCTGCAAGGTTGCAGTTCGCGGCCAGAGAACCACTCTCCGGCCAACATGCCCAACTGCAGCAACAGCTCCCAAAGCGAAGGAGCCAGGACCCAAAGACCTAGCTGGCCTGAAGGGCCCCCAGGGGGGCCCCAAGGAGCTCCTCTCCATTTGGGTCTGGGGGCTTTCGTTGGGCCGGGAACCTGGGAGGTACCTGCAAGGTTGCAGTTCGCGGCCCGAGAAGCACTCTCCGGCCAACATGCCCAACTGCAGCAACAGCTCCCAAAGCGAAGGAGCCAGGACCCAAAGACCTAGCTGGCCTGAAGGGCCCCCAGGGGGCCCCCAAGCAGCCCCTCTCAATTTGGGTCTGGGGGCTTTTGTTGGGCCGGGAACCTGGGAGAATCCTGCAAGGTTGCAGTTCGCGGCCCGAGAAGCACTCTCCGGCCAACATGCCCAACTGCAGCAACAGCTCCCAAAGCGAAGGAGCCAGGACCCAAAGACCTAGCTGGCCTGAAGGGCCCCCAGGGGGCCCCCAAGCAGCCCCTCTCAATTTGGGTCTGGGGGCTTTCGTTGGGCCGGGAACCTGGGAGGTACCTGCAAGGTTGCAGTTGGCGGCCCGAGAAGCACTCTCCGGCCAACATGCCCAACTGCAGCAACAGCTCCCAAAGCGAAGGAGCCAGGACCCAAAGACCTAGCTGGCCTGAAGGGCCCCCAGGGGGCCCCCAAGCAGCCCCTCTCAATTTGGGTCTGGGGGCTTTTGTTGGGCCGGGAACCTGGGATAATCCTGCAAGGTTGCAGTTCGCGGCCCGAGAAGCACTCTCCGGCCAACATGCCCAACTGCAGCAACAGCTCCCAAAGCGAAGGAGCCAGGACCCAAAGACCTAGCTGGCCTGAAGGGCCCCCAGGGGGCCCCCAAGCAGCCCCTCTCCATTTGGGTCTGGGGGCTTTCGTTGGGCCGGGAACCTGGGAGGTACCTGCAAGGTTGCAGTTCGCGGCCAGAGAACCACTCTCCGGCCAACATGCCCAACTGCAGCAACAGCTCCCAAAGCGAAGGAGCCAGGACCCAAAGACCTAGCTGGCCTGAAGGGCCCCCAGGGGGGCCCCAAGGAGCTCCTCTCCATTTGGGTCTGGGGGCTTTCGTTGGGCCGGGAACCTGGGAGGTACCTGCAAGGTTGCAGTTCGCGGCCCGAGAAGCACTCTCCGGCCAACATGCCCAACTGCAGCAACAGCTCCCAAAGCGAAGGAGCCAGGACCCAAAGACCTAGCTGGCCTGAAGGGCCCCCAGGGGGCCCCCAAGCAGCCCCTCTCAATTTGGGTCTGGGGGCTTTTGTTGGGCCGGGAACCTGGGAGAATCCTGCAAGGTTGCAGTTCGCGGCCCGAGAAGCACTCTCCGGCCAACATGCCCAACTGCAGCAACAGCTCCCAAACCGAATGAGCCAGGACACAAAGACCTAGCTGGCCTGAAGGGCCCCCAGGGGGCCCCCAAGCAGCCCCTCTCAATTTGGGTCTGGGGGCTTTCGTTGGGCCGGGAACCTGGGAGGTACCTGCAAGGTTGCAGTTGGCGGCCCGAGAAGCACTCTCCGGCCAACATGCCCAACTGCAGCAACAGCTCCCAAACCGAAGGAGCCAGGACCCAAAGACCTAGCTGGCCTGAAGGGCCCCCAGGGGGCCCCCAAGCAGCCCCTCTCAATTTGGGTCTGGGGGCTTTTGTTGGGCCGGGAACCTGGGAGAATCCTGCAAGGTTGCAGTTCGAGGCCCGAGAAGCACTCTCCGGCCAACATGCCCAACTGCAGCAACAGCTCCCAAACCGAATGAGCCAGGACACAAAGACCTAGCTGGCCTGAAGGGCCCCCAGGGGGCCCCCAAGCAGCCCCTCTCCATTTGGGTCTGGGGGCTTTCGTTGGGCATGTATACATGGGAGATATCAGCAAGGTTGCAGTTCGCGGCCGGAGAAGCACTCTCCGGCCAACATGCCCAACTGCAGCAACAGCTCCCAAACCGAAGGAGCCAGGACCCAAAGACCTAGCTGGCCTGAAGGGCCCCCAGGGGGCCCCCAAGCAGCCCCTCTCCATTTGGGTCTGGGGGCTTTCGTTGGGCGGGGAACCTGGGAGACTCCTGCAAGGTTGCAGTTCGCGGCCCGAGAAGCACTCTCCGGCCAACATGCCCAACTGCAGCAACAGCTCCCAAAGCGAAGGAGCCAGGACCCAAAGACCTAGCTGGCCTGAAGGGCCCCCAAGCAGCCCCTCTCAATTTGGGTCTGGGGGCTTTCGTTGGGCCAGGAACCTGGGAGAATCCTGCAAGGTTGCAGTTCGCGGCCCGAGAATCAGTCTCCGGCCAACATGCCCAACTGCAGCAACAGCTCCCAAAGCGAAGGAGCCAGGACCCAAAGACCTAGCTGGCCTGAAGGGCCCCCAGGGGGCCCCCAAGCAGCCCCTCTCCATTTGGGTCTGGGGGCTTTCGTTGGGCCGGGAACCTGGGAGAATCCTGCAAGGTTGCAGTTCGCGGCCCGAGAAGCACTCTCCGGCCAACATGCCCAACTGCAGCAACAGCTCCCAAACCGAAGGAGCCAGGACCCAAAGACCTAGCTGGCCTGAAGGGCCCCCAGGGGGGACCCAAGGAGCTCCTCTCCATTTGGGTCTGGGGGCTTTCGTTGGGCCGGGAACCTGGGAGGTACCTGCAAGGTTGCAGTTCGCGGCCCGAGAAGCATTCTCCGGCCAACATGCCCAACTGCAGCAACAGCTCCCAAACCGAAGGAGCCAGGACCCAAAGACCTAGCTGGCCTGAAGGGCCCCCAGGGGGCCCCCAAGCAGCCCCTCTCAATTTGGGTCTGGGGGCTTTTGTTGGGCCGGGAACCTGGGAGAATCCTGCAAGGTTGCAGTTCGCGGCCCGAGAAGCACTCTCCGGCCAACATGCCCAACTGCAGCAACAGCTCCCAAACCGAAGGAGCCAGGACCCAAAGACCTAGCTGGCCTGAAGGGCCCCCAGGGGGCCCCCAAGCAGCCCCTCTCCATTTGGGTCTGGGGGCTTTCGTTGGGCCGGGAACCTGGGAGGTACCTGCAAGGTTGTGGTTGGCGGCCCGAGAAGCACTCTCCGGCCAACATGCCCAACTGCAGCAACAGCTCCCAAAGCGAAGGAGCCAGGACCCAAAGACCTAGCTGGCCTGAAGGGCCCCCAGGGGTCCCCCAAGCAGCCCCTCTCCATTTGGGTCTGGGGGCTTTCTTTGGGCGGGAACCTGGGAGATTCATGCAAGGTTGCAGTTCGCGGCCCGAGAAGCACTCTCCGGCCAACATGCCCAACTGCAGCAACAGCTCCCAAAGCGAAGGAGCCAGGACCCAAAGACCTAGCTGGCCTGAAGGGCCCCCAGGGGGCCCCCAAGCAGCCCCTCTCAATTTGGGTCTGGGGGCTTTCGTTGGGCCGGGAACCTGGGAGGTACCTGCAAGGTTGCAGTTCGCGGCCCGAGAAGCACTCTCCGGCCAACATGCCCAACTGCAGCAACAGCTCCCAAACCGAAGGAGCCAGGACCCAAAGACCTAGCTGGCCTGAAGGGCCCCCAGGGGGCCCCCAAGCAGCCCCTCTCCATTTGGGTCTGGGGGCTTTCGTTGGGCCGGGAACCTGGGAGAATCCTGCAAGGTTGCAGTTCGCAGCCCGAGAAGCACTCTCCGGCCAACATGCCCAACTGCAGCAACAGCTCCCAAACCGAAGGAGCCAGGACCCAAAGACCTAGCTGGCCTGAAGGGCCCCCAGGGGGGCCCCAAGCAGCCCCTCTCCATTTGGGTCTGGGGGCTTTCGTTGGGCCGGGAACCTGGGAGGTACCTGCAAGGTTGCAGTTCGCGGCCCGAGAAGCACTCTCCGGCCAACATGCCCAACTGCAGCAACAGCTCCCAAACCGAAGGAGCCAGGACCCAAAGACCTAGCTGGCCTGAAGGGCCCCCAGGGGGCCCCCAAGCAGCCCCTCTCCATTTGGGTCTGGGGGCTTTTCTTGGGCCGGGAACCTGGGAGTTACCTGCAAGGTTGCAGTTCGAGGCCCGAGAAGCACTCTCCGGCCAACATGCCCAACTGCAGCAACAGCTCCCAAACCGAATGAGCCAGGACACAAAGACCTAGCTGGCCTGAAGGGCCCCCAGGGTGCCCCCAAGCAGCCCCTCTCCATTTGGGTCTGGGGGCTTTCGTTGGGCATGTATACCTGAGAGGTACCTGCAAGGTTACAGTTCGCGGCCCGAGAAGCACTCTCCGGCCAACATGCCCAACTGCAGCAACAGCTCCCAAAGCGAAGGAGCCAGGACCCAAAGACCTAGCTGGCCTGAAGGGCCCCCAGGGGGCCCCCAAGCAGCCCCTCTCCATTTGGGTCTGGGGGCTTTCGTTGGGCCGGGAACCTTGGAGGTACCTGCAAGGTTGCAGTTCGCGGCCGGAGAAGCATTCTCCGGCCAACATGCCCAACTGCAGCAACAGCTCCCAAAGCGAAGGAGCCAGGACCCAAAGACCTAGCTGGCCTGAAGGGCCCCCAGGGGGGCCCCAAGGAGCTCCTCTCCATTTGGGTCGGGGGCTTTCGTTGGGCCGGGAACCTGGGAGGTACCTGCAAGGTTGCAGTTCGCGGTCGGAGAAGCATTCTCCGGCCAACATGCCCAACTGCAGCAACAGCTCCCAAACCGAAGGAGCCAGGACCCAAAGACCTAGCTGGCCTGAAGGGCCCCCAGGGGGCCCCCAAGCAACCCCTCTCCATTTGGGTCTGGGGGCTTTTGTTGGGCCGGGAACCTGGGAGATTCCTGCAAGGTTGAAGTTCGAGGCCCGAGAAGCACTCTCCGGCCAACATGCCCAACTGCAGCAACAGCTCCCAAACCGAAGGAGCCAGGACCCAAAGACCTAGCTGGCCTGAAGGGCCCCCAGGGGGCCCCCAAGCAGCCCCTCTCCATTTGGGTCTGGGGGCTTTCGTTGGGCATGGAACCTGGGAGGTACCTGCAAGGTTGCAGTTCGCGGCCCGAGAAGCACTCTCCGGCCAACATGCCCAACTGCAGCAACAGCTCCCAAACCGAAGGAGCCAGGACCCAAAGACCTAGCTGGCCTGAAGGGCCCCCAGGGGGCCCCCAAGCAGCCCCTCTCAATTTGGGTCTGGGGGCTTTCGTTGGGCCGGGAACCTGAGAGGTACCTGCAAGGTTGCAGTTCGCGGCCGGAGAAGCATTCTCCGGCCAACATGCCCAACTGCAGCAACAGCTCCCAAAGCGAAGGAGCCAGGACCCAAAGACCTAGCTGGCCTGAAGGGCCCCCAGGGGGCCCCCAAGCAACCCCTCTCCATTTGGGTCTGGGGGCTTTTGTTGGGCCGGGAACCTGGGAGATTCCTGCAAGGTTGCAGTTCGCGGCCCAAGAAGCACTCTCCGGCCAACATGCCCAACTGCAGCAACAGCTCCCAAACCGAATGAGCCAGGACACAAAGACCTAGCTGGCCTGAAGGGCCCCCAGGGGGCCCCCAAGCAGCCCCTCTCCATTTGGGTCTGGGGGCTTTCGTTGGGCATGTATACCTGAGAGGTACCTGCAAGGTTGCAGTTCGCGGCCCGAGAAGCACTCTCCGGCCAACATGCCCAACTGCAGCAACAGCTCCCAAAGCGAAGGAGCCAGGACCCAAAGACCTAGCTGGCCTGAAGGGCCCCCAGGGGTCCCCCAAGCAGCCCCTCTCCATTTGTGTCTGGGGGCTTTCTTTGGGCGGGAACCTGGGAGATTCCTGCAAGGTTGCAGTTCGCGGCCCGAGAAGCACTCTCCGGCCAACATGCCCAACTGCAGCAACAGCTCCCAAACCGAAGGAGCCAGGACCCAAAGACCTAGCTGGCCTGAAGGGCCCCCAGGGGGCCCCCAAGGAGCCCCTCTCCATTTGGGTCTGGGGGCTTTCGTTGGGCCGGGAACCTGGGAGAATCCTGCAAGGTTGCAGTTCGCGGCCGGAGAAGCACTCTCCGGCCAACATGCCCAACTGCAGCAACAGCTCCCAAACCGAAGGAGCCAGGACCCAAAGACCTAGCTGGCCTGAAGGGCCCCCAGGGGGCCCCCAAGCAGCCCCTCTCCATTTGGGTCTGGGGGCTTTCGTTGGGCCGGGAACCTGGGAGAATACTGCAAGGTTGCAGTTCGCGGCCCGAGAAGCACTCTCCGGCCAACATGCCCAACTGCAGCAACAGCTCCCAAACCGAAGGAGCCAGGACCCAAAGACCTAGCTGGCCTGAAGGGCCCCCAGGGGGCCCCCAAGCAGCCCCTCTCCATTTGGGTCTGGGGGCTTTCGTTGGGCCGGAAACCTGGGAGAATCCTGCAAGGTTGCAGTTCGCAGCCCGAGAAGCACTCTCCGGCCAACATGCCCAACTGCAGCAACAGCTCCCAAACCGAAGGAGCCAGGACCCAAAGACCTAGCTGGCCTGAAGGGCCCCCAGGGGGCCCCCAAGCAGCCCCTCTCAATTTGGGTCTGGGGGCTTTCGTTGGGCCGGGAACCTGGGAGATTCCTGCAAGGTTGCAGTTCGCGGCCCGAGAAGCACTCTCCGGCCAACATGCCCAACTGCAGCAACAGCTCCCAAACCGAAGGAGCCAGGACCCAAAGACCTAGCTGGCCTGAAGGGCCCCCAGGGGGCCCCCAAGGAGCTCCTCTCCATTTGGGTCTGGGGGCTTTAGTTGGGCCGGGAACCTGGGAGGTACCTGCAAGGTTGCAGTTCGCGGCCGGAGAAGCACTCTCCGGCCAACATGCCCAACTGCAGCAACAGCTCCCAAAGCGAAGGAGCCAGGACCCAAAGACCTAGCTGGCCTGAAGGGCCCCCAGGGGGCCCCCAAGCAGCCCCTCTCCATTTGGGTCTGGGGGCTTTTGTTGGGCCGGGAACGTGGGAGAATCCTGCAAGGTTGCAGTTCGCGGCCCGAGAAGCACTCTCCGGCCAACATGCCCAACTGCAGCAACAGCTCCCAAAGCGAAGGAGCCAGGACCCAAAGACCTAGCTGGCCTGAAGGGCCCCCAGGGGGCCCCCAAGCAACCCCTCTCCATTTGGGTCTGGGGGCTTTTGTTGGGCCGGGAACCTGGGAGATTCCTGCAAGGTTGCAGTTCGAGGACGGAGAAGCACTCTCCGGCCAACATGCCCAACTGCAGCAACAGCTCCCAAACCGAATGAGCCAGGACACAAAGACCTAGCTGGCCTGAAGGGCCCCCAGGGGGCCCCCAAGCAGCCCCTCTCCATTTGGGTCTGGGGGCTTTCGTTGGGCATGTATACCTGAGAGGTACCTGCAAGGTTGCAGTTCGCGGCCCGAGAAGCACTCTCCGGCCAACATGCCCAACTGCAGCAACAGCTCCCAAAGCGAAGGAGCCAGGACCCAAAGACCTAGCTGGCCTGAAGGGCCCCCAGGGGTCCCCCAAGCAGCCCCTCTCCATTTGGGTCTGGGGGCTTTCTTTGGGCGGGAACCTGGGAGATTCCTGCAAGGTTGCAGTTCGCGGCCCGAGAAGCACTCTCCGGCCAACATGCCCAACTGCAGCAACAGCTCCCAAAGCGAAGGAGCCAGGACCCAAAGACCTAGCTGGCCTGAAGGGCCCCCAGGGGGCCCCCAAGGAGCCCCTCTCCATTTGGGTCTGGGGGCTTTCGTTGGGCCGGGAACCTGGGAGAATCCTGCAAGGTTGCAGTTCGCGGCCGGAGAAGCACTCTCCGGCCAACATGCCCAACTGCAGCAACAGCTCCCAAACCGAAGGAGCCAGGACCCAAAGACCTAGCTGGCCTGAAGGGCCCCCAGGGGGCCCCCAAGCAGCCCCTCTCCATTTGGGTCTGGGGGCTTTCGTTGGGCCGGGAACCTGGGAGAATCCTGCAAGGTTGCAGTTCGCGGCCCGAGAAGCACTCTCCGGCCAACATGCCCAACTGCAGCAACAGCTCCCAAACCGAAGGAGCCAGGACCCAAAGACCTAGCTGGCCTGAAGGGCCCCCAGGGGGCCCCCAAGCAGCCCCTCTCCATTTGGGTCTGGGGGCTTTCGTTGGGCCGGAAACCTGGGAGAATCCTGCAAGGTTGCAGTTCGCAGCCCGAGAAGCACTCTCCGGCCAACATGCCCAACTGCAGCAACAGCTCCCAAACCGAAGGAGCCAGGACCCAAAGACCTAGCTGGCCTGAAGGGCCCCCAGGGGGCCCCCAAGCAGCCCCTCTCCATTTGGGTCTGGGGGCTTTCGTTGGGCCGGGAACCTGGGAGATTCCTGCAAGGTTGCAGTTCGCGGCCCGAGAAGCACTCTCCGGCCAACATGCCCAACTGCAGCAACAGCTCCCAAACCGAAGGAGCCAGGACCCAAAGACCTAGCTGGCCTGAAGGGCCCACAGGGGGCCCCCAAGGAGCTCCTCTCCATTTGGGTCTGGGGGCTTTCGTTGGGCCGGGAACCTGGGAGGTACCTGCAAGGTTGCAGTTCGCGGCCGGAGAAGCACTCTCCGGCCAACATGCCCAACTGCAGCAACAGCTCCCAAAGCGAAGGAGCCAGGACCCAAAGACCTAGCTGGCCTGAAGGGCCCCCAGGGGGCCCCCAAGCAGCCCCTCTCCATTTGGGTCTGGGGGCTTTCGTTGGGCCGGGAACCTGGGAGAATCCTGCAAGGTTGCAGTTCGCGGCCCGAGAAGCACTCTCCGGCCAACATGCCCAACTGCAGCAACAGCTCCCAAAGCGAAGGAGCCAGGACCCAAAGACCTAGCTGGCCTGAAGGGCCCCCAGGGGGCCCCCAAGCAGCCCCTCTCAATTTGGGTCTGGGGGCTTTCGTTGGGCCGGGAACCTGGGAGAATCCTGCAAGGTTGCAGTTCGCGGCCGGAGAAGCACTCTCCGGCCAACATGCCCAACTGCAGCAACAGCTCCCAAACTGAAGGAGCCAGGACCCAAAGACCTAGCTGGCCTGAAGGGCCCCCAGGGGGCCCCCAAGCAGCCCCTCTCCATTTGGGTCTGGGGGCTTTCGTTGGGCCGGGAACCTGGGAGAATCCTGCAAGGTTGCAGTTCGCGGCCCGAGAAGCACTCTCCGGCCAACATGCCCAACTGCAGCAACAGCTCCCAAAGCGAAGGAGCCAGGACCCAAAGACCTAGCTGGCCTGAAGGGCCCCCAGGGGGCCCCCAAGCAGCCCCTCTCCATTTGGGTCTGGGGGCTTTCGTTGGGCCGGGAACCTGGGAGGTACCTGCAAGGTTGCAGTTCGCGGCCCGAGAAGCAGTCTCCGGCCAACATGCCCAACTGCAGCAACAGCTCCCAAAGCGAAGGAGCCAGGACCCAAAGACCTAGCTGGCCTGAAGGGCCCCCAGGGGGGCCCCAAGGAGCTCCTCTCCATTTGGGTCTGGGGGCTTTCGTTGGGCCGGGAACCTGGGAGGTACCTGCAAGGTTGCAGTTCGAGGCCAGAGAAGCATTCTCCGGCCAACATGCCCAACTGCAGCAACAGCTCCCAAACCGAAGGAGCCAGGACCCAAAGACCTAGCTGGCCTGAAGGGCCCCCAGGGGGCCCCCAAGCAGCCCCTCTCCATTTGGGTCTGGGGGCTTTTGTTGGGCCGGGAACCTGGGAGAATCCTGCAAGGTTGCAGTTCGAGGCCCGAGAAGCACTCTCCGGCCAACATGCCCAACTGCAGCAACAGCTCCCAAACCGAATGAGCCAGGACACAAAGACCTAGCTGGCCTGAAGGGCCCCCAGGGGGCCCCCAAGCAGCCCCTCTCCATTTGGGTCTGGGGGCTTTCGTTGGGCATGTATACATGGGAGATATCAGCAAGGTTGCAGTTCGCGGCCGGAGATGCACTCTCCGGCCAACATGCCCAACTGCAGCAACAGCTCCCAAACCGAAGGAGCCAGGACCCAAAGACCTAGCTGGCCTGAAGGGCCCCCAGGGGGCCCCCAAGCAGCCCCTCTCCATTTGGGTCTGGGGGCTTTCGTTGGGCGGGGAACCTGGGAGATTCCTGCAAGGTTGCAGTTCGCGGCCCGAGAAGCACTCTCCGGCCAACATGCCCAACTGCAGCAACAGCTCCCAAACCGAAGGAGCCAGGACCCAAAGACCTAGCTGGCCTGAAGGGCCCCCAGGGGGCCCCCAAGCAGCCCCTCTCAATTTGGGTCTGGGGGCTTTCGTTGGGCCAGGAACCTGGGAGAATCCTGCAAGGTTGCAGTTCGCGGCCCGAGAAGCACTCTCCGGCCAACATGCCCAACTGCAGCAACAGCTCCCAAACCGAAGGAGCCAGGACCCAAAGACCTAGCTGGCCTGAAGGGGTCCCAGGGGGCCCCCAAGCAGCCCCTCTCCATTTGGGTCTGGGGGCTTTCGTTGGGCCGGGAACCTGGGAGAATCCTGCAAGGTTGCAGTTCGCGGCCCGAGAAGCACTCTCCGGCCAACATGCCCAACTGCAGCAACAGCTCCCAAACCGAAGGAGCCAGGACCCAAAGACCTAGCTGGCCTGAAGGGCCCCCAGGGGGGACCCAAGGAGCTCCTCTCCATTTGGGTCTGGGGGCTTTCGTTGGGCCGGGAACCTGGGAGGTACCTGCAAGGTTGCAGTTCGCGGCCGGAGAAGCATTCTCCGGCCAACATGCCCAACTGCAGCAACAGCTCCCAAACCGAAGGAGCCAGGACCCAAAGACCTAGCTGGCCTGAAGGGCCCCCAGGGGGCCCCCAAGCAGCCCCTCTCAATTTGGGTCTGGGGGCTTTTTTTGGGCCGGGAACCTGGGAGAATCCTGCAAGGTTGCAGTTCGCGGCCCGAGAAGCACTCTCCGGCCAACATGCCCAACTGCAGCAACAGCTCCCAAAGCGAAGGAGCCAGGACCCAAAGACCTAGCTGGCCTGAAGGGCCCCCAGGGGGCCCCCAAGCAGCCCCTCTCCATTTGGGTCTGGGGGCTTTCGTTGGGCCGGGAACCTGGGAGGTACCTGCAAGGTTGTGGTTGGCGGCCCGAGAAGCACTCTCCGGCCAACATGCCCAACTGCAGCAACAGCTCCCAAACCGAAGGAGCCAGGACCCAAAGACCTAGCTGGCCTGAAGGGCCCCCAGGGGTCCCCCAAGCAGCCCCTCTCCATTTGGGTCTGGGGGCTTTCGTTGGGCAGGTATACATGGGAGATACCAGCAAGGTTGCAGTTCGCGGCCAGAGAACCACTCTCCGGCCAACATGCCCAACTGCAGCAACAGCTCCCAAAGCGAAGGAGCCAGGACACAAAGACCTAGCTGGCCTGAAGGGCCCCCAGGGGGCCCCCAAGCAGCCCCTCTCCATTTGGGTCTGGGGGCTTTCGTTGGGCATGTATACATGGGAGATACCAGCAAGGTTGCAGTTCGCGGCCCGAGAAGCACTCTCCGGCCAACATGCCCAACTGCAGCAACAGCTCCCAAAGCGAAGGAGCCAGGACCCAAAGACCTAGCTGGCCTGAAGGGCCCCCAGGGGTCCCCCAAGCAGCCCCTCTCCATTTGGGTCTGGGGGCTTTCGTTGGGCGGGGAACCTGGGAGATTCCTGCAAGGTTGCAGTTCGCGAACCGAGAAGCACTCTCTGGCCAACATGCCCAACTGCAGCAACAGCTCCCAAACCGAAGGAGCCAGGACCCAAAGACCTAGCTGGTCTGAAGGGCCCCCAGGGGGCCCCCAAGCAGCCCCTCTCCATTTGGGTCTGGGGGCTTTCGTTGTGCCGGGAACCTGGGAGGTACCTGCAAGGTTACAGTTCGCGGCCCGAGAAGCACTCTCCGGCCAACATGCCCAACTGCAGCAACAGCTCCCAAACCGAAGGAGCCAGGACCCAAAGACCTAGCTGGCCTGAAGGGCCCCCATGGGGCCCCCAAGGAGCTCCTCTCCATTTGGGTCTGGGGGCTTTAGTTGGGCCGGGAACCTGGGAGGTACCTGCAAGGATGCAGTTCGCGGCCAGAGAAGCACTCTCCGGCCAACATGCCCAACTGCAGCAACAGCTCCCAAAGCGAAGGAGCCAGGACCCAAAGACCTAGCTGGCCTGAAGGGCCCCCAGGGGGCCCCCAAGCAGCCCCTCTCAATTTGGGTCTGGGGGCTTTTGTTGGGCCGGGAACCTGGGAGCTACCTGCAAGGTTGCAGTTCGAGGCCCGAGAAGCACTCTCCGGCCAACATGCCCAACTGCAGCAACAGCTCCCAAACCGAATGAGCCAGGACACAAAGACCTAGCTGGCCTGAAGGGCCCCCAGGGGGCCCCCAAGCAGCCCCTCTCAATTTGGGTCTGGGGGCTTTCGTTGGGCCGGGAACCTGGGAGAATCCTGCAAGGTTGCAGTTCGCGGCCCGAGAAGCACTCTCCGGCCAACATGCCCAACTGCAGCAACAGCTCCCAAACCGAAGGAGCCAGGACCCAAAGACCTAGCTGGCCTGAAGGGCCCCCAGGGGGCCCCCAAGCAGCCCCTCTCCATTTGGGTCTGGGGGCTTTCGTTGGGCCGGGAACCTGGGAGAATCCTGCAAGGTTGCAGTTCGCGGCCCGAGAAGCAGTCTCCGGCCAACATGCCCAACTGCAGCAACAGCTCCCAAAGCGAAGGAGCCAGGACCCAAAGACCTAGCTGGCCTGAAGGGCCCCCAGGGGGGCCCCAAGGAGCTCCTCTCCATTTGGGTCTGGGGGCTTTCGTTGGGCCGGGAACCTGGGAGGTACCTGCAAGGTTGCAGTTCGCGGCCGGAGAAGCATTCTCCGGCCAACATGCCCAACTGCAGCAACAGCTCCCAAACCGAAGGAGCCAGGACCCAAAGACCTAGCTGGCCTGAAGGGCCCCCAGGGGGCCCCCAAGCAGCCCCTCTCAATTTGGGTCTGGGGGCTTTTGTTGGGCCGGGAACCTGGGAGAATCCTGCAAGGTTGCAGTTCGCGGCCCGAGAAGCACTCTCCGGCCAACATGCCCAACTGCAGCAACAGCTCCCAAACCGAAGGAGCCAGGACCCAAAGACCTAGCTGGCCTGAAGGGCCCCCAGGGGGCCCCCAAGCAGCCCCTCTCAATTTGGGTCTGGGGGCTTTCGTTGGGCCGGGAACCTGGGAGGTACCTGCAAGGTTGTGGTTGGCGGCCCGAGAAGCACTCTCCGGCCAACATGCCCAACTGCAGCAACAGCTCCCAAAGCGAAGGAGCCAGGACCCAAAGACCTAGCTGGCCTGAAGGGCCCCCAGGGGGCCCCCAAGCAGCCCCTCTCCATTTGGGTCTGGGGGCTTTCGTTGGGCATGTATACATGGGAGATACAAGCAAGGTTGCAGTTCGCGGCCCGAGAAGCACTCTCCGGCCAACATGCCCAACTGCAGCAACAGCTCCCAAACCGAAGGAGCCAGGACCCAAAGACCTAGCTGGCCTGAAGGGCCCCCAGGGGTCCCCCAAGCAGCCCCTCTCCATTTGGGTCTGGGGGCTTTCGTTGGGCGGGGAACCTGGGAGATTCCTGCAAGGTTGCAGTTCGCGGCCCGAGAAGCACTCTCCGGCCAACATGCCCAACTGCAGCAACAGCTCCCAAACCGAATGAGCCAGGACCCAAAGACCTAGCTGGCCTGAAGGGCCCCCAGGGGGCCCCCAAGCAGCCCCTCTCCATTTGGGTCTGGGGGCTTTCGTTGGGCATGTATACATGGGAGATTCCTGCAAGGTTGCAGTTCGCGGACCGAGAAGCACTCTCCTGCCAACATGCCCAACTGCAGCAACAGCTCCCAAACCGAAGGAGCCAGGACCCAAAGACCTAGCTGGCCTGAAGGGCCCCCAGGGGGCCCCCAAGCAGCCCCTCTCCATTTGGGTCTGGGGGCTTTCGTTGGGCGGGGTACCTGGGAGATTCCTGCAAGGTTGCAGTTCGCGGCCCGAGAAGCACTCTCCGGCCAACATGCCCAACTGCAGCAACAGCTCCCAAACCGAAGGAGCCAGGACCCAAAGACCTAGCTGGCCTGAAGGGCCCCCAGGGGGCCCCCAAGCAGCCCCTCTCAATTTGGGTCTGGGGGCTTTTGTTGGGCCGGGAACGTGGGAGAATCCTGCAAGGTTGCAGTTCGCGGCCCGAGAAGCACTCTCCGGCCAACATGCCCAACTGCAGCAACAGCTCCCAAAGCGAAGGAGCCAGGACCCAAAGACCTAGCTGGCCTGAAGGGCCCCCAGGGGGCCCCCAAGCAGCCCCTCTCAATTTGGGTCTGGGGGCTTTCGTTGGGCCGGGAACCTGGGAGGTACCTGCAAGGTTGTGGTTGGCGGCCCGAGAAGCACTCTCCGGCCAACATGCCCAACTGCAGCAACAGCTCCCAAACCGAAGGAGCCAGGACCCAAAGACCTAGCTGGCCTGAAGGGCCCCCAGGGGGCCCCCAAGCAGCCCCTCTCCATTTGGGTCTGGGGGCTTTCGTTGGGCATGTATACATGGGAGATACAAGCAAGGTTGCAGTTCGCGGCCCGAGAAGCACTCTCCGGCCAACATGCCCAACTGCAGCAACAGCTCCCAAACCGAAGGAGCCAGGACCCAAAGACCTAGCTGGCCTGAAGGGCCCCCAGGGGTCCCCCAAGCAGCCCCTCTCCATTTGGGTCTGGGGGCTTTCGTTGGGCGGGGAACCTGGGAGATTCCTGCAAGGTTGCAGTTCGCGGCCCGAGAAGCACTCTCCGGCCAACATGCCCAACTGCAGCAACAGCTCCCAAACCGAATGAGCCAGGACCCAAAGACCTAGCTGGCCTGAAGGGCCCCCAGGGGGCCCCCAAGCAGCCCCTCTCCATTTGGGTCTGGGGGCTTTCGTTGGGCATGTATACATGGGAGATTCCTGCAAGGTTGCAGTTCGCGGACCGAGAAGCACTCTCCTGCCAACATTCCCAACTGCAGCAACAGCTCCCAAACCGAAGGAGCCAGGACCCAAAGACCTAGCTGGCCTGAAGGGCCCCCAGGGGGCCCCCAAGCAGCCCCTCTCCATTTGGGTCTGGGGGCTTTCGTTGGGCAGGGTACCTGGGAGATTCCTGCAAGGTTGCAGTTCGCGGCCCGAGAAGCACTCTCCGGCCAACATGCCCAACTGCAGCAACAGCTCCCAAAGCGAAGGAGCCAGGACCCAAAGACCTAGCTGGCCTGAAGGGCCCCCAGGGGGCCCCCAAGCAGCCCCTCTCAATTTGGGTCTGGGGGCTTTCGTTGGGCCGGGAACCTGGGAGAATCCTGCAAGGTTGCAGTTCGCGGCCCGAGAAGCACTCTCCGGCCAACATGCCCAACTGCAGCAACAGCTCCCAAAGCGAAGGAGCCAGGACCCAAAGACCTAGCTGGCCTGAAGGGCCCCCAGGGGGCCCCCAAGCAGCCCCTCTCCATTTGGGTCTGGGGGCTTTCGTTGGGCCGGGAACCTGGGAGGTACCTGCAAGGTTGCAGTTCGCGGCCAGAGAACCACTCTCCGGCCAACATGCCCAACTGCAGCAACAGCTCCCAAAGCGAAGGAGCCAGGACCCAAAGACCTAGCTGGCCTGAAGGGCCCCCAGGGGGGCCCCAAGGAGCTCCTCTCCATTTGGGTCTGGGGGCTTTCGTTGGGCCGGGAACCTGGGAGGTACCTGCAAGGTTGCAGTTCGCGGCCCGAGAAGCACTCTCCGGCCAACATGCCCAACTGCAGCAACAGCTCCCAAAGCGAAGGAGCCAGGACCCAAAGACCTAGCTGGCCTGAAGGGCCCCCAGGGGGCCCCCAAGCAGCCCCTCTCCATTTGGGTCTGGGGGCTTTTGTTGGGCCGGGAACCTGGGAGAATCCTGCAAGGTTGCAGTTCGCGGCCCGAGAAGCACTCTCCGGCCAACATGCCCAACTGCAGCAACAGCTCCCAAAGCGAAGGAGCCAGGACCCAAAGACCTAGCTGGCCTGAAGGGCCCCCAGGGGGCCCCCAAGCAGCCCCTCTCAATTTGGGTCTGGGGGCTTTCGTTGGGCCGGGAACCTGGGAGGTACCTGCAAGGTTGCAGTTGGCGGCCCGAGAAGCACTCTCCGGCCAACATGCCCAACTGCAGCAACAGCTCCCAAAGCGAAGGAGCCAGGACCCAAAGACCTAGCTGGCCTGAAGGGCCCCCAGGGGGCCCCCAAGCAGCCCCTCTCCATTTGGGTCTGGGGGCTTTCGTTGGGCCGGGAACCTGGGAGAATCCTGCAAGGTTGCAGTTCGCGGCCCGAGAAGCACTCTCCGGCCAACATGCCCAACTGCAGCAACAGCTCCCAAACCGAAGGAGCCAGGACCCAAAGACCTAGCTGGCCTGAAGGGCCCCCAGGGGGCCCCCAAGCAGCCCCTCTCAATTTGGGTCTGGGGGCTTTCGTTGGGCCGGGAACCTGGGAGGTACCTGCAAGGTTACAGTTCGCGGCCCGAGAAGCACTCTCCGGCCAACATGCCCAACTGCAGCAACAGCTCCCAAACCGAAGGAGCCAGGACCCAAAGACCTAGCTGGCCTGAAGGGCCCCCAGGGGGCCCCCAAGGAGCTCCTCTCCATTTGGGTCTGGGGGCTTTAGTTGGGCCGGGAACCTGGGAGGTACCTGCAAGGATGCAGTTCGCGGCCAGAGAACCACTCTCCGGCCAACATGCCCAACTGCAGCAACAGCTCCCAAACCGAAGGAGCCAGGACCCAAAGACCTAGCTGGCCTGAAGGGCCCCCAGGGGGCCCCCAAGCAGCCCCTCTCAATTTGGGTCTGGGGGCTTTTGTTGGGCCGGGAACCTGGGAGATTCCTGCAAGGTTGCAGTTCGAGGCCCGAGAAGCACTCTCCGGCCAACATGCCCAACTGCAGCAACAGCTCCCAAACCGAATGAGCCAGGACACAAAGACCTAGCTGGCCTGAAGGGCCCCCAGGGGGCCCCCAAGCAGCCCCTCTCAATTTGGGTCTGGGGGCTTTCGTTGGGCATGTATACCTGAGAGTTACCTGCAAGGTTACAGTTCGCGGCCCGAGAAGCACTCTCCGGCCAACATGCCCAACTGCAGCAACAGCTCCCAAACCGAAGGAGCCAGGACCCAAAGACCTAGCTGGCCTGAAGGGCCCCCAGGGGGCCACCAAGCAGCCCCTCTCAATTTGGGTCTGGGGGCTTTCGTTGGGCCGGGAACCTGGGAGATTCCTGCAAGGTTGCAGTTCGCGGCCGGAGAAGCACTCTCAGGCCAACATGCCCAACTGCAGCAACAGCTCCCAAACCGAAGGAGCCAGGACCCAAAGACCTAGCTGGCCTGAAGGGCCCCCAGGGGGCCCCCAAGCAGCCGCTCTCCATTTGGGTCTGGGGGCTTTCTTTAGGCTGAGAACCTGGGAGATACCAGCAAGGTTGCAGTTCGCGGACCGAGAAGCACTCTCCGGCCAACATGCCCAACTGCAGCAACAGCTCCCAAACCGAAGGAGCCAGGACCCAAAGACCTAGCTGGCCTGAAGGGCCCCCAGGGGGCCCCCAAGCAGCCCCTCTCAATTTGGGTCTGGGGGCTTTCGTTGGGCCGGGAACCTGGGAGGTACCTGCAAGGTTGCAGTTCGCGGCCCGAGAAGCACTCTCCGGCCAACATGCCCAACTGCAGCAACAGCTCCCAAACCGAAGGAGCCAGGACCCAAAGACCTAGCTGGCCTGAAGGGCCCCCAGGGGGCCCCCAAGCAGCCCCTCTCCATTTGGGTCTGGGGGCTTTCGTTGGGCCGGGAACCTGGGAGGTACCTGCAAGGTTGCAGTTCGCAGCCCGAGAAGCACTCTCCGGCCAACATGCCCAACTGCAGCAACAGCTCCCAAAGCGAAGGATCCAGGACCCAAAGACCTAGCTGGCCTGAAGGGCCCCCAGGGGGCCCCCAAGCAGCCCCTCTCAATTTGGGTCTGGGGGCTTTCGTTGGGCCGGGAACCTGGGAGGTACCTGCAAGGTTGCAGTTCGAGGCCCGAGAAGCACTCTCCGGCCAACATGCCCAACTGCAGCAACAGCTCCCAAACCGAAGGAGCCAGGACCCAAAGACCTAGCTGGCCTGAAGGGCCCCCAGGGGGCCCCCAAGCAGCCCCTCTCCATTTGGGTCTGGGGGCTTTTGTTGGGCCGGGAACCTGGGAGAATCCTGCAAGGTTGCAGTTCGCGGCCCGAGAAGCACTCTCCGGCCAACATGCCCAACTGCAGCAACAGCTCCCAAAGCGAAGGAGCCAGGACCCAAAGACCTAGCTGGCCTGAAGGGCCCCCAGGGGGGCCCCAAGGAGCTCCTCTCCATTTGGGTCTGCGGGACTTCGTTGGGCCGGGTACCTGGGAGGTACCTGCAAGGTTGCAGTTCGCGGCCGGAGAAGCATTCTCTGGCCAACATGCCCAACTGCAGCAACAGCTCCCAAAGCGAAGGAGCCAGGACCCAAAGACCTAGCTGGCCTGAAGGGCCCCCAGGGGGCCCCCAAGCAGCCCCTCTCCATTTGGGTCTGGGGGCTTTTGTTGGGCCGGGAACCTGGGAGATTCCTGCAAGGTTGCAGTTCGAGGCCCGAGAAGCACTCTCCGGCCAACATGCCCAACTGCAGCAACAGCTCCCAAACCGAAGGAGCCAGGACCCAAAGACCTAGCTGGCCTGAAGGGCCCCCAGGGGGCCCCCAAGCAGCCCCTCTCCATTTGGGTCTGGGGGCTTTCGTTGGGCCGGGAACCTGGGAGGTACCTGCAAGGTTGTGGTTGGCGGCCCGAGAAGCACTCTCCGGCCAACATGCCCAACTGCAGCAACAGCTCCCAAACCGAAGGAGCCAGGACCCAAAGAACTAGCTGGCCTGAAGGGCCCCCAGGGGGCCCCCAAGCAGCCCCTCTCCATTTGGGTCTGGGGGCTTTCGTTGGGCATGTATACATGGGAGATACCAGCAAGGTTGCAGTTCGCGGCCCGAGAAGCACTCTCCGGCCAACATGCCCAACTGCAGCAACAGCTCCCAAACCGAAGGAGCCAGGACCCAAAGACCTAGCTGGCCTGAAGGGCCCCCAGGGGTCCCCCAAGCAGCCCCTCTCCATTTGGGTCTGGGGGCTTTCGTTGGGCGGGGAACCTGGGAGATTCCTGCAAGGTTGCAGTTCGCGGCCCGAGAAGCACTCTCCGGCCAACATGCCCAACTGCAGCAACAGCTCCCAAACCGAATGAGCCAGGACCCAAAGACCTAGCTGGCCTGAAGGGCCCCCAGGGGGCCCCCAAGCAGCCCCTCTCCATTTGGGTCTGGGGGCTTTCGTTGGGCATGTATACATGGGAGATACCAGCAAGGTTGCAGTTCGCGGCCCGAGAAGCACTCTCCGGCCAACATGCCCAACTGCAGCAACAGCTCCCAAACCGAAGGAGCCAGGACCCAAAGACCTAGCTGGCCTGAAGGGCCCCCAGGGGGCCCCCAAGCAGCCCCTCTCCATTTGGGTCTGGGGGCTTTCGTTGGGCCGGGAACCTGGGAGATTCCTGCAAGGTTGCAGTTCGCGGCCCGAGAAGCACTCTCCGGCCAACATGCCCAACTGCAGCAACAGCTCCCAAAGCGAAGGAGCCAGGACCCAAAGACCTAGCTGGCCTGAAGGGCCCCCAGGGGGCCCCCAAGCAGCCCCTCTCCATTTGGGTCTGGGGGCTTTCGTTGGGCCGGGAACCTGGGAGAATCCTGCAAGGTTGCAGTTCGCGGCCCGAGAAGCACTCTCCGGCCAACATGCCCAACTGCAGCAACAGCTCCCAAAGCGAAGGAGCCAGGACCCAAAGACCTAGCTGGCCTGAAGGGCCCCCAGGGGGCCCCCAAGCAGCCCCTCTCAATTTGGGTCTGGGGGCTTTCGTTGGGCCGGGAACCTGGGAGAATCCTGCAAGGTTGCAGTTCGCGGCCGGAGAAGCACTCTCCGGCCAACATGCCCAACTGCAGCAACAGCTCCCAAACTGAAGGAGCCAGGACCCAAAGACCTAGCTGGCCTGAAGGGCCCCCAGGGGGCCCCCAAGCAGCCCCTCTCAATTTGGGTCTGGGGGCTTTCGTTGGGCCGGGAACCTGGGAGAATCCTGCAAGGTTGCAGTTGGCGGCCCGAGAAGCACTCTCCGGCCAACATGCCCAACTGCAGCAACAGCTCCCAAAGCGAAGGAGCCAGGACCCAAAGACCTAGCTGGCCTGAAGGGCCCCCAGGGGGCCCCCAAGCAGCCCCTCTCAATTTGGGTCTGGGGGCTTTCGTTGGGCCGGGAACCTGGGAGAATCCTGCAAGGTTGCAGTTCGCGGCCCGAGAAGCACTCTCCGGCCAACATGCCCAACTGCAGCAACAGCTCCCAAAGCGAAGGAGCCAGGACCCAAAGACCTAGCTGGCCTGAAGGGCCCCCAGGGGGCCCCCAAGCAGCCCCTCTCCATTTGGGTCTGGGGGCTTTCGTTGGGCCGGGAACCTGGGAGGTACCTGCAAGGTTGCAGTTCGCGGCCCGAGAAGCAGTCTCCGGCCAACATGCCCAACTGCAGCAACAGCTCCCAAAGCGAAGGAGCCAGGACCCAAAGACCTAGCTGGCCTGAAGGGCCCCCAGGGGGGCCCCAAGGAGCTCCTCTCCATTTGGGTCTGGGGGCTTTCGTTGGGCCGGGAACCTGGGAGGTACCTGCAAGGTTGCAGTTCGAGGCCAGAGAAGCATTCTCCGGCCAACATGCCCAACTGCAGCAACAGCTCCCAAACCGAAGGAGCCAGGACCCAAAGACCTAGCTGGCCTGAAGGGCCCCCAGGGGGCCCCCAAGCAGCCCCTCTCAATTTGGGTCTGGGGGCTTTTGTTGGGCCGGGAACCTGGGAGAATCCTGCAAGGTTGCAGTTCGAGGCCCGAGAAGCACTCTCCGGCCAACATGCCCAACTGCAGCAACAGCTCCCAAACCGAATGAGCCAGGACACAAAGACCTAGCTGGCCTGAAGGGCCCCCAGGGGGCCCCCAAGCAGCCCCTCTCCATTTGGGTCTGGGGGCTTTCGTTGGGCATGTATACATGGGAGATATCAGCAAGGTTGCAGTTCGCGGCCGGAGAAGCACTCTCCGGCCAACATGCCCAACTGCAGCAACAGCTCCCAAACCGAAGGAGCCAGGACCCAAAGACCTAGCTGGCCTGAAGGGCCCCCAGGGGGCCCCCAAGCAGCCCCTCTCCATTTGGGTCTGGGGGCTTTCGTTGGGCGGGGAACCTGGGAGATTCCTGCAAGGTTGCAGTTCGCGGCCCGAGAAGCACTCTCCGGCCAACATGCCCAACTGCAGCAACAGCTCCCAAACCGAAGGAGCCAGGACCCAAAGACCTAGCTGGCCTGAAGGGCCCCCAGGGGGCCCCCAAGCAGCCCCTCTCAATTTGGGTCTGGGGGCTTTCGTTGGGCCAGGAACCTGGGAGAATCCTGCAAGGTTGCAGTTCGCGGCCCGAGAAGCACTCTCCGGCCAACATGCCCAACTGCAGCAACAGCTCCCAAACCGAAGGAGCCAGGACCCAAAGACCTAGCTGGCCTGAAGGGGTCCCAGGGGGCCCCCAAGCAGCCCCTCTCCATTTGGGTCTGGGGGCTTTCGTTGGGCCGGGAACCTGGGAGAATCCTGCAAGGTTGCAGTTCGCGGCCCGAGAAGCACTCTCCGGCCAACATGCCCAACTGCAGCAACAGCTCCCAAACCGAAGGAGCCAGGACCCAAAGACCTAGCTGGCCTGAAGGGCCCCCAGGGGGGACCAAGGAGCTCCTCTCCATTTGGGTCTGGGGGCTTTCGTTGGGCCGGGAACCTGGGAGGTACCTGCAAGGTTGCAGTTCGCGGCCGGAGAAGCATTCTCCGGCCAACATGCCCAACTGCAGCAACAGCTCCCAAACCGAAGGAGCCAGGACCCAAAGACCTAGCTGGCCTGAAGGGCCCCCAGGGGGCCCCCAAGCAGCCCCTCTCAATTTGGGTCTGGGGGCTTTTTTTGGGCCGGGAACCTGGGAGAATCCTGCAAGGTTGCAGTTCGCGGCCCGAGAAGCACTCTCCGGCCAACATGCCCAACTGCAGCAACAGCTCCCAAACCGAAGGAGCCAGGACCCAAAGACCTAGCTGGCCTGAAGGGCCCCCAGGGGGCCCCCAAGCAGCCCCTCTCCATTTGGGTCTGGGGGCTTTCGTTGGGCCGGGAACCTGGGAGGTACCTGCAAGGTTGTGGTTGGCGGCCCGAGAAGCACTCTCCGGCCAACATGCCCAACTGCAGCAACAGCTCCCAAACCGAAGGAGCCAGGACCCAAAGACCTAGCTGGCCTGAAGGGCCCCCAGGGGTCCCCCAAGCAGCCCCTCTCCATTTGGGTCTGGGGGCTTTCGTTGGGCATGTATACATGGGAGATACCAGCAAGGTTGCAGTTCGCGGCCAGAGAACCACTCTCCGGCCAACATGCACAACTGCAGCAACAGCTCCCAAAGCGAAGGAGCCAGGACACAAAGACCTAGCTGGCCTGAAGGGCCCCCAGGGGGCCCCCAAGCAGCCCCTCTCCATTTGGGTCTGGGGGCTTTCGTTGGGCATGTATACATGGGAGATACCAGCAAGGTTGCAGTTCGCGGCCCGAGAAGCACTCTCCGGCCAACATGCCCAACTGCAGCAACAGCTCCCAAACCGAAGGAGCCAGGACCCAAAGACCTAGCTGGCCTGAAGGGCCCCCAGGGGTCCCCCAAGCAGCCCCTCTCCATTTGGGTCTGGGGGCTTTCGTTGGGCGGGGAACCTGGGAGATTCCTGCAAGGTTGCAGTTCGCGGCCCGAGAAGCACTCTCCGGCCAACATGCCCAACTGCAGCAACAGCTCCCAAACCGAAGGAGCCAGGACCCAAAGACCTAGCTGGTCTGAAGGGCCCCCAGGGGGCCCCCAAGCAGCCCCTCTCCATTTGGGTCTGGGGGCTTTCGTTGTGCCGGGAACCTAGGAGGTACCTGCAAGATTACAGTTCGCGGCCCGAGAAGCACTCTCCGGCCAACATGCCCAACTGCAGCAACAGCTCCCAAACCGAAGGAGCCAGGACCCAAAGACCTAGCTGGCCTGAAGGGCCCCCAGGGGGCCCCCAAGGAGCTCCTCTCCATTTGGGTCTGGGGGCTTTAGTTGGGCCGGGAACCTGGGAGGTACCTGCAAGGATGCAGTTCGCGGCCAGAGAAGCACTCTCCGGCCAACATGCCCAACTGCAGCAACAGCTCCCAAAGCGAAGGAGCCAGGACCCAAAGACCTAGCTGGCCTGAAGGGCCCCCAGGGGGCCCCCAAGCAGCCCCTCTCAATTTGGGTCTGGGGGCTTTTGTTGGGCCGGGAACCTGGGAGCTACCTGCAAGGTTGCAGTTCGAGGCCCGAGAAGCACTCTCCGGCCAACATGCCCAACTGCAGCAACAGCTCCCAAACCGAATGAGCCAGGACACAAAGACCTAGCTGGCCTGAAGGGCCCCCAGGGGGCCCCCAAGCAGCCCCTCTCAATTTGGGTCTGGGGGCTTTCGTTGGGCCGGGAACCTGGGAGAATCCTGCAAGGTTGCAGTTCGCGGCCCGAGAAGCACTCTCCGGCCAACATGCCCAACTGCAGCAACAGCTCCCAAAGCGAAGGAGCCAGGACCCAAAGACCTAGCTGGCCTGAAGGGCCCCCAGGGGGCCCCCAAGCAGCCCCTCTCCATTTGGGTCTGGGGGCTTTCGTTGGGCCGGGAACCTGGGAGAATCCTGCAAGGTTGCAGTTCGCGGCCCGAGAAGCACTCTCCGGCCAACATGCCCAACTGCAGCAACAGCTCCCAAAGCGAAGGAGCCAGGACCCAAAGACCTAGCTGGCCTGAAGGGCCCCCAGGGGGCCCCCAAGCAGCCCCTCTCCATTTGGGTCTGGGGGCTTTCGTTGGGCCGGGAACCTGGGAGGTACCTGCAAGGTTGCAGTTCGCGGCCGGAGAAGCATTCTCCGGCCAACATGCCCAACTGCAGCAACAGCTCCCAAACCGAAGGAGCCAGGACCCAAAGACCTAGCTGGCCTGAAGGGCCCCCAGGGGGCCCCCAAGCAGCCCCTCTCAATTTGGGTCTGGGGGCTTTCGTTGGGCCGGGAACCTGGGAGGTACCTGCAAGGTTGTGGTTGGCGGCCCGAGAAGCACTCTCCGGCCAACATGCCCAACTGCAGCAACAGCTCCCAAAGCGAAGGAGCCAGGACCCAAAGACCTAGCTGGCCTGAAGGGCCCCCAGGGGGCCCCCAAGCAGCCCCTCTCCATTTGGGTCTGGGGGCTTTCGTTGGGCATGTATACATGGGAGATACCAGCAAGGTTGCAGTTCGCGGCCCGAGAAGCACTCTCCGGCCAACATGCCCAACTGCAGCAACAGCTCCCAAACCGAAGGAGCCAGGACCCAAAGACCTAGCTGGCCTGAAGGGCCCCCAGGGGTCCCCCAAGCAGCCCCTCTCCATTTGGGTCTGGGGGCTTTCGTTGGGCGGGGAACCTGGGAGATTCCTGCAAGGTTGCAGTTCGCGGCCCGAGAAGCACTCTCCGGCCAACATGCCCAACTGCAGCAACAGCTCCCAAACCGAATGAGCCAGGACCCAAAGACCTAGCTGGCCTGAAGGGCCCCCAGGGGGCCCCCAAGCAGCCCCTCTCCATTTGGGTCTGGGGGCTTTCGTTGGGCATGTATACATGGGAGATTCCTGCAAGGTTGCAGTTCGCGGACCGAGAAGCACTCTCCTGCCAACATGCCCAACTGCAGCAACAGCTCCCAAACCGAAGGAGCCAGGACCCAAAGACCTAGCTGGCCTGAAGGGCCCCCAGGGGGCCCCCAAGCAGCCCCTCTCCATTTGGGTCTGGGGGCTTTCGTTGGGCGGGGTACCTGGGAGATTCCTGCAAGGTTGCAGTTCGCGGCCCGAGAAGCACTCTCCGGCCAACATGCCCAACTGCAGCAACAGCTCCCAAACCGAAGGAGCCAGGACCCAAAGACCTAGCTGGCCTGAAGGGCCCCCAGGGGGCCCCCAAGCAGCACCTCTCAATTTGGGTCTGGGGGCTTTTGTTGGGCCGGGAACGTGGGAGAATCCTGCAAGGTTGCAGTTCGCGGCCCGAGAAGCACTCTCCGGCCAACATGCCCAACTGCAGCAACAGCTCCCAAAGCGAAGGAGCCAGGACCCAAAGACCTAGCTGGCCTGAAGGGCCCCCAGGGGGCCCCCAAGCAGCCCCTCTCAATTTGGGTCTGGGGGCTTTCGTTGGGCCGGGAACCTGGGAGGTACCTGCAAGGTTGTGGTTGGCGGCCCGAGAAGCACTCTCCGGCCAACATGCCCAACTGCAGCAACAGCTCCCAAAGCGAAGGAGCCAGGACCCAAAGACCTAGCTGGCCTGAAGGGCCCCCAGGGGGCCCCCAAGCAGCCCCTCTCCATTTGGGTCTGGGGGCTTTCGTTGGGCATGTATACATGGGAGATTCCTGCAAGGTTGCAGTTCGCGGACCGAGAAGCACTCTCCTGCCAACATGCCCAACTGCAGCAACAGCTCCCAAACCGAAGGAGCCAGGACCCAAAGACCTAGCTGGCCTGAAGGGCCCCCAGGGGGCCCCCAAGCAGCCCCTCTCCATTTGGGTCTGGGGGCTTTCGTTGGGCGGGGTACCTGGGAGATTCCTGCAAGGTTGCAGTTCGCGGCCCGAGAAGCACTCTCCGGCCAACATGCCCAACTGCAGCAACAGCTCCCAAACCGAAGGAGCCAGGACCCAAAGACCTAGCTGGCCTGAAGGGCCCCCAGGGGGCCCCCAAGCAGCCCCTCTCCATTTGGGTCTGGGGGCTTTCGTTGGGCCGGGAACCTGGGAGAATCCTGCAAGGTTGCAGTTCGCGGCCCGAGAAGCAGTCTCCGGCCAACATGCCCAACTGCAGCAACAGCTCCCAAAGCGAAGGAGCCAGGACCCAAAGACCTAGCTGGCCTGAAGGGCCCCCAGGGGGGCCCCAAGGAGCTCCTCTCCATTTGGGTCTGGGGGCTTTCGTTGGGCCGGGAACCTGGGAGGTACCTGCAAGGTTGCAGTTCGCGGCCGGAGAAGCATTCTCCGGCCAACATGCCCAACTGCAGCAACAGCTCCCAAACCGAAGGAGCCAGGACCCAAAGACCTAGCTGGCCTGAAGGGCCCCCAGGGGGCCCCCAAGCAGCCCCTCTCAATTTGGGTCTGGGGGCTTTTGTTGGGCCGGGAACGTGGGAGAATCCTGCAAGGTTGCAGTTCGCGGCCCGAGAAGCACTCTCCGGCCAACATGCCCAACTGCAGCAACAGCTCCCAAACCGAAGGAGCCAGGACCCAAAGACCTAGCTGGCCTGAAGGGCCCCCAGGGGGCCCCCAAGCAGCCCCTCTCAATTTGGGTCTGGGGGCTTTCGTTGGGCCGGGAACCTGGGAGGTACCTGCAAGGTTGTGGTTGGCGGCCCGAGAAGCACTCTCCGGCCAACATGCCCAACTGCAGCAACAGCTCCCAAAGCGAAGGAGCCAGGACCCAAAGACCTAGCTGGCCTGAAGGGCCCCCAGGGGGCCCCCAAGCAGCCCCTCTCCATTTGGGTCTGGGGGCTTTCGTTGGGCATGTATACATGGGAGATACAAGCAAGGTTGCAGTTCGCGGCCCGAGAAGCACTCTCCGGCCAACATGCCCAACTGCAGCAACAGCTCCCAAACCGAAGGAGCCAGGACCCAAAGACCTAGCTGGCCTGAAGGGCCCCCAGGGGTCCCCCAAGCAGCCCCTCTCCATTTGGGTCTGGGGGCTTTCGTTGGGCGGGGAACCTGGGAGATTCCTGCAAGGTTGCAGTTCGCGGCCCGAGAAGCACTCTCCGGCCAACATGCCCAACTGCAGCAACAGCTCCCAAACCGAATGAGCCAGGACCCAAAGACCTAGCTGGCCTGAAGGGCCCCCAGGGGGCCCCCAAGCAGCCCCTCTCCATTTGGGTCTGGGGGCTTTCGTTGGGCATGTATACATGGGAGATTCCTGCAAGGTTGCAGTTCGCGGACCGAGAAGCACTCTCCTGCCAACATGCCCAACTGCAGCAACAGCTCCCAAACCGAAGGAGCCAGGACCCAAAGACCTAGCTGGCCTGAAGGGCCCCCAGGGGGCCCCCAAGCAGCCCCTCTCCATTTGGGTCTGGGGGCTTTCGTTGGGCGGGGTACCTGGGAGATTCCTGCAAGGTTGCAGTTCGCGGCCCGAGAAGCACTCTCCGGCCAACATGCCCAACTGCAGCAACAGCTCCCAAACCGAAGGAGCCAGGACCCAAAGACCTAGCTGGCCTGAAGGGCCCCCAGGGGGCCCCCAAGCAGCCCCTCTCAATTTGGGTCTGGGGGCTTTTGTTGGGCCGGGAACGTGGGAGAATCCTGCAAGGTTGCAGTTCGCGGCCCGAGAAGCACTCTCCGGCCAACATGCCCAACTGCAGCAACAGCTCCCAAAGCGAAGGAGCCAGGACCCAAAGACCTAGCTGGCCTGAAGGGCCCCCAGGGGGCCCCCAAGCAGCCCCTCTCAATTTGGGTCTGGGGGCTTTCGTTGGGCCGGGAACCTGGGAGGTACCTGCAAGGTTGTGGTTGGCGGCCCGAGAAGCACTCTCCGGCCAACATGCCCAACTGCAGCAACAGCTCCCAAACCGAAGGAGCCAGGACCCAAAGACCTAGCTGGCCTGAAGGGCCCCCAGGGGGCCCCCAAGCAGCCCCTCTCCATTTGGGTCTGGGGGCTTTCGTTGGGCATGTATACATGGGAGATACAAGCAAGGTTGCAGTTCGCGGCCCGAGAAGCACTCTCCGGCCAACATGCCCAACTGCAGCAACAGCTCCCAAACCGAAGGAGCCAGGACCCAAAGACCTAGCTGGCCTGAAGGGCCCCCAGGGGTCCCCCAAGCAGCCCCTCTCCATTTGGGTCTGGGGGCTTTCGTTGGGCGGGGAACCTGGGAGATTCCTGCAAGGTTGCAGTTCGCGGCCCGAGAAGCACTCTCCGGCCAACATGCCCAACTGCAGCAACAGCTCCCAAACCGAATGAGCCAGGACCCAAAGACCTAGCTGGCCTGAAGGGCCCCCAGGGGGCCCCCAAGCAGCCCCTCTCCATTTGGGTCTGGGGGCTTTCGTTGGGCATGTATACATGGGAGATTCCTGCAAGGTTGCAGTTCGCGGACCGAGAAGCACTCTCCTGCCAACATGCCCAACTGCAGCAACAGCTCCCAAACCGAAGGAGCCAGGACCCAAAGACCTAGCTGGCCTGAAGGGCCCCCAGGGGGCCCCCAAGCAGCCCCTCTCCATTTGGGTCTGGGGGCTTTCGTTGGGCGGGGAACCTGGGAGATTCCTGCAAGGTTGCAGTTCGCGGCCCGAGAAGCACTCTCCGGCCAACATGCCCAACTGCAGCAACAGCTCCCAAACCGAATGAGCCAGGACCCAAAGACCTAGCTGGCCTGAAGGGCCCCCAGGGGGCCCCCAAGCAGCCCCTCTCCATTTGGGTCTGGGGGCTTTCGTTGGGCATGTATACATGGGAGATTCCTGCAAGGTTGCAGTTCGCGGACCGAGAAGCACTCTCCTGCCAACATGCCCAACTGCAGCAACAGCTCCCAAACCGAAGGAGCCAGGACCCAAAGACCTAGCTGGCCTGAAGGGCCCCCAGGGGGCCCCCAAGCAGCCCCTCTCCATTTGGGTCTGGGGGCTTTCGTTGGGCGGGGTACCTGGGAGATTCCTGCAAGGTTGCAGTTCGCGGCCCGAGAAGCACTCTCCGGCCAACATGCCCAACTGCAGCAACAGCTCCCAAACCGAAGGAGCCAGGACCCAAAGACCTAGCTGGCCTGAAGGGCCCCCAGGGGGCCCCCAAGCAGCCCCTCTCAATTTGGGTCTGGGGGCTTTTGTTGGGCCGGGAACGTGGGAGAATCCTGCAAGGTTGCAGTTCGCGGCCCGAGAAGCACTCTCCGGCCAACATGCCCAACTGCAGCAACAGCTCCCAAAGCGAAGGAGCCAGGACCCAAAGACCTAGCTGGCCTGAAGGGCCCCCAGGGGGCCCCCAAGCAGCCCCTCTCAATTTGGGTCTGGGGGCTTTCGTTGGGCCGGGAACCTGGGAGGTACCTGCAAGGTTGTGGTTGGCGGCCCGAGAAGCACTCTCCGGCCAACATGCCCAACTGCAGCAACAGCTCCCAAACCGAAGGAGCCAGGACCCAAAGACCTAGCTGGCCTGAAGGGCCCCCAGGGGGCCCCCAAGCAGCCCCTCTCCATTTGGGTCTGGGGGCTTTCGTTGGGCATGTATACATGGGAGATACAAGCAAGGTTGCAGTTCGCGGCCCGAGAAGCACTCTCCGGCCAACATGCCCAACTGCAGCAACAGCTCCCAAACCGAAGGAGCCAGGACCCAAAGACCTAGCTGGCCTGAAGGGCCCCCAGGGGTCCCCCAAGCAGCCCCTCTCCATTTGGGTCTGGGGGCTTTCGTTGGGCGGGGAACCTGGGAGATTCCTGCAAGGTTGCAGTTCGCGGCCCGAGAAGCACTCTCCGGCCAACATGCCCAACTGCAGCAACAGCTCCCAAACCGAATGAGCCAGGACCCAAAGACCTAGCTGGCCTGAAGGGCCCCCAGGGGGCCCCCAAGCAGCCCCTCTCCATTTGGGTCTGGGGGCTTTCGTTGGGCATGTATACATGGGAGATTCCTGCAAGGTTGCAGTTCGCGGACCGAGAAGCACTCTCCTGCCAACATTCCCAACTGCAGCAACAGCTCCCAAACCGAAGGAGCCAGGACCCAAAGACCTAGCTGGCCTGAAGGGCCCCCAGGGGGCCCCCAAGCAGCCCCTCTCCATTTGGGTCTGGGGGCTTTCGTTGGGCAGGGTACCTGGGAGATTCCTGCAAGGTTGCAGTTCGCGGCCCGAGAAGCACTCTCCGGCCAACATGCCCAACTGCAGCAACAGCTCCCAAAGCGAAGGAGCCAGGACCCAAAGACCTAGCTGGCCTGAAGGGCCCCCAGGGGGCCCCCAAGCAGCCCCTCTCAATTTGGGTCTGGGGGCTTTCGTTGGGCCGGGAACCTGGGAGAATCCTGCAAGGTTGCAGTTCGCGGCCCGAGAAGCACTCTCCGGCCAACATGCCCAACTGCAGCAACAGCTCCCAAAGCGAAGGAGCCAGGACCCAAAGACCTAGCTGGCCTGAAGGGCCCCCAGGGGGCCCCCAAGCAGCCCCTCTCCATTTGGGTCTGGGGGCTTTCGTTGGGCCGGGAACCTGGGAGGTACCTGCAAGGTTGCAGTTCGCGGCCAGAGAACCACTCTCCGGCCAACATGCCCAACTGCAGCAACAGCTCCCAAAGCGAAGGAGCCAGGACCCAAAGACCTAGCTGGCCTGAAGGGCCCCCAGGGGGGCCCCAAGGAGCTCCTCTCCATTTGGGTCTGGGGGCTTTCGTTGGGCCGGGAACCTGGGAGGTACCTGCAAGGTTGCAGTTCGCGGCCCGAGAAGCACTCTCCGGCCAACATGCCCAACTGCAGCAACAGCTCCCAAAGCGAAGGAGCCAGGACCCAAAGACCTAGCTGGCCTGAAGGGCCCCCAGGGGGCCCCCAAGCAGCCCCTCTCCATTTGGGTCTGGGGGCTTTTGTTGGGCCGGGAACCTGGGAGAATCCTGCAAGGTTGCAGTTCGCGGCCCGAGAAGCACTCTCCGGCCAACATGCCCAACTGCAGCAACAGCTCCCAAAGCGAAGGAGCCAGGACCCAAAGACCTAGCTGGCCTGAAGGGCCCCCAGGGGGCCCCCAAGCAGCCCCTCTCAATTTGGGTCTGGGGGCTTTCGTTGGGCCGGGAACCTGGGAGGTACCTGCAAGGTTGCAGTTGGCGGCCCGAGAAGCACTCTCCGGCCAACATGCCCAACTGCAGCAACAGCTCCCAAAGCGAAGGAGCCAGGACCCAAAGACCTAGCTGGCCTGAAGGGCCCCCAGGGGGCCCCCAAGCAGCCCCTCTCCATTTGGGTCTGGGGGCTTTCGTTGGGCCGGGAACCTGGGAGAATCCTGCAAGGTTGCAGTTCGCGGCCCGAGAAGCACTCTCCGGCCAACATGCCCAACTGCAGCAACAGCTCCCAAACCGAAGGAGCCAGGACCCAAAGACCTAGCTGGCCTGAAGGGCCCCCAGGGGGCCCCCAAGCAGCCCCTCTCAATTTGGGTCTGGGGGCTTTCGTTGGGCCGGGAACCTGGGAGGTACCTGCAAGGTTACAGTTCGCGGCCCGAGAAGCACTCTCCGGCCAACATGCCCAACTGCAGCAACAGCTCCCAAACCGAAGGAGCCAGGACCCAAAGACCTAGCTGGCCTGAAGGGCCCCCAGGGGGCCCCCAAGGAGCTCCTCTCCATTTGGGTCTGGGGGCTTTAGTTGGGCCGGGAACCTGGGAGGTACCTGCAAGGATGCAGTTCGCGGCCAGAGAACCACTCTCCGGCCAACATGCCCAACTGCAGCAACAGCTCCCAAACCGAAGGAGCCAGGACCCAAAGACCTAGCTGGCCTGAAGGGCCCCCAGGGGGCCCCCAAGCAGCCCCTCTCAATTTGGGTCTGGGGGCTTTTGTTGGGCCGGGAACCTGGGAGATTCCTGCAAGGTTGCAGTTCGAGGCCCGAGAAGCACTCTCCGGCCAACATGCCCAACTGCAGCAACAGCTCCCAAACCGAATGAGCCAGGACACAAAGACCTAGCTGGCCTGAAGGGCCCCCAGGGGGCCCCCAAGCAGCCCCTCTCAATTTGGGTCTGGGGGCTTTCGTTGGGCATGTATACCTGAGAGTTACCTGCAAGGTTACAGTTCGCGGCCCGAGAAGCACTCTCCGGCCAACATGCCCAACTGCAGCAACAGCTCCCAAACCGAAGGAGCCAGGACCCAAAGACCTAGCTGGCCTGAAGGGCCCCCAGGGGGCCACCAAGCAGCCCCTCTCAATTTGGGTCTGGGGGCTTTCGTTGGGCCGGGAACCTGGGAGATTCCTGCAAGGTTGCAGTTCGCGGCCGGAGAAGCACTCTCCGGCCAACATGCCCAACTGCAGCAACAGCTCCCAAACCGAAGGAGCCAGGACCCAAAGACCTAGCTGGCCTGAAGGGCCCCCAGGGGGCCCCCAAGCAGCCGCTCTCCATTTGGGTCTGGGGGCTTTCTTTAGGCTGAGAACCTGGGAGATACCAGCAAGGTTGCAGTTCGCGGACCGAGAAGCACTCTCCGGCCAACATGCCCAACTGCAGCAACAGCTCCCAAACCGAAGGAGCCAGGACCCAAAGACCTAGCTGGCCTGAAGGGCCCCCAGGGGGCCCCCAAGCAGCCCCTCTCAATTTGGGTCTGGGGGCTTTCGTTGGGCCGGGAACCTGGGAGGTACCTGCAAGGTTGCAGTTCGCGGCCCGAGAAGCACTCTCCGGCCAACATGCCCAACTGCAGCAACAGCTCCCAAACCGAAGGAGCCAGGACCCAAAGACCTAGCTGGCCTGAAGGGCCCCCAGGGGGCCCCCAAGCAGCCCCTCTCCATTTGGGTCTGGGGGCTTTCGTTGGGCCGGGAACCTGGGAGGTACCTGCAAGGTTGCAGTTCGCAGCCCGAGAAGCACTCTCCGGCCAACATGCCCAACTGCAGCAACAGCTCCCAAAGCGAAGGATCCAGGACCCAAAGACCTAGCTGGCCTGAAGGGCCCCCAGGGGGCCCCCAAGCAGCCCCTCTCAATTTGGGTCTGGGGGCTTTCGTTGGGCCGGGAACCTGGGAGGTACCTGCAAGGTTGCAGTTCGAGGCCCGAGAAGCACTCTCCGGCCAACATGCCCAACTGCAGCAACAGCTCCCAAACCGAAGGAGCCAGGACCCAAAGACCTAGCTGGCCTGAAGGGCCCCCAGGGGGCCCCCAAGCAGCCCCTCTCCATTTGGGTCTGGGGGCTTTTGTTGGGCCGGGAACCTGGGAGAATCCTGCAAGGTTGCAGTTCGCGGCCCGAGAAGCACTCTCCGGCCAACATGCCCAACTGCAGCAACAGCTCCCAAAGCGAAGGAGCCAGGACCCAAAGACCTAGCTGGCCTGAAGGGCCCCCAGGGGGGCCCCAAGGAGCTCCTCTCCATTTGGGTCTGCGGGACTTCGTTGGGCCGGGTACCTGGGAGGTACCTGCAAGGTTGCAGTTCGCGGCCGGAGAAGCATTCTCTGGCCAACATGCCCAACTGCAGCAACAGCTCCCAAAGCGAAGGAGCCAGGACCCAAAGACCTAGCTGGCCTGAAGGGCCCCCAGGGGGCCCCCAAGCAGCCCCTCTCCATTTGGGTCTGGGGGCTTTTGTTGGGCCGGGAACCTGGGAGATTCCTGCAAGGTTGCAGTTCGAGGCCCGAGAAGCACTCTCCGGCCAACATGCCCAACTGCAGCAACAGCTCCCAAACCGAAGGAGCCAGGACCCAAAGACCTAGCTGGCCTGAAGGGCCCCCAGGGGGCCCCCAAGCAGCCCCTCTCCATTTGGGTCTGGGGGCTTTCGTTGGGCCGGGAACCTGGGAGGTACCTGCAAGGTTGTGGTTGGCGGCCCGAGAAGCACTCTCCGGCCAACATGCCCAACTGCAGCAACAGCTCCCAAACCGAAGGAGCCAGGACCCAAAGAACTAGCTGGCCTGAAGGGCCCCCAGGGGGCCCCCAAGCAGCCCCTCTCCATTTGGGTCTGGGGGCTTTCGTTGGGCATGTATACATGGGAGATACCAGCAAGGTTGCAGTTCGCGGCCCGAGAAGCACTCTCCGGCCAACATGCCCAACTGCAGCAACAGCTCCCAAACCGAAGGAGCCAGGACCCAAAGACCTAGCTGGCCTGAAGGGCCCCCAGGGGTCCCCCAAGCAGCCCCTCTCCATTTGGGTCTGGGGGCTTTCGTTGGGCGGGGAACCTGGGAGATTCCTGCAAGGTTGCAGTTCGCGGCCCGAGAAGCACTCTCCGGCCAACATGCCCAACTGCAGCAACAGCTCCCAAACCGAATGAGCCAGGACCCAAAGACCTAGCTGGCCTGAAGGGCCCCCAGGGGGCCCCCAAGCAGCCCCTCTCCATTTGGGTCTGGGGGCTTTCGTTGGGCATGTATACATGGGAGATACCAGCAAGGTTGCAGTTCGCGGCCCGAGAAGCACTCTCCGGCCAACATGCCCAACTGCAGCAACAGCTCCCAAACCGAAGGAGCCAGGACCCAAAGACCTAGCTGGCCTGAAGGGCCCCCAGGGGGCCCCCAAGCAGCCCCTCTCCATTTGGGTCTGGGGGCTTTCGTTGGGCCGGGAACCTGGGAGATTCCTGCAAGGTTGCAGTTCGCGGCCCGAGAAGCACTCTCCGGCCAACATGCCCAACTGCAGCAACAGCTCCCAAAGCGAAGGAGCCAGGACCCAAAGACCTAGCTGGCCTGAAGGGCCCCCAGGGGGCCCCCAAGCAGCCCCTCTCCATTTGGGTCTGGGGGCTTTCGTTGGGCCGGGAACCTGGGAGAATCCTGCAAGGTTGCAGTTCGCGGCCCGAGAAGCACTCTCCGGCCAACATGCCCAACTGCAGCAACAGCTCCCAAAGCGAAGGAGCCAGGACCCAAAGACCTAGCTGGCCTGAAGGGCCCCCAGGGGGCCCCCAAGCAGCCCCTCTCCATTTGGGTCTGGGGGCTTTCGTTGGGCATGTATACATGGGAGATATCAGCAAGGTTGCAGTTCGCGGCCGGAGAAGCACTCTCCGGCCAACATGCCCAACTGCAGCAACAGCTCCCAAACCGAAGGAGCCAGGACCCAAAGACCTAGCTGGCCTGAAGGGCCCCCAGGGGGCCCCCAAGCAGCCCCTCTCCATTTGGGTCTGGGGGCTTTCGTTGGGCGGGGAACCTGGGAGATTCCTGCAAGGTTGCAGTTCGCGGCCCGAGAAGCACTCTCCGGCCAACATGCCCAACTGCAGCAACAGCTCCCAAACCGAAGGAGCCAGGACCCAAAGACCTAGCTGGCCTGAAGGGCCCCCAGGGGGCCCCCAAGCAGCCCCTCTCAATTTGGGTCTGGGGGCTTTCGTTGGGCCAGGAACCTGGGAGAATCCTGCAAGGTTGCAGTTCGCGGCCCGAGAAGCACTCTCCGGCCAACATGCCCAACTGCAGCAACAGCTCCCAAACCGAAGGAGCCAGGACCCAAAGACCTAGCTGGCCTGAAGGGGTCCCAGGGGGCCCCCAAGCAGCCCCTCTCCATTTGGGTCTGGGGGCTTTCGTTGGGCCGGGAACCTGGGAGAATCCTGCAAGGTTGCAGTTCGCGGCCCGAGAAGCACTCTCCGGCCAACATGCCCAACTGCAGCAACAGCTCCCAAACCGAAGGAGCCAGGACCCAAAGACCTAGCTGGCCTGAAGGGCCCCCAGGGGGGACCAAGGAGCTCCTCTCCATTTGGGTCTGGGGGCTTTCGTTGGGCCGGGAACCTGGGAGGTACCTGCAAGGTTGCAGTTCGCGGCCGGAGAAGCATTCTCCGGCCAACATGCCCAACTGCAGCAACAGCTCCCAAACCGAAGGAGCCAGGACCCAAAGACCTAGCTGGCCTGAAGGGCCCCCAGGGGGCCCCCAAGCAGCCCCTCTCAATTTGGGTCTGGGGGCTTTTTTTGGGCCGGGAACCTGGGAGAATCCTGCAAGGTTGCAGTTCGCGGCCCGAGAAGCACTCTCCGGCCAACATGCCCAACTGCAGCAACAGCTCCCAAACCGAAGGAGCCAGGACCCAAAGACCTAGCTGGCCTGAAGGGCCCCCAGGGGGCCCCCAAGCAGCCCCTCTCCATTTGGGTCTGGGGGCTTTCGTTGGGCCGGGAACCTGGGAGGTACCTGCAAGGTTGTGGTTGGCGGCCCGAGAAGCACTCTCCGGCCAACATGCCCAACTGCAGCAACAGCTCCCAAACCGAAGGAGCCAGGACCCAAAGACCTAGCTGGCCTGAAGGGCCCCCAGGGGTCCCCCAAGCAGCCCCTCTCCATTTGGGTCTGGGGGCTTTCGTTGGGCATGTATACATGGGAGATACCAGCAAGGTTGCAGTTCGCGGCCAGAGAACCACTCTCCGGCCAACATGCCCAACTGCAGCAACAGCTCCCAAAGCGAAGGAGCCAGGACACAAAGACCTAGCTGGCCTGAAGGGCCCCCAGGGGGCCCCCAAGCAGCCCCTCTCCATTTGGGTCTGGGGGCTTTCGTTGGGCATGTATACATGGGAGATACCAGCAAGGTTGCAGTTCGCGGCCCGAGAAGCACTCTCCGGCCAACATGCCCAACTGCAGCAACAGCTCCCAAACCGAAGGAGCCAGGACCCAAAGACCTAGCTGGCCTGAAGGGCCCCCAGGGGTCCCCCAAGCAGCCCCTCTCCATTTGGGTCTGGGGGCTTTCGTTGGGCGGGGAACCTGGGAGATTCCTGCAAGGTTGCAGTTCGCGGCCCGAGAAGCACTCTCCGGCCAACATGCCCAACTGCAGCAACAGCTCCCAAACCGAAGGAGCCAGGACCCAAAGACCTAGCTGGTCTGAAGGGCCCCCAGGGGGCCCCCAAGCAGCCCCTCTCCATTTGGGTCTGGGGGCTTTCGTTGTGCCGGGAACCTAGGAGGTACCTGCAAGGTTACAGTTCGCGGCCCGAGAAGCACTCTCCGGCCAACATGCCCAACTGCAGCAACAGCTCCCAAACCGAAGGAGCCAGGACCCAAAGACCTAGCTGGCCTGAAGGGCCCCCAGGGGGCCCCCAAGGAGCTCCTCTCCATTTGGGTCTGGGGGCTTTAGTTGGGCCGGGAACCTGGGAGGTACCTGCAAGGATGCAGTTCGCGGCCAGAGAAGCACTCTCCGGCCAACATGCCCAACTGCAGCAACAGCTCCCAAAGCGAAGGAGCCAGGACCCAAAGACCTAGCTGGCCTGAAGGGCCCCCAGGGGGCCCCCAAGCAGCCCCTCTCAATTTGGGTCTGGGGGCTTTTGTTGGGCCGGGAACCTGGGAGCTACCTGCAAGGTTGCAGTTCGAGGCCCGAGAAGCACTCTCCGGCCAACATGCCCAACTGCAGCAACAGCTCCCAAACCGAATGAGCCAGGACACAAAGACCTAGCTGGCCTGAAGGGCCCCCAGGGGGCCCCCAAGCAGCCCCTCTCAATTTGGGTCTGGGGGCTTTCGTTGGGCCGGGAACCTGGGAGAATCCTGCAAGGTTGCAGTTCGCGGCCCGAGAAGCACTCTCCGGCCAACATGCCCAACTGCAGCAACAGCTCCCAAAGCGAAGGAGCCAGGACCCAAAGACCTAGCTGGCCTGAAGGGCCCCCAGGGGGCCCCCAAGCAGCCCCTCTCCATTTGGGTCTGGGGGCTTTCGTTGGGCCGGGAACCTGGGAGAATCCTGCAAGGTTGCAGTTCGCGGCCCGAGAAGCAGTCTCCGGCCAACATGCCCAACTGCAGCAACAGCTCCCAAAGCGAAGGAGCCAGGACCCAAAGACCTAGCTGGCCTGAAGGGCCCCCAGGGGGCCCCCAAGCAGCCCCTCTCCATTTGGGTCTGGGGGCTTTCGTTGGGCCGGGAACCTGGGAGGTACCTGCAAGGTTGCAGTTCGCGGACCGAGAAGCACTCTCCTGCCAACATGCCCAACTGCAGCAACAGCTCCCAAACCGAAGGAGCCAGGACCCAAAGACCTAGCTGGCCTGAAGGGCCCCCAGGGGGCCCCCAAGCAGCCCCTCTCCATTTGGGTCTGGGGGCTTTCGTTGGGCGGGGTACCTGGGAGATTCCTGCAAGGTTGCAGTTCGCGGCCCGAGAAGCACTCTCCGGCCAACATGCCCAACTGCAGCAACAGCTCCCAAACCGAAGGAGCCAGGACCCAAAGACCTAGCTGGCCTGAAGGGCCCCCAGGGGGCCCCCAAGCAGCCCCTCTCAATTTGGGTCTGGGGGCTTTTGTTGGGCCGGGAACGTGGGAGAATCCTGCAAGGTTGCAGTTCGCGGCCCGAGAAGCACTCTCCGGCCAACATGCCCAACTGCAGCAACAGCTCCCAAAGCGAAGGAGCCAGGACCCAAAGACCTAGCTGGCCTGAAGGGCCCCCAGGGGGCCCCCAAGCAGCCCCTCTCAATTTGGGTCTGGGGGCTTTCGTTGGGCCGGGAACCTGGGAGGTACCTGCAAGGTTGTGGTTGGCGGCCCGAGAAGCAGTCTCCGGCCAACATGCCCAACTGCAGCAACAGCTCCCAAACCGAAGGAGCCAGGACCCAAAGACCTAGCTGGCCTGAAGGGCCCCCAGGGGGGCCCCAAGGAGCTCCTCTCCATTTGGGTCTGGGGGCTTTCGTTGGGCCGGGAACCTGGGAGGTACCTGCAAGGTTGCAGTTCGCGGCCGGAGAAGCATTCTCCGGCCAACATGCCCAACTGCAGCAACAGCTCCCAAACCGAAGGAGCCAGGACCCAAAGACCTAGCTGGCCTGAAGGGCCCCCAGGGGGCCCCCAAGCAGCCCCTCTCAATTTGGGTCTGGGGGCTTTTGTTGGGCCGGGAACGTGGGAGAATCCTGCAAGGTTGCAGTTCGCGGCCCGAGAAGCACTCTCCGGCCAACATGCCCAACTGCAGCAACAGCTCCCAAACCGAAGGAGCCAGGACCCAAAGACCTAGCTGGCCTGAAGGGCCCCCAGGGGGCCCCCAAGCAGCCCCTCTCAATTTGGGTCTGGGGGCTTTCGTTGGGCCGGGAACCTGGGAGGTACCTGCAAGGTTGTGGTTGGCGGCCCGAGAAGCACTCTCCGGCCAACATGCCCAACTGCAGCAACAGCTCCCAAAGCGAAGGAGCCAGGACCCAAAGACCTAGCTGGCCTGAAGGGCCCCCAGGGGGCCCCCAAGCAGCCCCTCTCCATTTGGGTCTGGGGGCTTTCGTTGGGCATGTATACATGGGAGATACAAGCAAGGTTGCAGTTCGCGGCCCGAGAAGCACTCTCCGGCCAACATGCCCAACTGCAGCAACAGCTCCCAAACCGAAGGAGCCAGGACCCAAAGACCTAGCTGGCCTGAAGGGCCCCCAGGGGTCCCCCAAGCAGCCCCTCTCCATTTGGGTCTGGGGGCTTTCGTTGGGCGGGGAACCTGGGAGATTCCTGCAAGGTTGCAGTTCGCGGCCCGAGAAGCACTCTCCGGCCAACATGCCCAACTGCAGCAACAGCTCCCAAACCGAATGAGCCAGGACCCAAAGACCTAGCTGGCCTGAAGGGCCCCCAGGGGGCCCCCAAGCAGCCCCTCTCCATTTGGGTCTGGGGGCTTTCGTTGGGCATGTATACATGGGAGATTCCTGCAAGGTTGCAGTTCGCGGACCGAGAAGCACTCTCCTGCCAACATGCCCAACTGCAGCAACAGCTCCCAAACCGAAGGAGCCAGGACCCAAAGACCTAGCTGGCCTGAAGGGCCCCCAGGGGGCCCCCAAGCAGCCCCTCTCCATTTGGGTCTGGGGGCTTTCGTTGGGCGGGGTACCTGGGAGATTCCTGCAAGGTTGCAGTTCGCGGCCCGAGAAGCACTCTCCGGCCAACATGCCCAACTGCAGCAACAGCTCCCAAACCGAAGGAGCCAGGACCCAAAGACCTAGCTGGCCTGAAGGGCCCCCAGGGGGCCCCCAAGCAGCCCCTCTCAATTTGGGTCTGGGGGCTTTTGTTGGGCCGGGAACGTGGGAGAATCCTGCAAGGTTGCAGTTCGCGGCCCGAGAAGCACTCTCCGGCCAACATGCCCAACTGCAGCAACAGCTCCCAAAGCGAAGGAGCCAGGACCCAAAGACCTAGCTGGCCTGAAGGGCCCCCAGGGGGCCCCCAAGCAGCCCCTCTCAATTTGGGTCTGGGGGCTTTCGTTGGGCCGGGAACCTGGGAGGTACCTGCAAGGTTGTGGTTGGCGGCCCGAGAAGCACTCTCCGGCCAACATGCCCAACTGCAGCAACAGCTCCCAAACCGAAGGAGCCAGGACCCAAAGACCTAGCTGGCCTGAAGGGCCCCCAGGGGGCCCCCAAGCAGCCCCTCTCCATTTGGGTCTGGGGGCTTTCGTTGGGCATGTATACATGGGAGATACAAGCAAGGTTGCAGTTCGCGGCCAGAGAACCACTCTCCGGCCAACATGCCCAACTGCAGCAACAGCTCCCAAACCGAAGGAGCCAGGACCCAAAGACCTAGCTGGCCTGAAGGGCCCCCAGGGGTCCCCCAAGCAGCCCCTCTCCATTTGGGTCTGGGGGCTTTCGTTGGGCGGGGAACCTGGGAGATTCCTGCAAGGTTGCAGTTCGCGGCCCGAGAAGCACTCTCCGGCCAACATGCCCAACTGCAGCAACAGCTCCCAAACCGAATGAGCCAGGACCCAAAGACCTAGCTGGCCTGAAGGGCCCCCAGGGGGCCCCCAAGCAGCCCCTCTCCATTTGGGTCTGGGGGCTTTCGTTGGGCATGTATACATGGGAGATTCCTGCAAGGTTGCAGTTCGCGGACCGAGAAGCACTCTCCTGCCAACATGCCCAACTGCAGCAACAGCTCCCAAACCGAAGGAGCCAGGACCCAAAGACCTAGCTGGCCTGAAGGGCCCCCAGGGGGCCCCCAAGCAGCCCCTCTCCATTTGGGTCTGGGGGCTTTCGTTGGGCGGGGTACCTGGGAGATTCCTGCAAGGTTGCAGTTCGCGGCCCGAGAAGCACTCTCCGGCCAACATGCCCAACTGCAGCAACAGCTCCCAAACCGAAGGAGCCAGGACCCAAAGACCTAGCTGGCCTGAAGGGCCCCCAGGGGGCCCCCAAGCAGCCCCTCTCAATTTGGGTCTGGGGGCTTTCGTTGGGCCGGGAACCTGGGAGAATCCTGCAAGGTTGCAGTTCGCGGCCCGAGAAGCACTCTCCGGCCAACATGCCCAACTGCAGCAACAGCTCCCAAACCGAAGGAGCCAGGACCCAAAGACCTAGCTGGCCTGAAGGGCCCCCAGGGGGCCCCCAAGCAGCCCCTCTCCATTTGGGTCTGGGGGCTTTCGTTGGGCCGGGAACCTGGGAGAATCCTGCAAGGTTGCAGTTCGCGGCCCGAGAAGCAGTCTCCGGCCAACATGCCCAACTGCAGCAACAGCTCCCAAAGCGAAGGAGCCAGGACCCAAAGACCTAGCTGGCCTGAAGGGCCCCCAGGGGGGCCCCAAGGAGCTCCTCTCCATTTGGGTCTGGGGGCTTTCGTTGGGCCGGGAACCTGGGAGGTACCTGCAAGGTTGCAGTTCGCGGCCGGAGAAGCATTCTCCGGCCAACATGCCCAACTGCAGCAACAGCTCCCAAACCGAAGGAGCCAGGACCCAAAGACCTAGCTGGCCTGAAGGGCCCCCAGGGGGCCCCCAAGCAGCCCCTCTCAATTTGGGTCTGGGGGCTTTTGTTGGGCCGGGAACGTGGGAGAATCCTCAAGGTTGCAGTTCGCGGCCCGAGAAGCACTCTCCGGCCAACATGCCCAACTGCAGCAACAGCTCCCAAACCGAAGGAGCCAGGACCCAAAGACCTAGCTGGCCTGAAGGGCCCCCAGGGGGCCCCCAAGCAGCCCCTCTCAATTTGGGTCTGGGGGCTTTCGTTGGGCCGGGAACCTGGGAGGTACCTGCAAGGTTGTGGTTGGCGGCCCGAGAAGCACTCTCCGGCCAACATGCCCAACTGCAGCAACAGCTCCCAAAGCGAAGGAGCCAGGACCCAAAGACCTAGCTGGCCTGAAGGGCCCCCAGGGGGCCCCCAAGCAGCCCCTCTCCATTTGGGTCTGGGGGCTTTCGTTGGGCATGTATACATGGGAGATACAAGCAAGGTTGCAGTTCGCGGCCCGAGAAGCACTCTCCGGCCAACATGCCCAACTGCAGCAACAGCTCCCAAACCGAAGGAGCCAGGACCCAAAGACCTAGCTGGCCTGAAGGGCCCCCAGGGGTCCCCCAAGCAGCCCCTCTCCATTTGGGTCTGGGGGCTTTCGTTGGGCGGGGAACCTGGGAGATTCCTGCAAGGTTGCAGTTCGCGGCCCGAGAAGCACTCTCCGGCAAACATGCCCAACTGCAGCAACAGCTCCCAAACCGAATGAGCCAGGACCCAAAGACCTAGCTGGCCTGAAGGGCCCCCAGGGGGCCCCCAAGCAGCCCCTCTCCATTTGGGTCTGGGGGCTTTCGTTGGGCATGTATACATGGGAGATTCCTGCAAGGTTGCAGTTCGCGGACCGAGAAGCACTCTCCTGCCAACATGCCCAACTGCAGCAACAGCTCCCAAACCGAAGGAGCCAGGACCCAAAGACCTAGCTGGCCTGAAGGGCCCCCAGGGGGCCCCCAAGCAGCCCCTCTCCATTTGGGTCTGGGGGCTTTCGTTGGGCGGGGTACCTGGGAGATTCCTGCAAGGTTGCAGTTCGCGGCCCGAGAAGCACTCTCCGGCCAACATGCCCAACTGCAGCAACAGCTCCCAAACCGAAGGAGCCAGGACCCAAAGACCTAGCTGGCCTGAAGGGCCCCCAGGGGGCCCCCAAGCAGCCCCTCTCAATTTGGGTCTGGGGGCTTTTGTTGGGCCGGGAACGTGGGAGAATCCTGCAAGGTTGCAGTTCGCGGCCCGAGAAGCACTCTCCGGCCAACATGCCCAACTGCAGCAACAGCTCCCAAAGCGAAGGAGCCAGGACCCAAAGACCTAGCTGGCCTGAAGGGCCCCCAGGGGGCCCCCAAGCAGCCCCTCTCAATTTGGGTCTGGGGGCTTTCGTTGGGCCGGGAACCTGGGAGGTACCTGCAAGGTTGTGGTTGGCGGCCCGAGAAGCACTCTCCGGCCAACATGCCCAACTGCAGCAACAGCTCCCAAACCGAAGGAGCCAGGACCCAAAGACCTAGCTGGCCTGAAGGGCCCCCAGGGGGCCCCCAAGCAGCCCCTCTCCATTTGGGTCTGGGGGCTTTCGTTGGGCATGTATACATGGGAGATACAAGCAAGGTTGCAGTTCGCGGCCCGAGAAGCACTCTCCGGCCAACATGCCCAACTGCAGCAACAGCTCCCAAACCGAAGGAGCCAGGACCCAAAGACCTAGCTGGCCTGAAGGGCCCCCAGGGGGCCCCCAAGCAGCCCCTCTCCATTTGGGTCTGGGGGCTTTCGTTGGGCGGGGAACCTGGGAGATTCCTGCAAGGTTGCAGTTCGCGGCCCGAGAAGCACTCTCCGGCCAACATGCCCAACTGCAGCAACAGCTCCCAAACCGAAGGAGCCAGGACCCAAAGACCTAGCTGGCCTGAAGGGCCCCCAGGGGGCCCCCAAGCAGCCCCTCTCCATTTGGGTCTGGGGGCTTTCGTTGGGCATGTATACATGGGAGATTCCTGCAAGGTTGCAGTTCGCGGACCGAGAAGCACTCTCCTGCCAACATGCCCAACTGCAGCAACAGCTCCCAAACCGAAGGAGCCAGGACCCAAAGACCTAGCTGGCCTGAAGGGCCCCCAGGGGGCCCCCAAGCAGCCCCTCTCCATTTGGGTCTGGGGGCTTTCGTTGGGCGGGGTACCTGGGAGATTCCTGCAAGGTTGCAGTTCGCGGCCCGAGAAGCACTCTCCGGCCAACATGCCCAACTGCAGCAACAGCTCCCAAACCGAAGGAGCCAGGACCCAAAGACCTAGCTGGCCTGAAGGGCCCCCAGGGGGCCCCCAAGCAGCCCCTCTCAATTTGGGTCTGGGGGCTTTCGTTGGGCCGGGAACCTGGGAGAATCCTGCAAGGTTGCAGTTCGCGGCCCGAGAAGCACTCTCCGGCCAACATGCCCAACTGCAGCAACAGCTCCCAAAACGAAGGAGCCAGGACCCAAAGACCTAGCTGGCCTGAAGGGCCCCCAGGGGGCCCCCAAGCAGCCCCTCTCCATTTGGGTCTGGGGGCTTTCGTTGGGCCGGGAACCTGGGAGGTACCTGCAAGGTTGCAGTTCGCGGCCAGAGAACCACTCTCCGGCCAACATGCCCAACTGCAGCAACAGCTCCCAAAGCGAAGGAGCCAGGACCCAAAGACCTAGCTGGCCTGAAGGGCCCCCAGGGGGGCCCCAAGGAGCTCCTCTCCATTTGGGTCTGGGGGCTTTCGTTGGGCCGGGAACCTGGGAGGTACCTGCAAGGTTGCAGTTCGCGGCCCGAGAAGCACTCTCCGGCCAACATGCCCAACTGCAGCAACAGCTCCCAAAGCGAAGGAGCCAGGACCCAAAGACCTAGCTGGCCTGAAGGGCCCCCAGGGGGCCCCCAAGCAGCCCCTCTCCATTTGGGTCTGGGGGCTTTTGTTGGGCCGGGAACCTGGGAGAATCCTGCAAGGTTGCAGTTCGCGGCCCGAGAAGCACTCTCCGGCCAACATGCCCAACTGCAGCAACAGCTCCCAAACCGAAGGAGCCAGGACCCAAAGACCTAGCTGGCCTGAAGGGCCCCCAGGGGGCCCCCAAGCAGCCCCTCTCAATTTGGGTCTGGGGGCTTTCGTTGGGCAGGGAACCTGGGAGGTACCTGCAAGGTTGCAGTTGGCGGCCCGAGAAGCACTCTCCGGCCAACATGCCCAACTGCAGCAACAGCTCCCAAAGCGAAGGAGCCAGGACCCAAAGACCTAGCTGGCCTGAAGGGCCCCCAGGGGGCCCCCAAGCAGCCCCTCTCCATTTGGGTCTGGGGGCTTTCGTTGGGCCGGGAACCTGGGAGAATCCTGCAAGGTTGCAGTTCGCGGCCCGAGAAGCACTCTCCGGCCAACATGCCCAACTGCAGCAACAGCTCCCAAACCGAAGGAGCCAGGACCCAAAGACCTAGCTGGCCTGAAGGGCCCCCAGGGGGCCCCCAAGCAGCCCCTCTCCATTTGGGTCTGGGGGCTTTCGTTGGGCCGGGAACCTGGGAGGTACCTGCAAGGTTACAGTTCGCGGCCCGAGAAGCACTCTCCGGCCAACATGCCCAACTGCAGCAACAGCTCCCAAACCGAAGGAGCCAGGACCCAAAGACCTAGCTGGCCTGAAGGGCCCCCAGGGGGCCCCCAAGGAGCTCCTCTCCATTTGGGTCTGGGGGCTTTAGTTGGGCCGGGAACCTGGGAGGTACCTGCAAGGATGCAGTTCGCGGCCAGAGAACCACTCTCCGGCCAACATGCCCAACTGCAGCAACAGCTCCCAAACCGAAGGAGCCAGGACCCAAAGACCTAGCTGGCCTGAAGGGCCCCCAGGGGGCCCCCAAGCAGCCCCTCTCCATTTGGGTCTGGGGGCTTTTGTTGGGCCGGGAACCTGGGAGATTCCTGCAAGGTTGCAGTTCGAGGCCCGAGAAGCACTCTCCGGCCAACATGCCCAACTGCAGCAACAGCTCCCAAACCGAATGAGCCAGGACACAAAGACCTAGCTGGCCTGAAGGGCCCCCAGGGGGCCCCCAAGCAGCCCCTCTCAATTTGGGTCTGGGGGCTTTCGTTGGGCATGTATACCTGAGAGTTACCTGCAAGGTTACAGTTCGCGGCCCGAGAAGCACTCTCCGGCCAACATGCCCAACTGCAGCAACAGCTCCCAAACCGAAGGAGCCAGGACCCAAAGACCTAGCTGGCCTGAAGGGCCCCCAGAAGGCCACCAAGCAGCCCCTCTCAATTTGGGTCTGGGGGCTTTCGTTGGGCCGGGAACCTGGGAGATTCCTGCAAGGTTGCAGTTCGCGGCCGGAGAAGCACTCTCCGGCCAACATGCCCAACTGCAGCAACAGCTCCCAAACCGAAGGAGCCAGGACCCAAAGACCTAGCTGGCCTGAAGGGCCCCCAGGGGGCCCCCAAGCAGCCGCTCTCCATTTGGGTCTGGGGGCTTTCTTTAGGCTGAGAACCTGGGAGATACCAGCAAGGTTGCAGTTCGCGGACCGAGAAGCACTCTCCGGCCAACATGCCCAACTGCAGCAACAGCTCCCAAACCGAAGGAGCCAGGACCCAAAGACCTAGCTGGCCTGAAGGGCCCCCAGGGGGGCCCCAAGGAGCTCCTCTCCATTTGGGTCTGCGGGACTTCGTTGGGCCGGGTACCTGGGAGGTACCTGCAAGGTTGCAGTTCGCGGCCGGAGAAGCATTCTCTGGCCAACATGCCCAACTGCAGCAACAGCTCCCAAAGCGAAGGAGCCAGGACCCAAAGACCTAGCTGGCCTGAAGGGCACCCAGGGGGCCCCCAAGCAGCCCCTCTCCATTTGGGTCTGGGGGCTTTTGTTGGGCCGGGAACCTGGGAGATTCCTGCAAGGTTGCAGTTCGAGGCCCGAGAAGCACTCTCCGGCCAACATGCCCAACTGCAGCAACAGCTCCCAAACCGAAGGAGCCAGGACCCAAAGACCTAGCTGGCCTGAAGGGCCCCCAGGGGGCCCCCAAGCAGCCCCTCTCCATTTGGGTCTGGGGGCTTTCGTTGGGCCGGGAACCTGGGAGGTACCTGCAAGGTTGTGGTTGGCGGCCCGAGAAGCACTCTCCGGCCAACATGCCCAACTGCAGCAACAGCTCCCAAACCGAAGGAGCCAGGACCCAAAGAACTAGCTGGCCTGAAGGGCCCCCAGGGGGCCCCCAAGCAGCCCCTCTCCATTTGGGTCTGGGGGCTTTCGTTGGGCATGTATACATGGGAGATACCAGCAAGGTTGCAGTTCGCGGCCCGAGAAGCACTCTCCGGCCAACATGCCCAACTGCAGCAACAGCTCCCAAACCGAAGGAGCCAGGACCCAAAGACCTAGCTGGCCTGAAGGGCCCCCAGGGGTCCCCCAAGCAGCCCCTCTCCATTTGGGTCTGGGGGCTTTCGTTGGGCGGGGAACCTGGGAGATTCCTGCAAGGTTGCAGTTCGCGGCCCGAGAAGCACTCTCCGGCCAACATGCCCAACTGCAGCAACAGCTCCCAAACCGAATGAGCCAGGACCCAAAGACCTAGCTGGCCTGAAGGGCCCCCAGGGGGCCCCCAAGCAGCCCCTCTCCATTTGGGTCTGGGGGCTTTCGTTGGGCATGTATACATGGGAGATACCAGCAAGGTTGCAGTTCGCGGCCCGAGAAGCACTCTCCGGCCAACATGCCCAACTGCAGCAACAGCTCCCAAACCGAAGGAGCCAGGACCCAAAGACCTAGCTGGCCTGAAGGGCCCCCAGGGGGCCCCCAAGCAGCCCCTCTCCATTTGGGTCTGGGGGCTTTCGTTGGGCGGGGAACCTGGGAGATTCCTGCAAGGTTGCAGTTCGCGGCCCGAGAAGCACTCTCCGGCCAACATGCCCAACTGCAGCAACAGCTCCCAAACCGAAGGAGCCAGGACCCAAAGACCTAGCTGGCCTGAAGGGCCCCCAGGGGGCCCCCAAGCAGCCCCTCTCCATTTGGGTCTGGGGGCTTTCGTTGTGCCGGGAACCTGGGAGGTACCTGCAAGGTTACAGTTCGCGGCCCGAGAAGCACTCTCCGGCCAACATGCCCAACTGCAGCAACAGCTCCCAAACCGAAGGAGCCAGGACCCAAAGACCTAGCTGGCCTGAAGGGCCCCCAGGGGGGCCCCAAGCAGCCCCTCTCAATTTGGGTCTGGGGGCTTTTGTTGGGCCGGGAACCTGGGAGCTACCTGCAAGGTTGCAGTTCGAGGCCCGAGAAGCACTCTCCGGCCAACATGCCCAACTGCAGCAACAGCTCCCAAACCGAATGAGCCAGGACACAAAGACCTAGCTGGCCTGAAGGGCCCCCAGGGGGCCCCCAAGCAGCCCCTCTCAATTTGGGTCTGGGGGTTTTCGTTGGGCCGGGAACCTGGGAGAATCCTGCAAGGTTGCAGTTCGCGGCCCGAGAAGCAGTCTCCGGCCAACATGCCCAACTGCAGCAACAGCTCCCAAAGCGAAAGAGCCAGGACCCAAAGACCTAGCTGGCCTGAAGGGCCCCCAGGGGGGCCCCAAGGAGCTCCTCTCCATTTGGGTCTGGGGGCTTTCGTTGGGCCGGGAACCTGGGAGGTACCTGCAAGGTTGCAGTTCGCGGCCCGAGAAGCACTCTCCGGCCAACATGCCCAACTGCAGCAACAGCTCCCAAACCGAAGGAGCCAGGACCCAAAGACCTAGCTGGCCTGAAGGGCCCCCAGGGGGCCCCCAAGCAGCCCCTCTCAATTTGGGTCTGGGGGCTTTTGTTGGGCCGGGAACGTGGGAGAATCCTGCAAGGTTGCAGTTCGCGGCCCGAGAAGCACTCTCCGGCCAACATGCCCAACTGCAGCAACAGCTCCCAAAGCGAAGGAGCCAGGACCCAAAGACCTAGCTGGCCTGAAGGGCCCCCAGGGGGCCCCCAAGCAGCCCCTCTCAATTTGGGTCTGGGGGCTTTCGTTGGGCCGGGAACCTGGGAGGTACCTGCAAGGTTGTGGTTGGCGGCCCGAGAAGCACTATCCGGCCAACATGCCCAACTGCAGCAACAGCTCCCAAACCGAAGGAGCCAGGACCCAAAGACCTAGCTGGCCTGAAGGGCCCCCAGGGGGCCCCCAAGCAGCCCCTCTCCATTTGGGTCTGGGGGCTTTCGTTGGGCATGTATACATGGGAGATACCAGCAAGGTTGCAGTTCGCGGCCCGAGAAGCACTCTCCGGCCAACATGCCCAACTGCAGCAACAGCTCCCAAACCGAAGGAGCCAGGACCCAAAGACCTAGCTGGCCTGAAGGGCCCCCAGGGGTCCCCCAAGCAGCCCCTCTCCATTTGGGTCTGGGGGATTTCGTTGGGCGGGGAACCTGGGAGATTCCTGCAAGGTTGCAGTTCGCGGCCCGAGAAACACTCTCCGGCCAACATGCCCAACTGCAGCAACAGCTCCCAAACCGAAGGAGCCAGGACACAAAGACCTAGCTGGCCTGAAGGGCCCCCAGGGGGCCCCCAAGCAGCCCCTCTCCATTTGGGTCTGGGGGCTTTCGTTGGGCGGGGAACCTGGAAGATTCCTGCAAGGTTGCAGTTCGCGGCCCGAGAAGCACTCTCCGGCCAACATGCCCAAATGCAGCAACAGCTCCCAAACCGAAGGAGCCAGGACCCAAAGACCTAGCTGGCCTGAAGGGCCCCCAGGGGGCCCCCAAGCAGCCCCTCTCAATTTGGGTCTGGGGGCTTTCGTTGGGCCGGGAACCTGGGAGAATCCTGCAAGGTTGCAGTTCGCGGCCCGAGAAGCACTCTCCGGCCAACATGCCCAACTGCAGCAACAGCTCCCAAAGCGAAGGAGCCAGGACCCAAAGACCTAGCTGGCCTGAAGGGCCCCCAGGGGGCCCCCAAGCAGCCCCTCTCCATTTGGGTCTGGGGGCTTTCGTTGGGCCGGGAACCTGGGAGGTACCTGCAAGGTTGCAGTTCGCGGCCAGAGAACCACTCTCCGGCCAACATGCCCAACTGCAGCAACAGCTCCCAAAGCGAAGGAGCCAGGACCCAAAGACCTAGCTGGCCTGAAGGGCCCCCAGGGGGCCCCCAAGCAGCCCCTCTCAATTTGGGTCTGGGGGCTTTTGTTGGGCCGGGAACCTGGGAGCTACCTGCAAGGTTGCAGTTCGAGGCCCGAGAAGCACTCTCCGGCCAACATGCCCAACTGCAGCAACAGCTCCCAAACCGAATGAGCCAGGACACAAAGACCTAGCTGGCCTGAAGGGCCCCCAGGGGGCCCCCAAGCAGCCCCTCTCAATTTGGGTCTGGGGGCTTTCGTTGGGCCGGGAACCTGGGAGAATCCTGCAAGGTTGCAGTTCGCGGCCCGAGAAGCACTCTCCGGCCAACATGCCCAACTGCAGCAACAGCTCCCAAACCGAAGGAGCCAGGACCCAAAGACCTAGCTGGCTTGAAGGGCCCCCAGGGGGCCCCCAAGCAGCCCCTCTCCATTTGGGTCTGGGGGCTTTCGTTGGGCCGGGAACCTGGGAGAATCCTGCAAGGTTGCAGTTCGCGGCCCGAGAAGCAGTCTCCGGCCAACATGCCCAACTGCAGCAACAGCTCCCAAAGCGAAAGAGCCAGGACCCAAAGACCTAGCTGGCCTGAAGGGCCCCCAGGGGGGCCCCAAGGAGCTCCTCTCCATTTGGGTCTGGGGGCTTTCGTTGGGCCGGGAACCTGGGAGGTACCTGCAAGGTTGCAGTTCGCGGCCCGAGAAGCACTCTCCGGCCAACATGCCCAACTGCAGCAACAGCTCCCAAACCGAAGGAGCCAGGACCCAAAGACCTAGCTGGCCTGAAGGGCCCCCAGGGGGCCCCCAAGCAGCCCCTCTCAATTTGGGTCTGGGGGCTTTTGTTGGGCCGGGAACGTGGGAGAATCCTGCAAGGTTGCAGTTCGCGGCCCGAGAAGCACTCTCCGGCCAACATGCCCAACTGCAGCAACAGCTCCCAAACCGAAGGAGCCAGGACCCAAAGACCTAGCTGGCCTGAAGGGCCCCCAGGGGGCCCCCAAGCAGCCCCTCTCAATTTGGGTCTGGGGGCTTTCGTTGGGCCGGGAACCTGGGAGGTACCTGCAAGGTTGTGGTTGGCGGCCCGAGAAGCACTCTCCGGCCAACATGCCCAACTGCAGCAACAGCTCCCAAACCGAAGGAGCCAGGACCCAAAGACCTAGCTGGCCTGAAGGGCCCCCAGGGGGCCCCCAAGCAGCCCCTCTCCATTTGGGTCTGGGGGCTTTCGTTGGGCGGGGAACCTGGGAGATTCCTGCAAGGTTGCAGTTCGCGGCCCGAGAAACACTCTCCGGCCAACATGCCCAACTGCAGCAACAGCTCCCAAACCGAAGGAGCCAGGACACAAAGACCTAGCTGGCCTGAAGGGCCCCCAGGGGGCCCCCAAGCAGCCCCTCTCCATTTGGGTCTGGGGGCTTTCGTTGGGCGGGGAACCTGGGAGATTCCTGCAAGGTTGCAGTTCGCGGCCCGAGAAGCACTCTCCGGCCAACATGCCCAACTGCAGCAACAGCTCCCAAACCGAAGGAGCCAGGACCCAAAGACCTAGCTGGCCTGAAGGGCCCCCAGGGGGCCCCCAAGCAGCCCCTCTCAATTTGGGTCTGGGGGCTTTCGTTGGGCCGGGAACCTGGGAGAATCCTGCAAGGTTGCAGTTCGCGGCCCGAGAAGCACTCTCCGGCCAACATGCCCAACTGCAGCAACAGCTCCCAAAGCGAAGGAGCCAGGACCCAAAGACCTAGCTGGCCTGAAGGGCCCCCAGGGGGCCCCCAAGCAGCCCCTCTCAATTTGGGTCTGGGGGCTTTCGTTGGGCCGGGAACCTGGGAGGTACCTGCAAGGTTGCAGTTCGCGGCCAGAGAACCACTCTCCGGCCAACATGCCCAACTGCAGCAACAGCTCCCAAACCGAAGGAGCCAGGACCCAAAGACCTAGCTGGCCTGAAGGGCCCCCAGGGGGCCCCCAAGCAGCCCCTCTCAATTTGGGTCTGGGGGCTTTTGTTGGGCCGGGAACCTGGGAGGTACCTGCAAGGTTGCAGTTCGCGGCCCGAGAAGCACTCTCCGGCCAACATGCCCAACTGCAGCAACAGCTCCCAAACCGAAGGAGCCAGGACCCAAAGACCTAGCTGGCCTGAAGGGCCCCCAGGGGGCCCCCAAGCAGCCCCTCTCCATTTGGGTCTGGGGGCTTTCGTTGGGCCGGGAACCTGGGAGGTACCTGCAAGGTTGCAGTTGGCGGCCCGAGAAGCACTCTCCGGCCAACATGCCCAACTGCAGCAACAGCTCCCAAACCGAAGGAGCCAGGACCCAAAGACCTAGCTGGCCTGAAGGGCCCCCAGGGGGCCCCCAAGCAGCCCCTCTCCATTTGGGTCTGGGGGCTTTCGTTGGGCCGGGAACCTGGGAGAATCCTGCAAGGTTGCAGTTCGCGGCCCGAGAAGCACTCTCCGGCCAACATGCCCAACTGCAGCAACAGCTCCCAAACCGAAGGAGCCAGGACCCAAAGACCTAGCTGGCCTGAAGGGCCCCCAGGGGGCCCCCAAGCAGCCCCTCTCAATTTGGGTCTGGGGGCTTTCGTTGGGCCGGGAACCTGGGAGGTACCTGCAAGGTTACAGTTCGCGGCCCGAGAAGCACTCTCCGGCCAACATGCCCAACTGCAGCAACAGCTCCCAAACCGAAGGAGCCAGGACCCAAAGACCTAGCTGGCCTGAAGGGCCCCCAGGGGGCCCCCAAGGAGCTCCTCTCCATTTGGGTCTGGGGGCTTTAGTTGGGCCGGGAACCTGGGAGGTACCTGCAAGGATGCAGTTCGCGGCCCGAGAAGCACTCTCCGGCCAACATGCCCAACTGCAGCAACAGCTCCCAAACCGAATGAGCCAGGACACAAAGACCTAGCTGGCCTGAAGGGCCCCCAGGGGGCCCCCAAGCAGCCGCTCTCCATTTGGGTCTGGGGGCTTTCTTTAGGCTGAGAACCTGGGAGATACCAGCAAGGTTGCAGTTCGCGGCCCGAGAAGCACTCTCCGGCCAACATGCCCAATATCCAGCAACAGCTCCCAAAGCGAAGGAGCCAGGACCCAAAGACCTAGCTGGCCTGAAGGGCCCCCAGGGGGCCCCCAAGCAGCCCCTCTCAATTTGGGTCTGGGGGCTTTCGTTGGGCCGGGAACCTGGGAGGTACCTGCAAGGTTGCAGTTCGCGGCCCGAGAAGCACTCTCCTGCCAACATGCCCAACTGCAGCAACAGCTCCCAAACCGAAGGAGCCAGGACCCAAAGACCTAGCTGGCCTGAAGGGCCCCCAGGGGGCCCCCAAGCAGCCCCTCTCCATTTGGGTCTGGGGGCTTTCGTTGGGCCGGGAACCTGGGAGGTACCTGCAAGGTTGCAGTTCGCGGCCCGAGAAGCACTCTCCGGCCAACATGCCCAACTGCAGCAACAGCTCCCAAACCGAAGGAGCCAGGACCCAAAGACCTAGCTGGCCTGAAGGGCCCCCAGGGGGCCCCCAAGCAGCCCCTCTCAATTTGGGTCTGGGGGCTTTCGTTGGGCCGGGAACCTGGGAGGTACCTGCAAGGTTGCAGTTCGCGGCCCGAGAAGCACTCTCCGGCCAACATGCCCAACTGCAGCAACAGCTCCCAAAGCGAAGGAGCCAGGACCCAAAGACCTAGCTGGCCTGAAGGGCCCCCAGGGGGCCCCCAAGCAGCCCCTCTCCATTTGGGTCTGGGGGCTTTCGTTGGGCCGGGAACCTGGGAGGTACCTGCAAGGTTGCAGTTCGCGGCCCGAGAAGCACTCTCCGGCCAACATGCCCAACTGCAGCAACAGCTCCCAAAGCGAAGGAGCCAGGACCCAAAGACCTAGCTGGCCTGAAGGGCCCCCAGGGGGGCCCCAAGGAGCTCCTCTCCATTTGGGTCTGCGGGCTTTCGTTGGGCCGGGAACCTGGGAGGTACCTGCAAGGTTGCAGTTCGCGGCCGGAGAAGCATTCTCTGGCCAACATGCCCAACTGCAGCAACAGCTCCCAAAGCGAAGGAGCCAGGACCCAAAGACCTAGCTGGCCTGAAGGGCCCCCAGGGGGCCCCCAAGCAGCCCCTCTCCATTTGGGTCTGGGGGCTTTTGTTGGGCCGGGAACCTGGGAGATTCCTGCAAGGTTGCAGTTCGAGGCCCGAGAAGCACTCTCCGGCCAACATGCCCAACTGCAGCAACAGCTCCCAAAGCGAAGGAGCCAGGACCCAAAGACCTAGCTGGCCTGAAGGGCCCCCAGGGGGCCCCCAAGCAGCCCCTCTCAATTTGGGTCTGGGGGCTTTCGTTGGGCCGGGAACCTGGGAGGTACCTGCAAGGTTGTGGTTGGCGGCCCGAGAAGCACTATCCGGCCAACATGCCCAACTGCAGCAACAGCTCCCAAACCGAAGGAGCCAGGACCCAAAGACCTAGCTGGCCTGAAGGGCCCCCAGGGGGCCCCCAAGCAGCCCCTCTCCATTTGGGTCTGGGGGCTTTCGTTGGGCATGTATACATGGGAGATACCAGCAAGGTTGCAGTTCGCGGCCCGAGAAGCACTCTCCGGCCAACATGCCCAACTGCAGCAACAGCTCCCAAACCGAAGGAGCCAGGACCCAAAGACCTAGCTGGCCTGAAGGGCCCCCAGGGGGCCCCCAAGCAGCCCCTCTCCATTTGGGTCTGGGGGATTTCGTTGGGCGGGGAACCTGGGAGATTCCTGCAAGGTTGCAGTTCGCGGCCCGAGAAACACTCTCCGGCCAACATGCCCAACTGCAGCAACAGCTCCCAAACCGAAGGAGCCAGGACACAAAGACCTAGCTGGCCTGAAGGGCCCCCAGGGGGCCCCCAAGCAGCCCCTCTCCATTTGGGTCTGGGGGCTTTCGTTGGGCGGGGAACCTGGAAGATTCCTGCAAGGTTGCAGTTCGCGGCCCGAGAAGCACTCTCCGGCCAACATGCCCAAATGCAGCAACAGCTCCCAAACCGAAGGAGCCAGGACCCAAAGACCTAGCTGGCCTGAAGGGCCCCCAGGGGGCCCCCAAGCAGCCCCTCTCAATTTGGGTCTGGGGGCTTTCGTTGGGCCGGGAACCTGGGAGAATCCTGCAAGGTTGCAGTTCGCGGCCCGAGAAGCACTCTCCGGCCAACATGCCCAACTGCAGCAACAGCTCCCAAAGCGAAGGAGCCAGGACCCAAAGACCTAGCTGGCCTGAAGGGCCCCCAGGGGGCCCCCAAGCAGCCCCTCTCCATTTGGGTCTGGGGGCTTTCGTTGGGCCGGGAACCTGGGAGGTACCTGCAAGGTTGCAGTTCGCGGCCAGAGAACCACTCTCCGGCCAACATGCCCAACTGCAGCAACAGCTCCCAAAGCGAAGGAGCCAGGACCCAAAGACCTAGCTGGCCTGAAGGGCCCCCAGGGGGCCCCCAAGCAGCCCCTCTCAATTTGGGTCTGGGGGCTTTTGTTGGGCCGGGAACCTGGGAGCTACCTGCAAGGTTGCAGTTCGAGGCCCGAGAAGCACTCTCCGGCCAACATGCCCAACTGCAGCAACAGCTCCCAAACCGAATGAGCCAGGACACAAAGACCTAGCTGGCCTGAAGGGCCCCCAGGGGGCCCCCAAGCAGCCCCTCTCAATTTGGGTCTGGGGGCTTTCGTTGGGCCGGGAACCTGGGAGAATCCTGCAAGGTTGCAGTTCGCGGCCCGAGAAGCACTCTCCGGCCAACATGCCCAACTGCAGCAACAGCTCCCAAACCGAAGGAGCCAGGACCCAAAGACCTAGCTGGCTTGAAGGGCCCCCAGGGGGCCCCCAAGCAGCCCCTCTCCATTTGGGTCTGGGGGCTTTCGTTGGGCCGGGAACCTGGGAGAATCCTGCAAGGTTGCAGTTCGCGGCCCGAGAAGCAGTCTCCGGCCAACATGCCCAACTGCAGCAACAGCTCCCAAAGCGAAAGAGCCAGGACCCAAAGACCTAGCTGGCCTGAAGGGCCCCCAGGGGGGCCCCAAGGAGCTCCTCTCCATTTGGGTCTGGGGGCTTTCGTTGGGCCGGGAACCTGGGAGGTACCTGCAAGGTTGCAGTTCGCGGCCCGAGAAGCACTCTCCGGCCAACATGCCCAACTGCAGCAACAGCTCCCAAACCGAAGGAGCCAGGACCCAAAGACCTAGCTGGCCTGAAGGGCCCCCAGGGGGCCCCCAAGCAGCCCCTCTCAATTTGGGTCTGGGGGCTTTTGTTGGGCCGGGAACGTGGGAGAATCCTGCAAGGTTGCAGTTCGCGGCCCGAGAAGCACTCTCCGGCCAACATGCCCAACTGCAGCAACAGCTCCCAAACCGAAGGAGCCAGGACCCAAAGACCTAGCTGGCCTGAAGGGCCCCCAGGGGGCCCCCAAGCAGCCCCTCTCAATTTGGGTCTGGGGGCTTTCGTTGGGCCGGGAACCTGGGAGGTACCTGCAAGGTTGTGGTTGGCGGCCCGAGAAGCACTCTCCGGCCAACATGCCCAACTGCAGCAACAGCTCCCAAACCGAAGGAGCCAGGACCCAAAGACCTAGCTGGCCTGAAGGGCCCCCAGGGGGCCCCCAAGCAGCCCCTCTCCATTTGGGTCTGGGGGCTTTCGTTGGGCGGGGAACCTGGGAGATTCCTGCAAGGTTGCAGTTCGCGGCCCGAGAAACACTCTCCGGCCAACATGCCCAACTGCAGCAACAGCTCCCAAACCGAAGGAGCCAGGACACAAAGACCTAGCTGGCCTGAAGGGCCCCCAGGGGGCCCCCAAGCAGCCCCTCTCCATTTGGGTCTGGGGGCTTTCGTTGGGCGGGGAACCTGGGAGATTCCTGCAAGGTTGCAGTTCGCGGCCCGAGAAGCACTCTCCGGCCAACATGCCCAACTGCAGCAACAGCTCCCAAACCGAAGGAGCCAGGACCCAAAGACCTAGCTGGCCTGAAGGGCCCCCAGGGGGCCCCCAAGCAGCCCCTCTCAATTTGGGTCTGGGGGCTTTCGTTGGGCCGGGAACCTGGGAGAATCCTGCAAGGTTGCAGTTCGCGGCCCGAGAAGCACTCTCCGGCCAACATGCCCAACTGCAGCAACAGCTCCCAAAGCGAAGGAGCCAGGACCCAAAGACCTAGCTGGCCTGAAGGGCCCCCAGGGGGCCCCCAAGCAGCCCCTCTCAATTTGGGTCTGGGGGCTTTCGTTGGGCCGGGAACCTGGGAGGTACCTGCAAGGTTGCAGTTCGCGGCCAGAGAACCACTCTCCGGCCAACATGCCCAACTGCAGCAACAGCTCCCAAACCGAAGGAGCCAGGACCCAAAGACCTAGCTGGCCTGAAGGGCCCCCAGGGGGCCCCCAAGCAGCCCCTCTCAATTTGGGTCTGGGGGCTTTTGTTGGGCCGGGAACCTGGGAGGTACCTGCAAGGTTGCAGTTCGCGGCCCGAGAAGCACTCTCCGGCCAACATGCCCAACTGCAGCAACAGCTCCCAAACCGAAGGAGCCAGGACCCAAAGACCTAGCTGGCCTGAAGGGCCCCCAGGGGGCCCCCAAGCAGCCCCTCTCCATTTGGGTCTGGGGGCTTTCGTTGGGCCGGGAACCTGGGAGGTACCTGCAAGGTTGCAGTTGGCGGCCCGAGAAGCACTCTCCGGCCAACATGCCCAACTGCAGCAACAGCTCCCAAACCGAAGGAGCCAGGACCCAAAGACCTAGCTGGCCTGAAGGGCCCCCAGGGGGCCCCCAAGCAGCCCCTCTCCATTTGGGTCTGGGGGCTTTCGTTGGGCCGGGAACCTGGGAGAATCCTGCAAGGTTGCAGTTCGCGGCCCGAGAAGCACTCTCCGGCCAACATGCCCAACTGCAGCAACAGCTCCCAAACCGAAGGAGCCAGGACCCAAAGACCTAGCTGGCCTGAAGGGCCCCCAGGGGGCCCCCAAGCAGCCCCTCTCAATTTGGGTCTGGGGGCTTTCGTTGGGCCGGGAACCCGGGAGGTACCTGCAAGGTTACAGTTCGCGGCCCGAGAAGCACTCTCCGGCCAACATGCCCAACTGCAGCAACAGCTCCCAAACCGAAGGAGCCAGGACCCAAAGACCTAGCTGGCCTGAAGGGCCCCCAGGGGGCCCCCAAGGAGCTCCTCTCCATTTGGGTCTGGGGGCTTTAGTTGGGCCGGGAACCTGGGAGGTACCTGCAAGGATGCAGTTCGCGGCCCGAGAAGCACTCTCCGGCCAACATGCCCAACTGCAGCAACAGCTCCCAAACCGAATGAGCCAGGACACAAAGACCTAGCTGGCCTGAAGGGCCCCCAGGGGGCCCCCAAGCAGCCGCTCTCCATTTGGGTCTGGGGGCTTTCTTTAGGCTGAGAACCTGGGAGATACCAGCAAGGTTGCAGTTCGCGGCCCGAGAAGCACTCTCCGGCCAACATGCCCAATATCCAGCAACAGCTCCCAAAGCGAAGGAGCCAGGACCCAAAGACCTAGCTGGCCTGAAGGGCCCCCAGGGGGCCCCCAAGCAGCCCCTCTCAATTTGGGTCTGGGGGCTTTCGTTGGGCCGGGAACCTGGGAGGTACCTGCAAGGTTGCAGTTCGCGGCCCGAGAAGCACTCTCCTGCCAACATGCCCAACTGCAGCAACAGCTCCCAAACCGAAGGAGCCAGGACCCAAAGACCTAGCTGGCCTGAAGGGCCCCCAGGGGGCCCCCAAGCAGCCCCTCTCCATTTGGGTCTGGGGGCTTTCGTTGGGCCGGGAACCTGGGAGGTACCTGCAAGGTTGCAGTTCGCGGCCCGAGAAGCACTCTCCGGCCAACATGCCCAACTGCAGCAACAGCTCCCAAACCGAAGGAGCCAGGACCCAAAGACCTAGCTGGCCTGAAGGGCCCCCAGGGGGCCCCCAAGCAGCCCCTCTCAATTTGGGTCTGGGGGCTTTCGTTGGGCCGGGAACCTGGGAGGTACCTGCAAGGTTGCAGTTCGCGGCCCGAGAAGCACTCTCCGGCCAACATGCCCAACTGCAGCAACAGCTCCCAAAGCGAAGGAGCCAGGACCCAAAGACCTAGCTGGCCTGAAGGGCCCCCAGGGGGCCCCCAAGCAGCCCCTCTCCATTTGGGTCTGGGGGCTTTCGTTGGGCCGGGAACCTGGGAGGTACCTGCAAGGTTGCAGTTCGCGGCCCGAGAAGCACTCTCCGGCCAACATGCCCAACTGCAGCAACAGCTCCCAAAGCGAAGGAGCCAGGACCCAAAGACCTAGCTGGCCTGAAGGGCCCCCAGGGGGGCCCCAAGGAGCTCCTCTCCATTTGGGTCTGCGGGCTTTCGTTGGGCCGGGAACCTGGGAGGTACCTGCAAGGTTGCAGTTCGCGGCCGGAGAAGCATTCTCTGGCCAACATGCCCAACTGCAGCAACAGCTCCCAAAGCGAAGGAGCCAGGACCCAAAGACCTAGCTGGCCTGAAGGGCCCCCAGGGGGCCCCCAAGCAGCCCCTCTCCATTTGGGTCTGGGGGCTTTTGTTGGGCCGGGAACCTGGGAGATTCCTGCAAGGTTGCAGTTCGAGGCCCGAGAAGCACTCTCCGGCCAACATGCCCAACTGCAGCAACAGCTCCCAAACCGAATGAGCCAGGACACAAAGACCTAGCTGGCCTGAAGGGCCCCCAGGGGGCCCCCAAGCAGCCCCTCTCAATTTGGGTCTGGGGGCTTTCGTTGGGCATGTATACCTGAGAGGTACCTGCAAGGTTACAGTTCGCGGCCCGAGAAGCACTCTCCGGCCAACATGCCCAACTGCAGCAACAGCTCCCAAACCGAAGGAGCCAGGACCCAAAGACCTAGCTGGCCTGAAGGGCCCCCAGAAGGCCACCAAGCAGCCCCTCTCCATTTGGGTCTGGGGGCTTTCGTTGGGCGGGGAACCTGGGAGATTCCTGCAAGGTTGCAGTTCGAGGCCCGAGAAGCACTCTCCGGCCAACATGCCCAACTGCAGCAACAGCTCCCAAAGCGAAGGAGCCAGGACCCAAAGACCTAGCTGGCCTGAAGGGCCCCCAGGGGGCCCCCAAGCAGCCCCTCTCAATTTGGGTCTGGGGGCTTTCGTTGGGCCGGGAACCTGGGAGATTCCTGCAAGGTTGCAGTTCGCGGCCCGAGAAGCACTCTCCGGCCAACATGCCCAACTGCAGCAACAGCTCCCAAAGCGAAGGAGCCAGGACCCAAAGACCTAGCTGGCCTGAAGGGCCCCCAGGGGGCCCCCAAGCAGCCCCTCTCAATTTGGGTCTGGGGGCTTTCGTTGGGCCTGGAACCTGGGAGTTACCTGCAAGGTTGCAGTTCGAGGCCCGAGAAGCACTCTCCGGCCAACATGCCCAACTGCAGCAACAGCTCCCAAACCGAAGGAGCCAGGACCCAAAGACCTAGCTGGCCTGAAGGGCCCCCAGGGGGCCCCCAAGCAGCCCCTCTCCATTTGGGTCTGGGGGCTTTCGTTGGGCCGGGAACCTGGGAGGTACCTGCAAGGTTGCAGCTCGCGGCCCGAGAAGCACTCTCCGGCCAACATGCCCAACTGCAGCAACAGCTCCCAAACCGAAGGAGCCAGGACCCAAAGACCTAGCTGGCCTGAAGGGCCCCCAGGGGGGCCCCAAGGAGCTCCTCTCCATTTGGGTCTGGGGGCTTTCGTTGGGCCGGGAACCTGGGAGGTACCTGCAAGGTTGCAGTTCGCGGCCGGAGAAGCATTCTCCGGCCAACATGCCCAACTGCAGCAACAGCTCCCAAAGCGAAGGAGCCAGGACCCAAAGACCTAGCTGGCCTGAAGAGCCCCCAGGGGGCCCCCAAGCAGCCCCTCTCCATTTGAATCTGGGGGCTTTTGTTGGGCCGGGAACCTGGGAGGTACATGCAAGGTTGCAGTTCGAGGCCCGAGAAGCACTCTCCGGCCAACATGCCCAACTGCAGCAACAGCTCCCAAACCAAATGAGCCAGGACACAAAGACCTAGCTGGCCTGAAGGGCCCCCAGGGGGCCCCCAAGCAGCCCCTCTCAATTTGGGTCTGGGGGCTTTCGTTGGGCATGTATACCTGAGAGGTACCTGCAAGGTTACAGTTCGCGGCCCGAGAAGCACTCTCCGGCCAACATGCCCAACTGCAGCAACAGCTCCCAAAGCGAAGGAGCCAGGACCCAAAGACCTAGCTGGCCTGAAGGGCCCCCAGGGGGCCCCCAAGCAGCCCCTCTCCATTTGGGTCTGGGGGCTTTCATTGGGCGGGGAACCTGGGAGATTCATGCAAGGTTGCAGTTCGCGGCCCGAGAAGCACTCTCCGGCCAACATGCCCAACTGCAGCAACAGCTCCCAAACCGAAGGAGCCAGGACCCAAAGACCTAGCTGGCCTGAAGGGCCCCCAGGGGGCCCCCAAGCAGCCCCTCTCAATTTGGGTCTGGGGGCTTTCGTTGGGCCGGGAACCTGGGAGATTCCTGCAAGGTTGCAGTTCGCAGCCCGAGAAGCACTCTCCGGCCAACATGCCCAACTGCAGCAACAGCTCCCAAACCGAAGGAGCCAGGACCCAAAGACCTAGCTGGCCTGAAGGGCCCCCAGGGGGCCCCCAAGCAGCCCCTCTCAATTTGGGTCTGGGGGCTTTCGTTGGGCCGGGAACCTGGGAGGTACCTGCAAGGTTGCAGTTCGCGGCCGGAGAAGCACTCTCCGGCCAACATGCCCAACTGCAGCAACAGCTCCCAAACCGAAGGAGCCAGGACCCAAAGACCTAGCTGGCCTGAAGGGCCCCCAGGGGGCCCCCAAGCAGCCCCTCTCCATTTGGGTCTGGGGGCTTTCGTTGGGCCGGGAACCTGGGAGGTACCTGCAAGGTTGCAGTTCGCGGCCCGAGAAGCACTCTCCGGCCAACATGCCCAACTGCAGCAACAGCTCCCAAAGCGAAGGAGCCAGGACCCAAAGACCTAGCTGGCCTGAAGGGCCCCCAGGGGGCCCCCAAGCAGCCCCTCTCAATTTGGGTCTGGGGGCTTTCGTTGGGCCGGGAACCTGGGAGGTACCTGCAAGGTTGCAGTTCGCGGCCCGAGAAGCACTCTCCGGCCAACATGCCCAACTGCAGCAACAGCTCCCAAAGCGAAGGAGCCAGGACCCAAAGACCTAGCTGGCCTGAAGGGCCCCCAGGGGGCCCCCAAGCAGCCCCTCTCCATTTGGGTCTGGGGGCTTTCGTTGGGCCGGGAACCTGGGAGGTACCTGCAAGGTTGCAGTTCGCGGCCCGAGAAGCACTCTCCGGCCAACATGCCCAACTGCAGCAACAGCTCCCAAACCGAAGGAGCCAGGACCCAAACACCTAGCTGGCCTGAAGGGCCCCCAGGGGGCCCCCAAGCAGCCCCTCTCAATTTGGGTCTGGGGGCTTTCGTTGGGCCGGGAACCTGGGAGATTCCTGCAAGGTTGCAGTTCGCGGCCCGAGAAGCACTCTCCAGCCAACATGCCCAACTGCAGCAACAGCTCCCAAACCGAAGGAGCCAGGACCCAAAGACCTAGCTGGCCTGAAGGGCCCCCAGGGGGCCCCCAAGCAGCCCCTCTCAATTTGGGTCTGGGGGCTTTCGTTGGGCCGGGAACCTGGGAGGTACCTGCAAGGTTGCAGTTCGCGGCCGGAGAAGCACTCTCCGGCCAACATGCCCAACTGCAGCAACAGCTCCCAAACCGAAGGAGCCAGGACCCAAAGACCTAGCTGGCCTGAAGGGCCCCCAGGGGGCCCCCAAGCAGCCCCTCTCCATTTGGGTCTGGGGGCTTTCGTTGGGCCGGGAACCTGGGAGGTACCTGCAAGGTTGCAGTTCGCGGCCCGAGAAGCACTCTCCGGCCAACATGCCCAACTGCAGCAACAGCTCCCAAACCGAAGGAGCCAGGACCCAAAGACCTAGCTGCCCTGAAGGGCCCCCAGGGGGCCCCCAAGCAGCCCCTCTCAATTTGGATCTGGGGGCTTTCGTTGGGCCGGGAACCTGGGAGGTACCTCAAAGGTTGCAGTTCGCGGCCCGAGAAGCACTCTCCGGCCAACATGCCCAACTGCAGCAACAGCTCCCAAACCGAAGGAGCCAGGACCCAAAGACCTAGCTGGCCTGAAGGGCCCCCAGGGGGCCCTCAAGCAGCCCCTCTCAATTTGGGTCTGGGGGCTTTCGTTGGGCCGGGAACCTGGGAGATTCCTGCAAGGTTGCAGTTCGAGGCCCGAGAAGCACTCTCCGGCCAACATGCCCAACTGCAGCAACAGCTCCCAAACCGAATGAGCCAGGACCCAAAGACCTAGCTGGCCTGAAGGGCCCCCAGGGGGCCCCCAAGCAGCCCCTCTCCATTTGGGTCTGGGGGCTTTCGTTGTGCATGTATACCTGAGAGGTACCTGCAAGGTTACAGTTCGCGGCCCGAGAAGCACTCTCCGGCCAACATGCCCAACTGCAGCAACAGCTCCCAAAGCGAAGGAGCCAGGACCCAAAGACCTAGCTGGCCTGAAGTGCCCCCAGGGGGTCCCCAAGCAGCCCCTCTCCATTTGGGTCTGGGGGCTTTCGTTGGGCCGGGAACCTGGGAGATTCATGCAAGGTTGCAGTTCGCGGCCCGAGAAGCACTCTCCGGCCAACATGCCCAACTGCAGCAACAGCTCCCAAAGCGAAGGAGCCAGGACCCAAAGACCTAGCTGGCCTGAAGGGCCCCCAGGGGGCCCCCAAGCAGCCCCTCTCAATTTGGGTCTGGGGGCTTTCGTTGGGCATGGAACCTGGGAGATTCCTGCAAGGTTGCAGTTCGCGGCCCGAGAAGCACTCTCCGGCCAACATGCCCAACTGCAGCAACAGCTCCCAAACCGAAGGAGCCAGGACCCAAAGACCTAGCTGGCCTGAAGGGCCCCCATGGGGCCCCCAAGGAGCTCCTCTCCATTTGGGTCTGGGGGCTTTAGTTGGGCCGGGAACCTGGGAGGTACCTGCAAGGTTGCAGTTCGCGGCCGGAGAAGCACTCTCCGGCCAACATGCCCAACTGCAGCAACAGCTCCCAAAGCGAAGGAGCCAGGACCCAAAGACCTAGCTGGCCTGAAGGGCCCCCAGGGGGCCCCCAAGCAGCCCCTCTCCATTTGGGTCTGGGGGCTTTTGTTGGGCAAGGAACCTGGGAGAATCCTGCAAGGTTGCAGTTCGAGGCCCGAGAAGCAGTCTCCGGCCAACATGCCCAACTGCAGCAACAGCTCCCAAAGCGAAGGAGCCAGGACCCAAAGACCTAGCTGGCCTGAAGGGCCCCCAGGGGGCCCCCAAGCAGCCCCTCTCAATTTGGGTCTGGGGGCTTTCGTTGGGCCGGGAACCTGGGAGATTCCTGCAAGGTTGCAGTTCGCGGCCCGAGAAGCACTCTCCGGCCAACATGCCCAACTGCAGCAACAGCTCCCAAAGCGAAGGAGCCAGGACCCAAAGACCTAGCTGGCCTGAAGGGCCCCCAGGGGGTCCCCAAGGAGCTCCTCTCCATTTGGGTCTGGGGGCTTTAGTTGGGCCGGGATCCTGAGAGGTACCTGCAAGGTTGCAGTTAGCTGCCCGAGAAGCACTCTCCGGCCAACATGCCCAACTGCAGCAACAGCTCCCAAAGCGAAGGAGCCAGGACCCAAAGACCTAGCTGGCCTGAAGGGCCCCCAGGGGGCCCCCAAGCAGCCCCTCTCCATTTGGGTCTGGGGGCTTTTGTTGGGCCGGGAACCTGGGAGATACCAGCAAGGTTGCAGTTCGAGGCCGGAGAAGCACTCTCCGGCCAACATGCCCAACTGCAGCAACAGCTCCCAAAGCGAAGGAGCCAGGACCCAAAGACCTAGCTGGCCTGAAGGGCCCCCAGGGGGCCCCCAAGCAGCCCCTCTCCATTTGGGTCTGGGGGCTTTCGTTGGGCATGTATACATGGGAGATACCAGCAAGGTTGCAGTTCGCGGCCCGAGAAGCACTCTCCGGCCAACATGCCCAACTGCAGCAACAGCTCCCAAAGCGAAGGAGCCAGGACCCAAAGACCTAGCTGGCCTGAAGGGCCCCCAGGGGGCCCCCAAGCAGCCCCTCTCAATTTGGGTCTGGGGGCTTTCGTTGGGCGGGGAACCTGGGAGATTCCTGCAATGTTGCAGTTCGCGGCCCGAGAAGCACTCTCCGGCCAACATGCCCAACTGCAGCAACAGCTCCCAAAGCGAAGGAGCCAGGACACAAAGACCTAGCTGGCCTGAAGGGCCCCCAGGGGGCCCCCAAGCAGCCCCTCTCCATTTGGGTCTGGGGGCTTTCGTTGGGCATGTATACATGGGAGATACCAGCAAGGTTGCAGTTCGCGGCCCGAGAAGCACTCTCCGGCCAACATGCCCAACTGCAGCAACAGCTCCCAAACCGAAGGAGCCAGGACCCAAAGACCTAGCTGGCCTGAAGGGCCCCCAGGGGGCCCCCAAGCAGCCCCTCTCCATTTGGGTCTGGGGGCTTTTGTTGGGCCGGGAACCTGGGAGATTCCTGCAAGGTTGCAGTTCGCGGCCCGAGAAGCACTCTCCGGCCAACATGCCCAACTGCAGCAACAGCTCCCAAACCGAAGGAGCCAGGACCCAAAGACCTAGCTGGCCTGAAGGGCCCCCAGGGGGCCACCAAGCAGCCCCTCTCAATTTGGGTCTGGGGGCTTTCGTTGGGCCGGGAACCTGGGAGTATCCTGCAAGGTTGCAGTTCGCGGCCCGAGAAGCACTCTCCGGCCAACATGCCCAACTGCAGCAACAGCTCCCAAAGCGAAGGAGCCAGGACCCAAAGACCTAGCTGGCCTGAAGGGCCCCCAGGGGGCCCCCAAGCAGCCCCTCTCCATTTGGGTCTGGGGGCTTTCGTTGGGCCGGGAACCTGGGAGGTACCTGCAAGGTTGCAGTTGGCGGCCCGAGAAGCACTCTCCGGCCAACATGCCCAACTGCAGCAACAGCTCCCAAAGCGAAGGAGCCAGGACCCAAAGACCTAGCTGGCCTGAAGGGCCCCCAGGGGGCCCCCAAGCAGCCCCTCTCAATTTGGGTCTGGGGGCTTTCGTTGGGCCGGGAACCTGGGAGAATCCTGCAAGGTTGCAGTTCGCGGCCCGAGAAGCACTCTCCGGCCAACATGCCCAACTGCAGCAACAGCTCCCAAACCGAAGGAGCCAGGACCCAAAGACCTAGCTGGCCTGAAGGGCCCCCAGGGGGCCCCCAAGCAGCCCCTCTCAATTTGGGTCTGGGGGCTTTTGTTGGGCCGGGAACCTGAGAGGTACCTGCAAGGTTGCAGTTGGCGGCCCGAGAAGCACTCTCCGGCCAACATGCCCAACTGCAGCAACAGCTCCCAAACCGAAGGAGCCAGGACCCAAAGACCTAGCTGGCCTGAAGGGCCCCCAGGGGGCCCCCAAGCAGCCCCTCTCCATTTGGGTCTGGGGGCTTTCGTTGGGCCGGGAACCTGGGAGAATCCTGCAAGGTTGCAGTTCGCGGCCCGAGAAGCACTCTCCGGCCAACATGCCCAACTGCAGCAACAGCTCCCAAAGCGAAGGAGCCAGGACCCAAAGACCTAGCTGGCCTGAAGGGCCCCCAGGGGGCCCCCAAGCAGCCCCTCTCAATTTGGGTCTGGGGGCTTTTGTTGGGCCGGGAACCTGGGAGATTCCTGCAAGGTTGCAGTTCGAGGCCCGAGAAGCACTCTCCGGCCAACATGCCCAACTGCAGCAACAGCTCCCAAACCGAATGAGCCAGGACACAAAGACCTAGCTGGCCTGAAGGGCCCCCAGGGGGCCCCCAAGCAGCCCCTCTCCATTTGGGTCTGGGGGCTTTCGTTGGGCATGTATACCTGAGAGGTACCTGCAAGGTTACAGTTCGCGGCCCGAGAAGCACTCTCCGGCCAACATGCCCAACTGCAGCAACAGCTCCCAAAGCGAAGGAGCCAGGACCCAAAGACCTAGCTGGCCTGAAGGGCCCCCAGAAGGCCACCAACCAGCCCCTCTCAATTTGGGTCTGGGGGCTTTCGTTGGGCCGGTAACCCGGGAGATTCCTGCAAGGTTGCAGTTCGCGGCCGGAGAAGCACTCTCCGGCCAACATGCCCAACTGCAGCAACAGCTCCCAAACCGAAGGAGCCAGGACCCAAAGACCTAGCTGGCCTGAAGGGCCCCCAGGAGGCCCCCAAGCAGCCCCTCTCCATTTGGGTCTGGGGGCTTTCGTCGGGCATGTATACATGGGAGATACCAGCAAGGTTGCAGTTCGCGGCCCGAGAAGCACTCTCCGGCCAACATGCCCAACTGCAGCAACAGCTCCCAAACCGAAGGAGCCAGGACCCAAAGACCTAGCTGGCCTGAAGGGCCCCCAGGGGGCCCCCAAGCAGCCCCTCTCCATTTGGGTCTGGGGGCTTTCGTTGGGCGGGGAACCTGGGAGATTCCTGCAAGGTTGCAGTTCGCGGCCCGAGAAGCACTCTCCGGCCAACATGCCCAACTGCAGCAACAGCTCCCAAACTGAAGGAGCCAGGACCCAAAGACCTAGCTGGCCTGAAGGGCCCCCAGGGGGCCCCCAAGCAGCCCCTCTCCATTTGGGTCTGGGGGCTTTCGTTGGGCGGGGAACCTGGGAGATTCCTGCAAGGTTGCAGTTCGAGGCCCGAGAAGCACTCTCCGGCCAACATGCCCAACTGCAGCAACAGCTCCCAAACCGAAGGAGCCAGGACCCAAAGACCTAGCTGGCCTGAAGGGCCCCCAGGGGGCCCCCAAGCAGCCCCTCTCCATTTGGGTCTGGGGGCTTTCGTTGGGCGGGGAACCTGGGAGATTCCTGCAAGGTTGCAGTTCGCGGCCCGAGAAGCACTCTCCGGCCAACATGCCCAACTGCAGCAACAGCTCCCAAACCGAAGGAGCCAGGACCCAAAGACCTAGCTGGCCTGAAGGGCCCCCAGGGGGCCCCCAAGCAGCCCCTCTCAATTTGGGTCTGGGGGCTTTTGTTTGGCCGGGAACCTGGGAGAATCCTGCAAGGTTGCAGTTCGCGGCCCGAGAAGCACTCTCCGGCCAACATGCCCAACTGCAGCAACAGCTCCCAAAGCGAAGGAGCCAGGACCCAAAGACCTAGCTGGCCTGAAGGGCCCCCAGGGGGCCCCCAAGCAGCCCCTCTCCATTTGGGTCTGGGGGCTTTCGTTGGGCCGGGAACCTGGGAGGTACCTGCAAGGTTGCAGTTCGCGGCCCGAGAAGCACTCTCCGGCCAACATGCCCAACTGCAGCAACAGCTCCCAAACCGAAGGAGCCAGGACCCAAAGACCTAGCTGGCCTGAAGGGCCCCCAGGGGGGCCCCAAGGAGCTCCTCTCCATTTGGGTCTGGGGGCTTTCGTTGGGCCGGGAACCTGGGAGGTACCTGCAAGGTTGCAGTTCGCGGCCCGAGAAGCACTCTCCGGCCAACATGCCCAACTGCAGCAACAGCTCCCAAACCGAAGGAGCCAGGACCCAAAGACCTAGCTGGTCTGAAGGGCCCCCAGGGGGCCCCCAAGCAGCCCCTCTCCATTTGGGTCTGGGGGCTTTTGTTGGGCCGGGAACCTGGGAGAATCCTGCAAGGTTGCAGTTCGCGGCCCGAGAAGCACTCTCCGGCCAACATGCCCAACTGCAGCAACAGCTCCCAAAGCGAAGGAGCCAGGACCCAAAGACCTAGCTGGCCTGAAGGGCCCCCAGGGGGCCCCCAAGCAGCCCCTCTCAATTTGGGTCTGGGGGCTTTCGTTGGGCCGGGAACCTGGGAGGTACCTGCAAGGTTGCAGTTGGCGGCCCGAGAAGCACTCTCCGGCCAACATGCCCAACTGCAGCAACAGCTCCCAAACCGAAGGAGCCAGGACCCAAAGACCTAGCTGGCCTGAAGGGCCCCCAGGGGGCCCCCAAGCAGCCCCTCTCCATTTGGGTCTGGGGGCTTTCGTTGGGCCGGGAACCTGGGAGGTACCTGCAAGGTTGCAGTTCGCGGCCCGAGAAGCACTCTCCGGCCAACATGCCCAACTGCAGCAACAGCTCCCAAACCGAAGGAGCCAGGACCCAAAGACCTAGCTGGCCTGAAGGGCCCCCAGGGGGCCCCCAAGCAGCCCCTCTCAATTTGGGTCTGGGGGCTTTTGTTGGGCCGGGAACCTGGGAGATTCCTGCAAGGTTGCAGTTCGAGGCCCGAGAAGCACTCTCCGGCCAACATGCCCAACTGCAGCAACAGCTCCCAAACCGAATGAGCCAGGACACAAAGACCTAGCTGGCCTGAAGGGCCCCCAGGGGGCCCCCAAGCAGCCCCTCTCAATTTGGGTCTGGGGGCTTTCGTTGGGCATGTATACCTGAGAGGTACCTGCAAGGTTACAGTTCGCGGCCCGAGAAGCACTCTCCGGCCAACATGCCCAACTGCAGCAACAGCTCCCAAAGCGAAGGAGCCAGGACCCAAAGACCTAGCTGGCCTGAAGGGCCCGCAGAAGGCCACCAAGCAGCCCCTCTCAATTTGGGTCTGGGGGCTTTCGTTGGGCCGGGAACCCGGGAGGTACCTGCAAGGTTGCAGTTCGCGGCCGGAGAAGCACTCTCCGGCCAACATGCCCAACTGCAGCAACAGCTCCCAAACCGAAGGAGCCAGGACCCAAAGACCTAGCTGGCCTGAAGGGCCCCCAGGGGTCCCCCAAGCAGCCCCTCTCCATTTGGGTCTGGGGGCTTTCTTTAGGCTGAGAACCTGGGAGATACCAGCAAGGTTGCAGTTCGCGGCCCGAGAAGCACTCTCCGGCCAACATGCCCAACTGCAGCAACAGCTCCCAAACCGAAGGAGCCAGGACCCAAAGACCTAGCTGGCCTGAAGGGCCCCCAGGGGGCCCCCAAGCAGCCCCTCTCCATTTGGGTCTGGGGGCTTTCGTTGGGCCGGGAACCTGGGAGGTACCTGCAAGGTTGCAGTTCGCGGCCCGAGAAGCAGTCTCCGGCCAACATGCCCAACTGCAGCAACAGCTCCCAAAGCGAAGGAGCCAGGACCCAAAGACCTAGCTGGCCTGAAGGGCCCGCAGAAGGCCACCAAGCAGCCCCTCTCAATTTGGGTCTGGGGGCTTTCGTTGGGCCGGGAACCCGGGAGGTACCTGCAAGGTTGCAGTTCGCGGCCGGAGAAGCACTCTCCGGCCAACATGCCCAACTGCAGCAACAGCTCCCAAACCGAAGGAGCCAGGACCCAAAGACCTAGCTGGCCTGAAGGGCCCCCAGGGGTCCCCCAAGCAGCCCCTCTCCATTTGGGTCTGGGGGCTTTCTTTAGGCTGAGAACCTGGGAGATACCAGCAAGGTTGCAGTTCGCGGACCGAGAAGCACTCTCCGGCCAACATGCCCAATATCCAGCAACAGCTCCCAAAGCGAAGGAGCCAGGACCCAAAGACCTAGCTGGCCTGAAGGGCCCCCAGGGGGCCCCCAAGCAGCCCCTCTCCATTTGGGTCTGGGGGCTTTCGTTGGGCCGGGAACCTGGGAGGTACCTGCAAGGTTGCAGTTCGCGGCCCGAGAAGCACTCTCCGGCCAACATGCCCAACTGCAGCAACAGCTCCCAAAGCGAAGGAGCCAGGACCCAAAGACCTAGCTGGCCTGAAGAGCCCCCAGGGGGCCCCCAAGCAGCCCCTCTCCATTTGAATCTGGGGGCTTTTGTTGGGCCGGGAACCTGGGAGGTACATGCAAGGTTGCAGTTCGCTGCCCGAGAAGCACTCTCCGGCCAACATGCCCAACTGCAGCAACAGCTCCCAAACCAAATGAGCCAGGACACAAAGACCTAGCTGGCCTGAAGGGCCCCCAGGGGGCCCCCAAGCAGCCCCTCTCAATTTGGGTCTGGGGGCTTTCGTTGGGCATGTATACCTGAGAGGTACCTGCAAGGTTACAGTTCGCGGCCCGAGAAGCACTCTCCGGCCAACATGCCCAACTGCAGCAACAGCTCCCAAAGCGAAGGAGCCAGGACCCAAAGACCTAGCTGGCCTGAAGGGCCCCCAGGGGGCCCCCAAGCAGCCCCTCTCCATTTGGGTCTGGGGGCTTTCATTGGGCGGGGAACCTGGGAGATTCATGCAAGGTTGCAGTTCGCGGCCCGAGAAGCACTCTCCGGCCAACATGCCCAACTGCAGCAACAGCTCCCAAACCGAAGGAGCCAGGACCCAAAGACCTAGCTGGCCTGAAGGGCCCCCAGGGGGCCCCCAAGCAGCCCCTCTCAATTTGGGTCTGGGGGCTTTCGTTGGGCCGGGAACCTGGGAGATTCCTGCAAGGTTGCAGTTCGCGGCCCGAGAAGCACTCTCCGGCCAACATGCCCAACTGCAGCAACAGCTCCCAAACCGAAGGAGCCAGGACCTAAAGACCTAGCTGGCCTGAAGGGCCCCCAGGGGGCCCCCAAGCAGCCCCTCTCAATTTGGGTCTGGGGGCTTTCGTTGGGCCGGGAACCTGGGAGGTACCTGCAAGGTTGCAGTTCGCGGCCGGAGAAGCACTCTCCGGCCAACATGCCCAACTGCAGCAACAGCTCCCAAACCGAAGGAGCCAGGACCCAAAGACCTAGCTGGCCTGAAGGGCCCCCAGGGGGCCCCCAAGCAGACCCTCTCCATTTGGGTCTGGGGGCTTTCGTTGGGCCGGGAACCTGGGAGGTACCTGCAAGGTTGCAGTTCGCGGCCCGAGAAGCACTCTCCGGCCAACATGCCCAACTGCAGCAACAGCTCCCAAAGCGAAGGAGCCAGGACCCAAAGACCTAGCTGGCCTGAAGGGCCCCCAGGGGGCCCCCAAGCAGCCCCTCTCAATTTGGGTCTGGGGGCTTTCGTTGGGCCGGGAACCTGGGAGAATCCTGCAAGGTTGCAGTTCGCGGCCCGAGAAGCACTCTCCGGCCAACATGCCCAACTGCAGCAACAGCTCCCAAAGCGAAGGAGCCAGGACCCAAAGACCTAGCTGGCCTGAAGGGCCCCCAGGGGGCCCCCAAGCAGCCCCTCTCCATTTGGGTCTGGGGGCTTTCGTTGGGCCGGGAACCTGGGAGGTACCTGCAAGGTTGCAGTTCGCGGCCCGAGAAGCACTCTCCGGCCAACATGCCCAACTGCAGCAACAGCTCCCAAACCGAAGGAGCCAGGACCCAAACACCTAGCTGGCCTGAAGGGCCCCCAGGGGGCCCCCAAGCAGCCCCTCTCAATTTGGGTCTGGGGGCTTTCGTTGGGCCGGGAACCTGGGAGATTCCTGCAAGGTTGCAGTTCGCGGCCCGAGAAGCACTCTCCAGCCAACATGCCCAACTGCAGCAACAGCTCCCAAACCGAAGGAGCCAGGACCCAAAGACCTAGCTGGCCTGAAGGGCCCCCAGGGGGCCCCCAAGCAGCCCCTCTCAATTTGGGTCTGGGGGCTTTCGTTGGGCCGGGAACCTGGGAGGTACCTGCAAGGTTGCAGTTCGCGGCCGGAGAAGCACTCTCCGGCCAACATGCCCAACTGCAGCAACAGCTCCCAAAGCGAAGGAGCCAGGACCCAAAGACCTAGCTGGCCTGAAGGGCCCCCAGGGGGCCCCCAAGCAGCCCCTCTCCATTTGGGTCTGGGGGCTTTCGTTGGGCCGGGAACCTGGGAGGTACCTGCAAGGTTGCAGTTCGCGGCCCGAGAAGCACTCTCCGGCCAACATGCCCAACTGCAGCAACAGCTCCCAAACCGAAGGAGCCAGGACCCAAAGACCTAGCTGCCCTGAAGGGCCCCCAGGGGGCCCCCAAGCAGCCCCTCTCAATTTGGATCTGGGGGCTTTCGTTGGGCCGGGAACCTGGGAGGTACCTCAAAGGTTGCAGTTCGCGGCCCGAGAAGCACTCTCCGGCCAACATGCCCAACTGCAGCAACAGCTCCCAAACCGAAGGAGCCAGGACCCAAAGACCTAGCTGGCCTGAAGGGCCCCCAGGGGGCCCTCAAGCAGCCCCTCTCAATTTGGGTCTGGGGGCTTTCGTTGTGCATGTATACCTGAGAGGTACCTGCAAGGTTACAATTCGCGGCCCGAGAAGCACTCTCCGGCCAACATGCCCAACTGCAGCAACAGCTCCCAAAGCGAAGGAGCCAGGACCCAAAGACCTAGCTGGCCTGAAGTGCCCCCAGGGGGTCCCCAAGCAGCCCCTCTCCATTTGGGTCTGGGGGCTTTCGTTGGGCGGGGAACCTGGGAGATTCATGCAAGGTTGCAGTTCGCGGCCCGAGAAGCACTCTCCGGCCAACATGCCCAACTGCAGCAACAGCTCCCAAAGCGAAGGAGCCAGGACCCAAAGACCTAGCTGGCCTGAAGGGCCCCCAGGGGGCCCCCAAGCAGCCCCTCTCAATTTGGGTCTGGGGGCTTTCGTTGGGCATGGAACCTGGGAGATTCCTGCAAGGTTGCAGTTCGCGGCCCGAGAAGCACTCTCCGGCCAACATGCCCAACTGCAGCAACAGCTCCCAAACCGAAGGAGCCAGGACCCAAAGACCTAGCTGGCCTGAAGGGCCCCCATGGGGCCCCCAAGGAGCTCCTCTCCATTTGGGTCTGGGGGCTTTAGTTGGGCCGGGAACCTGGGAGGTACCTGCAAGGTTGCAGTTCGCGGCCGGAGAAGCACTCTCCGGCCAACATGCCCAACTGCAGCAACAGCTCCCAAAGCGAAGGAGCCAGGACCCAAAGACCTAGCTGGCCTGAAGGGCCCCCAGGGGGCCCCCAAGCAGCCCCTCTCCATTTGGGTCTGGGGGCTTTTGTTGGGCAAGGAACCTGGGAGAATCCTGCAAGGTTGCAGTTCGAGGCCCGAGAAGCAGTCTCCGGCCAACATGCCCAACTGCAGCAACAGCTCCCAAAGCGAAGGAGCCAGGACCCAAAGACCTAGCTGGCCTGAAGGGCCCCCAGGGGGCCCCCAAGCAGCCCCTCTCAATTTGGGTCTGGGGGCTTTCGTTGGGCCGGGAACCTGGGAGATTCCTGCAAGGTTGCAGTTCGCGGCCCGAGAAGCACTCTCCGGCCAACATGCCCAACTGCAGCAACAGCTCCCAAACCGAAGGAGCCAGGACCCAAAGACCTAGCTGGCCTGAAGGGCCCCCAGGGGTTCCCCAAGGAGCTCCTCTCCATTTGGGTCTGGGGGCTTTAGTTGGGCCGGGATCCTGAGAGGTACCTGCAAGGTTGCAGTTCGCTGCCCGAGAAGCACTCTCCGGCCAACATGCCCAACTGCAGCAACAGCTCCCAAAGCGAAGGAGCCAGGACCCAAAGACCTAGCTGGCCTGAAGGGCCCCCAGGGGGCCCCCAAGCAGCCCCTCTCAATTTGGGTCTGGGGGCTTTTGTTGGGCCGGGAACCTGGGAGATACCAGCAAGGTTGCAGTTCGAGGCCGGAGAAGCACTCTCCGGCCAACATGCCCAACTGCAGCAACAGCTCCCAAAGCGAAGGAGCCAGGACCCAAAGACCTAGCTGGCCTGAAGGGCCCCCAGGGGGCCCCCAAGCAGCCCCTCTCCATTTGGGTCTGGGGGCTTTCGTTGGGCATGTATACATGGGAGATACCAGCAAGGTTGCAGTTCGCGGCCCGAGAAGCACTCTCCGGCCAACATGCCCAACTGCAGCAACAGCTCCCAAACCGAAGGAGCCAGGACCCAAAGACCTAGCTGGCCTGAAGGGCCCCCAGGGGTCCCCCAAGCAGCCCCTCTCCATTTGGGTCTGGGGGCTTTCGTTGGGCGGGGAACCTGGGAGATTCCTGCAATGTTGCAGTTCGCGGCCCGAGAAGCACTCTCCGGCCAACATGCCCAACTGCAGCAACAGCTCCCAAAGCGAAGGAGCCAGGACACAAAGACCTAGCTGGCCTGAAGGGCCCCCAGGGGGCCCCCAAGCAGCCCCTCTCCATTTGGGTCTGGGGGCTTTCGTTGGGCATGTATACATGGGAGATACCAGCAAGGTTGCAGTTCGCGGCCCGAGAAGCACTCTCCGGCCAACATGCCCAACTGCAGCAACAGCTCCCAAACCGAAGGAGCCAGGACCCAAAGACCTAGCTGGCCTGAAGGGCCCCCAGGGGGCCCCCAAGCAGCCCCTCTCCATTTGGGTCTGGGGGCTTTTGTTGGGCCGGGAACCTGGGAGATTCCTGCAAGGTTGCAGTTCGCGGCCCGAGAAGCACTCTCCGGCCAACATGCCCAACTGCAGCAACAGCTCCCAAACCGAAGGAGCCAGGACCCAAAGACCTAGCTGGCCTGAAGGGCCCCCAGGGGGCCCCCAAGCAGCCCCTCTCAATTTGGGTCTGGGGGCTTTCGTTGGGCCGGGAACCTGGGAGTATCCTGCAAGGTTGCAGTTCGCGGCCCGAGAAGCACTCTCCGGCCAACATGCCCAACTGCAGCAACAGCTCCCAAAGCGAAGGAGCCAGGACCCAAAGACCTAGCTGGCCTGAAGGGCCCCCAGGGGGCCCCCAAGCAGCCCCTCTCCATTTGGGTCTGGGGGCTTTCGTTGGGCCGGGAACCTGGGAGGTACCTGCAAGGTTGCAGTTGGCGGCCCGAGAAGCACTCTCCGGCCAACATGCCCAACTGCAGCAACAGCTCCCAAAGCGAAGGAGCCAGGACCCAAAGACCTAGCTGGCCTGAAGGGCCCCCAGGGGGCCCCCAAGCAGCCCCTCTCAATTTGGGTCTGGGGGCTTTCGTTGGGCCGGGAACCTGGGAGAATCCTGCAAGGTTGCAGTTCGCGGCCCGAGAAGCACTCTCCGGCCAACATGCCCAACTGCAGCAACAGCTCCCAAAGCGAAGGAGCCAGGACCCAAAGACCTAGCTGGCCTGAAGGGCCCCCAGGGGGCCCCCAAGCAGCCCCTCTCAATTTGGGTCTGGGGGCTTTTGTTGGGCCGGGAACCTGGGAGATTCCTGCAAGGTTGCAGTTCGAGGCCCGAGAAGCACTCTCCGGCCAACATGCCCAACTGCAGCAACAGCTCCCAAACCGAATGAGCCAGGACACAAAGACCTAGCTGGCCTGAAGGGCCCCCAGGGGGCCCCCAAGCAGCCCCTCTCCATTTGGGTCTGGGGGCTTTCGTTGGGCATGTATACCTGAGAGGTACCTGCAAGGTTACAGTTCGCGGCCCGAGAAGCACTCTCCGGCCAACATGCCCAACTGCAGCAACAGCTCCCAAAGCGAAGGAGCCAGGACCCAAAGACCTAGCTGGCCTGAAGGGCCCCCAGAAGGCCACCAACCAGCCCCTCTCAATTTGGGTCTGGGGGCTTTCGTTGGGCCGGTAACCCGGGAGATTCCTGCAAGGTTGCAGTTCGCGGCCGGAGAAGCACTCTCCGGCCAACATGCCCAACTGCAGCAACAGCTCCCAAACCGAAGGAGCCAGGACCCAAAGACCTAGCTGGCCTGAAGGGCCCCCAGGAGGCCCCCAAGCAGCCCCTCTCCATTTGGGTCTGGGGGCTTTCGTCGGGCATGTATACATGGGAGATACCAGCAAGGTTGCAGTTCGCGGCCCGAGAAGCACTCTCCGGCCAACATGCCCAACTGCAGCAACAGCTCCCAAACCGAAGGAGCCAGGACCCAAAGACCTAGCTGGCCTGAAGGGCCCCCAGGGGGCCCCCAAGCAGCCCCTCTCCATTTGGGTCTGGGGGCTTTCGTTGGGCGGGGAACCTGGGAGATTCCTGCAAGGTTGCAGTTCGCGGCCCGAGAAGCACTCTCCGGCCAACATGCCCAACTGCAGCAACAGCTCCCAAACTGAAGGAGCCAGGACCCAAAGACCTAGCTGGCCTGAAGGGCCCCCAGGGGGCCCCCAAGCAGCCCCTCTCCATTTGGGTCTGGGGGCTTTCGTTGGGCGGGGAACCTGGGAGATTCCTGCAAGGTTGCAGTTCGAGGCCCGAGAAGCACTCTCCGGCCAACATGCCCAACTGCAGCAACAGCTCCCAAACCGAAGGAGCCAGGACCCAAAGACCTAGCTGGCCTGAAGGGCCCCCAGGGGGCCCCCAAGCAGCCCCTCTCCATTTGGGTCTGGGGGCTTTCGTTGGGCGGGGAACCTGGGAGATTCCTGCAAGGTTGCAGTTCGCGGCCCGAGAAGCACTCTCCGGCCAACATGCCCAACTGCAGCAACAGCTCCCAAACCGAAGGAGCCAGGACCCAAAGACCTAGCTGGCCTGAAGGGCCCCCAGGGGGCCCCCAAGCAGCCCCTCTCCATTTGGGTCTGGGGGCTTTTGTTTGGCCGGGAACCTGGGAGAATCCTGCAAGGTTGCAGTTCGCGGCCCGAGAAGCACCATCCGGCCAACATGCCCAACTGCAGCAACAGCTCCCAAAGCGAAGGAGCCAGGACCCAAAGACCTAGCTGGCCTGAAGGGCCCCCAGGGGGCCCCCAAGCAGCCCCTCTCCATTTGGGTCTGGGGGCTTTCGTTGGGCCGGGAACCTGGGAGGTACCTGCAAGGTTGCAGTTCGCGGCCGGAGAAGCACTCTCCGGCCAACATGCCCAACTGCAGCAACAGCTCCCAAACCGAAGGAGCCAGGACCCAAAGACCTAGCTGGCCTGAAGGGCCCCCAGGGGGGCCCCAAGGAGCTCCTCTCCATTTGGGTCTGGGGGCTTTCGTTGGGCCGGGAACCTGGGAGGTACCTGCAAGGTTGCAGTTCGCGGCCCGAGAAGCACTCTCCGGCCAACATGCCCAACTGCAGCAACAGCTCCCAAACCGAAGGAGCCAGGACCCAAAGACCTAGCTGGTCTGAAGGGCCCCCAGGGGGCCCCCAAGCAGCCCCTCTCCATTTGGGTCTGGGGGCTTTTGTTGGGCCGGGAACCTGGGAGAATCCTGCAAGGTTGCAGTTCGCGGCCCGAGAAGCACTCTCCGGCCAACATGCCCAACTGCAGCAACAGCTCCCAAAGCGAAGGAGCCAGGACCCAAAGACCTAGCTGGCCTGAAGGGCCCCCAGGGGGCCCCCAAGCAGCCCCTCTCAATTTGGGTCTGGGGGCTTTCGTTGGGCCGGGAACCTGGGAGGTACCTGCAAGGTTGCAGTTGGCGGCCCGAGAAGCACTCTCCGGCCAACATGCCCAACTGCAGCAACAGCTCCCAAACCGAAGGAGCCAGGACCCAAAGACCTAGCTGGCCTGAAGGGCCCCCAGGGGGCCCCCAAGCAGCCCCTCTCCATTTGGGTCTGGGGGCTTTCGTTGGGCCGGGAACCTGGGAGGTACCTGCAAGGTTGCAGTTCGCGGCCCGAGAAGCACTCTCCGGCCAACATGCCCAACTGCAGCAACAGCTCCCAAACCGAAGGAGCCAGGACCCAAAGACCTAGCTGGCCTGAAGGGCCCCCAGGGGGCCCCCAAGCAGCCCCTCTCAATTTGGGTCTGGGGGCTTTTGTTGGGCCGGGAACCTGGGAGATTCCTGCAAGGTTGCAGTTCGAGGCCCGAGAAGCACTCTCCGGCCAACATGCCCAACTGCAGCAACAGCTCCCAAACCGAATGAGCCAGGACACAAAGACCTAGCTGGCCTGAAGGGCCCCCAGGGGGCCCCCAAGCAGCCCCTCTCAATTTGGGTCTGGGGGCTTTCGTTGGGCATGTATACCTGAGAGGTACCTGCAAGGTTACAGTTCGCGGCCCGAGAAGCACTCTCCGGCCAACATGCCCAACTGCAGCAACAGCTCCCAAAGCGAAGGAGCCAGGACCCAAAGACCTAGCTGGCCTGAAGGGCCCGCAGAAGGCCACCAAGCAGCCCCTCTCAATTTGGGTCTGGGGGCTTTCGTTGGGCCGGGAACCCGGGAGGTACCTGCAAGGTTGCAGTTCGCGGCCGGAGAAGCACTCTCCGGCCAACATGCCCAACTGCAGCAACAGCTCCCAAACCGAAGGAGCCAGGACCCAAAGACCTAGCTGGCCTGAAGGGCCCCCAGGGGTCCCCCAAGCAGCCCCTCTCCATTTGGGTCTGGGGGCTTTCTTTAGGCTGAGAACCTGGGAGATACCAGCAAGGTTGCAGTTCGCGGACCGAGAAGCACTCTCCGGCCAACATGCCCAATATCCAGCAACAGCTCCCAAAGCGAAGGAGCCAGGACCCAAAGACCTAGCTGGCCTGAAGGGCCCCCAGGGGGCCCCCAAGCAGCCCCTCTCCATTTGGGTCTGGGGGCTTTCGTTGGGCCGGGAACCTGGGAGGTACCTGCAAGGTTGCAGTTCGCGGCCCGAGAAGCACTCTCCGGCCAACATGCCCAACTGCAGCAACAGCTCCCAAACCGAAGGAGCCAGGACCCAAAGACCTAGCTGGCCTGAAGGGCCCCCAGGGGGCCCCCAAGCAGCCCCTCTCCATTTGGGTCTGGGGGCTTTCGTTGGGCGGGGAACCTGGGAGATTCCTGCAAGGTTGCAGTTCGCGGCCCGAGAAGCACTCTCCGGCCAACATGCCCAACTGCAGCAACAGCTCCCAAACCGAATGAGCCAGGACCCAAAGACCTAGCTGGCCTGAAGGGCCCCCAGGGGGCCCCCAAGCAGCCCCTCTCCATTTGGGTCTGGGGGCTTTCGTTGGGCATGTATACATGGGAGATACCAGCAAGGTTGCAGTTCGCGGCCCGAGAAGCACTCTCCGGCCAACATGCCCAACTGCAGCAACAGCTCCCAAACCGAAGGAGCCAGGACCCAAAGACCTAGCTGGCCTGAAGGGCCCCCAGGGGGCCCCCAAGCAGCCCCTCTCCATTTGGGTCTGGGGGCTTTCGTTGGGCGGGGAACCTGGGAGATTCCTGCAAGGTTGCAGTTCGCGGCCCGAGAAGCACTCTCCGGCCAACATGCCCAACTGCAGCAACAGCTCCCAAACCGAAGGAGCCAGGACCCAAAGACCTAGCTGGCCTGAAGGGCCCCCAGGGGGCCCCCAAGCAGCCCCTCTCAATTTGGGTCTGGGGGCTTTCGTTGGGCCGGGAACCTGGGAGAATCCTGCAAGGTTGCAGTTCGCGGCCCGAGAAGCACTCTCCGGCCAACATGCCCAACTGCAGCAACAGCTCCCAAACCGAAGGAGCCAGGACCCAAAGACCTAGCTGGCCTGAAGGGCCCCCAGGGGGCCCCCAAGCAGCCCCTCTCCATTTGGGTCTGGGGGCTTTCGTTGGGCCGGGAACCTGGGAGGTACCTGCAAGGTTGCAGTTCGCGGCCCGAGAAGCAGTCTCCGGCCAACATGCCCAACTGCAGCAACAGCTCCCAAAGCGAAGGAGCCAGGACCCAAAGACCTAGCTGGCCTGAAGGGCCCGCAGAAGGCCACCAAGCAGCCCCTCTCAATTTGGGTCTGGGGGCTTTCGTTGGGCCGGGAACCTGGGAGGTACCTGCAAGGTTGCAGTTCGCGGCCGGAGAAGCACTCTCCGGCCAACATGCCCAACTGCAGCAACAGCTCCCAAACCGAAGGAGCCAGGACCCAAAGACCTAGCTGGCCTGAAGGGCCCCCAGGGGTCCCCCAAGCAGCCCCTCTCCATTTGGGTCTGGGGGCTTTCTTTAGGCTGAGAACCTGGGAGATACCAGCAAGGTTGCAGTTCGCGGCCCGAGAAGCACTCTCCGGCCAACATGCCCAATATCCAGCAACAGCTCCCAAAGCGAAGGAGCCAGGACCCAAAGACCTAGCTGGCCTGAAGGGCCCCCAGGGGGCCCCCAAGCAGCCCCTCTCCATTTGGGTCTGGGGGCTTTCGTTGGGCCGGGAACCTGGGAGGTACCTGCAAGGTTGCAGTTCGCGGCCCGAGAAGCACTCTCCGGCCAACATGCCCAACTGCAGCAACAGCTCCCAAACCGAAGGAGCCAGGACCCAAAGACCTAGCTGGCCTGAAGGGCCCCCAGGGGGCCCCCAAGCAGCCCCTCTCCATTTGGGTCTGGGGGCTTTCGTTGGGCGGGGATCCTGGGAGATTCCTGCAAGGTTGCAGTTCGCGGCCCGAGAAGCACTCTCCGGCCAACATGCCCAACTGCAGCAACAGCTCCCAAACCGAATGAGCCAGGACCCAAAGACCGGCCAACATGCCCAACTGCAGCAACAGCTCCCAAACCGAATGAGCCAGGACCCCAAGCAGGGCTTTCGTTGGGCATGTATACATGGGAGATACCAGCAAGGTTGCAGTTCGCGGCCCGAGAAGCACTCTCCGGCCAACATGCCCAACTGCAGCAACAGCTCCCAAACCGAAGGAGCCAGGACCCAAAGACCTAGCTGGCCTGAAGGGCCCCCAGGGGGCCCCCAAGCAGCCCCTCTCCATTTGGGTCTGGGGGCTTTCGTTGGGCGGGGAACCTGGGAGATTCCTGCAAGGTTGCAGTTCGCGGCCCGAGAAGCACTCTCCGGCCAACATGCCCAACTGCAGCAACAGCTCCCAAACCGAAGGAGCCAGGACCCAAAGACCTAGCTGGCCTGAAGGGCCCCCAGGGGGCCCCCAAGCAGCCCCTCTCAATTTGGGTCTGGGGGCTTTCGTTGGGCCGGGAACCTGGGAGAATCCTGCAAGGTTGCAGTTCGCGGCCCGAGAAGCACTCTCCGGCCAACATGCCCAACTGCAGCAACAGCTCCCAAACCGAAGGAGCCAGGACCCAAAGACCTAGCTGGCCTGAAGGGCCCCCAGGGGGCCCCCAAGCAGCCCCTCTCCATTTGGGTCTGGGGGCTTTCGTTGGGCCGGGAACCTGGGAGGTACCTGCAAGGTTGCAGTTCGCGGCCCGAGAAGCAGTCTCCGGCCAACATGCCCAACTGCAGCAACAGCTCCCAAAGCGAAGGAGCCAGGACCCAAAGACCTAGCTGGCCTGAAGGGCCCCCAGGGGGGCCCAAATGAGCTCCTCTCCATTTGGGTCTGGGGGCTTTCGTTGGGCCGGGAACCTGGGAGGTACCTGCAAGGTTGCAGTTCGCGGCCCGAGAAGCACTCTCCGGCCAACATGCCCAACTGCAGCAACAGCTCCCAAACCGAAGGAGCCAGGACCCAAAGACCTAGCTGGCCTGAAGGGCCCCCAGGGGGCCCCCAAGCAGCCCCTCTCAATTTGGGTCTGGGGGCTTTTGTTGGGCCGGGAACCTGGGAGAATCCTGCAAGGTTGCAGTTCGCGGCCCGAGAAGCACTCTCCGGCCAACATGCCCAACTGCAGCAACAGCTCCCAAAGCGAAGGAGCCAGGACCCAAAGACCTAGCTGGCCTGAAGGGCCCCCAGGGGGCCCCCAAGCAGCCCCTCTCAATTTGGGTCTGGGGGCTTTCGTTGGGCCGGGAACCTGGGAGGTACCTGCAAGGTTGCAGTTGGCGGCCCGAGAAGCACTCTCCGGCCAACATGCCCAACTGCAGCAACAGCTCCCAAACCGAAGGAGCCAGGACCCAAAGACCTAGCTGGCCTGAAGGGCCCCCAGGGGGCCCCCAAGCAGCCCCTCTCCATTTGGGTCTGGGGGCTTTCGTTGGGCCGGGAACCTGGGAGGTACCTGCAAGGTTGCAGTTCGCGGCCCGAGAAGCACTCTCCGGCCAACATGCCCAACTGCAGCAACAGCTCCCAAAGCGAAGGAGCCAGGACCCAAAGACCTAGCTGGCCTGAAGGGCCCCCAGGGGGCCCCCAAGCAGCCCCTCTCAATTTGGGTCTGGGGGCTTTCGTTGGGCCGGGAACCTGGGAGGTACCTGCAAGGTTGCAGTTCGCGGCCCGAGAAGCACTCTCCGGCCAACATGCCCAACTGCAGCAACAGCTCCCAAACCGAAGGAGCCAGGACCCAAAGACCTAGCTGGCCTGAAGGGCCCCCAGGGGGGACCCAAGGATCTCCTCTCCATTTGGGTCTGGGGGCTTTCGTTGGGCCGGGAACCTGGGAGGTACCTGCAAGGTTGCAGTTCGCGGCCCGAGAAGCACTCTCCGGCCAACATGCCCAACTGCAGCAACAGCTCCCAAACCGAAGGAGCCAGGACCCAAAGACCTAGCTGGCCTGAAGGGCCCCCAGGGGGCCCCCAAGCAGCCCCTCTCAATTTGGGTCTGGGGGCTTTTGTTGGGCCGGGAACCTGGGAGAATCCTGCAAGGTTGCAGTTCGCGGCCCGAGAAGCACTCTCCGGCCAACATGCCCAACTGCAGCAACAGCTCCCAAACCGAAGGAGCCAGGACCCAAAGACCTAGCTGGCCTGAAGGGCCCCCAGGGGGCCCCCAAGCAGCCCCTCTCAATTTGGGTCTGGGGGCTTTCGTTGGGCCGGGAACCTGGGAGGTACCTGCAAGGTTGCAGTTCGAGGCCCAAGAAGCACTCTCCGGCCAACATGCCCAACTGCAGCAACAGCTCCCAAACCGAATGAGCCAGGACACAAAGACCTAGCTGGCCTGAAGGGCCCCCAGGGGGCCCCCAAGCAGCCCCTCTCAATTTGGGTCTGGGGGCTTTCGTTGGGCATGTATACCTGAGAGGTACCTGCAAGGTTACAGTTCGCGGCCCGAGAAGCACTCTCCGGCCAACATGCCCAACTGCAGCAACAGCTCCCAAACCGAAGGAGCCAGGACACAAAGACCTAGCTGGCCTGAAGGGCCCCCAGGAGGCCCCCAAGCAGCCCCTCTCCATTTGGGTCTGGGGGCTTTCGTTGGGCGGGGAACCTGGGAGATTCCTGCAAGGTTGCAGTTCGCGGCCCGAGAAGCACTCTCCGGCCAACATGCCCAACTGCAGCAACAGCTCCCAAACCGAAGGAGCCAGGACCCAAAGACCTAGCTGGCCTGAAGGGCCCCCAGGGGGCCCCCAAGCAGCCCCTCTCAATTTGGGTCTGGGGGCTTTCGTTGGTCCGGGAACCTGGGAGAATCCTGCAAGGTTGCAGTTCGCGGCCCGAGAAGCACTCTCCGGCCAACATGCCCAACTGCAGCAACAGCTCCCAAACCGAAGGAGCCAGGACCCAAAGACCTAGCTGGCCTGAAGGGCCCCCAGGGGGCCCCCAAGCAGCCCCTCTCCATTTGGGTCTGGGGGCTTTCGTTGGGCCGGGAACCTGGGAGGTACCTGCAAGGTTGCAGTTCGCGGCCCGAGAAGCACTCTCCGGCCAACATGCCCAACTGCAGCAACAGCTCCCAAACCGAAGGAGCCAGGACCCAAAGACCTAGCTGGCCTGAAGGGCCCCCAGGGGGGCCCCAAGGATCTCCTCTCCATTTGGGTCTGGGGGCTTTCGTTGGGCCGGGAACCTGGGAGGTACCTGCAAGGTTGCAGTTCGCGGCCCGAGAAGCACTCTCCGGCCAACATGCCCAACTGCAGCAACAGCTCCCAAACCGAAGGAGCCAGGACCCAAAGACCTAGCTGGCCTGAAGGGCCCCCAGGGGGCCCCCAAGCAGCCCCTCTCAATTTGGGTCTGGGGGCTTTCGTTGGGCCGGGAACCTGGGAGGTACCTGCAAGGTTGCAGTTCGCGGCCCGAGAAGCACTCTCCGGCCAACATGCCCAACTGCAGCAACAGCTCCCAAACCGAAGGAGCCAGGACCCAAAGACCTAGCTGGCCTGAAGGGCCCCCAGGGGGCCCCCAAGCAGCCCCTCTCCATTTGGGTCTGGGGGCTTTCGTTGGGCCGGGAACCTGGGAGGTACCTGCAAGGTTGCAGTTCGCGGCCCGAGAAGCACTCTCCGGCCAACATGCCCAACTGCAGCAACAGCTCCCAAACCGAAGGAGCCAGGACCCAAAGACCTAGCTGGCCTGAAGGGCCCCCAGGGGGGCCCCAAGGAGCTCCTCTCCATTTGGGTCTGGGGGCTTTCGTTGGGCCGGGAACCTGGGAGGTACCTGCAAGGTTGCAGTTCGCGGCCCGAGAAGCACTCTCCGGCCAACATGCCCAACTGCAGCAACAGCTCCCAAACCGAAGGAGCCAGGACCCAAAGACCTAGCTGGTCTGAAGGGCCCCCAGGGGGCCCCCAAGCAGCCCCTCTCAATTTGGGTCTGGGGGCTTTTGTTGGGCCGGGAACCTGGGAGAATCCTGCAAGGTTGCAGTTCGCGGCTCGAGAAGCACTCTCCGGCCAACATGCCCAACTGCAGCAACAGCTCCCAAAGCGAAGGAGCCAGGACCCAAAGACCTAGCTGGCCTGAAGGGCCCCCAGGGGGCCCCCAAGCAGCCCCTCTCAATTTGGGTCTGGGGGCTTTCGTTGGGCCGGGAACCTGGGAGGTACCTGCAAGGTTGCAGTTGGCGGCCCGAGAAGCACTCTCCGGCCAACATGCCCAACTGCAGCAACAGCTCCCAAACCGAAGGAGCCAGGACCCAAAGACCTAGCTGGCCTGAAGGGCCCCCAGGGGGCCCCCAAGCAGCCCCTCTCCATTTGGGTCTGGGGGCTTTCGTTGGGCCGGGAACCTGGGAGAATCCTGCAAGGTTGCAGTTCGCGGCCCGAGAAGCACTCTCCGGCCAACATGCCCAACTGCAGCAACAGCTCCCAAACCGAAGGAGCCAGGACCCAAAGACCTAGCTGGCCTGAAGGGCCCCCAGGGGGCCCCCAAGCAGCCCCTCTCAATTTGGGTCTGGGGGCTTTTGTTGGGCCGGGAACCTGGGAGATTCCTGCAAGGTTGCAGTTCGAGGCCCGAGAAGCACTCTCCGGCCAACATGCCCAACTGCAGCAACAGCTCCCAAACCGAAGGAGCCAGGACACAAAGACCTAGCTGGCCTGAAGGGCCCCCAGGGGGCCCCCAAGCAGCCCCTCTCAATTTGGGTCTGGGGGCTTTCGTTGGGCATGTATACCTGAGAGGTACCTGCAAGGTTACAGTTCGCGGCCCGAGAAGCACTCTCCGGCCAACATGCCCAACTGCAGCAACAGCTCCCAAAGCGAAGGAGCCAGGACCCAAAGACCTAGCTGGCCTGAAGGGCCCGCAGAAGGCCACCAAGCAGCCCCTCTCAATTTGGGTCTGGGGGCTTTCGTTGGGCCGGGAACCCGGGAGATTCCTGCAAGGTTGCAGTTCGCGGCCGGAGAAGCACTCTCCGGCCAACATGCCCAACTGCAGCAACAGCTCCCAAACCGAAGGAGCCAGGACCCAAAGACCTAGCTGGCCTGAAGGGCCCCCAGGGGGCCCCCAAGCAGCCCCTCTCCATTTGGGTCTGGGGGCTTTCGTTGGGCCGGGAACCTGGGAGAATCCTGCAAGGTTGCAGTTCGCGGCCCGAGAAGCACTCTCCGGCCAACATGCCCAACTGCAGCAACAGCTCCCAAAGCGAAGGAGCCAGGACCCAAAGACCTAGCTGGCCTGAAGGGCCCCCAGGGGGCCCCCAAGCAGCCCCTCTCCATTTGGGTCTGGGGGCTTTCGTTGGGCCGGGAACCTGGGAGGTACCTGAAAGGTTGCAGTTCGCGGCCCGAGAAGCACTCTCCGGCCAACATGCCCAACTGCAGCAACAGCTCCCAAAGCGAAGGAGCCAGGACCCAAAGACCTAGCTGGCCTGAAGTGCCCCCAGGGGGGCCCCAAGGAGCTCCTCTCCATTTGGGTCTGGGGGCTTTCGTTGGGCCGGGAACCTGGGAGGTACCTGCAAGGTTGCAGTTCGCGGCCCGAGAAGCACTCTCCGGCCAACATGCCCAACTGCAGCAACAGCTCCCAAACCGAAGGAGCCAGGACCCAAAGACCTAGCTGGCCTGAAGGGCCCCCAGGGGGCCCCCAAGCAGCCCCTCTCAATTTGGGTCTGGGGGCTTTTGTTGGGCCGGGAACCTGGGAGAATCCTGCAAGGTTGCAGTTCGCGGCTCGAGAAGCACTCTCCGGCCAACATGCCCAACTGCAGCAACAGCTCCCAAAGCGAAGGAGCCAGGACCCAAAGACCTAGCTGGCCTGAAGGGCCCCCAGGGGGCCCCCAAGCAGCCCCTCTCAATTTGGGTCTGGGGGCTTTCGTTGGGCCGGGAACCTGGGAGGTACCTGCAAGGTTGCAGTTCGCGGCCCGAGAAGCACTCTCCGGCCAACATGCCCAACTGCAGCAACAGCTCCCAAACCGAAGGAGCCAGGACCCAAAGACCTAGCTGGCCTGAAGGGCCCCCAGGGGGGCCCCAAGGAGCTCCTCTCCATTTGGGTCTGGGGGCTTTCGTTGGGCCGGGAACCTGGGAGGTACCTGCAAGGTTGCAGTTCGCGGCCCGAGAAGCACTCTCCGGCCAACATGCCCAACTGCAGCAACAGCTCCCAAAGCGAAGGAGCCAGGACCCAAAGACCTAGCTGGCCTGAAGGGCCCCCAGGGGGCCCCCAAGCAGCCCCTCTCAATTTGGGTCTGGGGGCTTTCGTTGGGCCGGGAACCTGGGAGAATCCTGCAAGGTTGCAGTTCGCGGCCCGAGAAGCACTCTCCGGCCAACATGCCCAACTGCAGCAACAGCTCCCAAACCGAAGGAGCCAGGACCCAAACACCTAGCTGGCCTGAAGGGCCCCCAGGGGGCCCCCAAGCAGCCCCTCTCCATTTGGGTCTGGGGGCTTTCGTTGGGCCGGGAACCTGGGAGGTACCTGCAAGGTTGCAGTTCGCGGCCCGAGAAGCAGTCTCCGGCCAACATGCCCAACTGCAGCAACAGCTCCCAAAGCGAAGGAGCCAGGACCCAAAGACCTAGCTGGCCTGAAGGGCCCCCAGGGGGGCCCCAAGGAGCTCCTCTCCATTTGGGTCTGGGGGCTTTCGTTGGGCCGGGAACCTGGGAGGTACCTGCAAGGTTGCAGTTCGCGGCCCGAGAAGCACTCTCCGGCCAACATGCCCAACTGCAGCAACAGCTCCCAAACCGAAGGAGCCAGGACCCAAAGACCTAGCTGGTCTGAAGGGCCCCCAGGGGGCCCCCAAGCAGCCCCTCTCAATTTGGGTCTGGGGGCTTTTGTTGGGCCGGGAACCTGGGAGAATCCTGCAAGGTTGCAGTTCGCGGCTCGAGAAGCACTCTCCGGCCAACATGCCCAACTGCAGCAACAGCTCCCAAAGCGAAGGAGCCAGGACCCAAAGACCTAGCTGGCCTGAAGGGCCCCCAGGGGGCCCCCAAGCAGCCCCTCTCCATTTGGGTCTGGGGGCTTTCGTTGGGCCGGGAACCTGGGAGGTACCTGCAAGGTTGCAGTTGGCGGCCCGAGAAGCACTCTCCGGCCAACATGCCCAACTGCAGCAACAGCTCCCAAAGCGAAGGAGCCAGGACCCAAAGACCTAGCTGGCCTGAAGGGCCCCCAGGGGGCCCCCAAGCAGCCCCTCTCCATTTGGGTCTGGGGGCTTTCGTTGGGCCGGGAACCTGGGAGAATCCTGCAAGGTTGCAGTTCGCGGCCCGAGAAGCACTCTCCGGCCAACATGCCCAACTGCAGCAACAGCTCCCAAACCGAAGGAGCCAGGACCCAAAGACCTAGCTGGCCTGAAGGGCCCCCAGGGGGCCCCCAAGCAGCCCCTCTCAATTTGGGTCTGGGGGCTTTTGTTGGGCCGGGAACCTGGGAGATTCCTGCAAGGTTGCAGTTCGAGGCCCGAGAAGCACTCTCCGGCCAACATGCCCAACTGCAGCAACAGCTCCCAAACCGAAGGAGCCAGGACACAAAGACCTAGCTGGCCTGAAGGGCCCCCAGGGGGCCCCCAAGCAGCCCCTCTCCATTTGGGTCTGGGGCCTTTCGTTGGGCATGTATACCTGAGAGGTACCTGCAAGGTTACAGTTCGCGGCCCGAGAAGCACTCTCCGGCCAACATGCCCAACTGCAGCAACAGCTCCCAAAGCGAAGGAGCCAGGACCCAAAGACCTAGCTGGCCTGAAGGGCCCGCAGAAGGCCACCAAGCAGCCCCTCTCAATTTGGGTCTGGGGGCTTTCGTTGGGCCGGGAACCCGGGAGATTCCTGCAAGGTTGCAGTTCGCGGCCGGAGAAGCACTCTCCGGCCAACATGCCCAACTGCAGCAACAGCTCCCAAACCGAAGGAGCCAGGACCCAAAGACCTAGCTGGCCTGAAGGGCCCCCAGGGGGCCCCCAAGCAGCCCCTCTCCATTTGGGTCTGGGGGCTTTCTTTAGGCTGAGAACCTGGGAGATTCCTGCAAGGTTGCAGTTCGCGGCCCGAGAAGCACTCTCCGGCCAACATGCCCAACTGCAGCAACAGCTCCCAAACCGAAGGAGCCAGGACCCAAAGACCTAGCTGGCCTGAAGGGCCCCCAGGGGGCCCCCAAGCAGCCCCTCTCAATTTGGGTCTGGGGGCTTTCGTTGGGCCGGGAACCTGGGAGAATCCTGCAAGGTTGCAGTTCGCGGCCCGAGAAGCACTCTCCGGCCAACATGCCCAACTGCAGCAACAGCTCCCAAAGCGAAGGAGCCAGGACCCAAAGACCTAGCTGGCCTGAAGGGCCCCCAGGGGGCCCCCAAGCAGCCCCTCTCCATTTGGGTCTGGGGGCTTTCGTTGGGCCGGGAACCTGGGAGGTACCTGCAAGGTTGCAGTTCGCGGCCCGAGAAGCACTCTCCGGCCAACATGCCCAACTGCAGCAACAGCTCCCAAACCGAAGGAGCCAGGACCCAAAGACCTAGCTGGCCTGAAGGGCCCCCAGGGGGGCCCCAAGGAGCTCCTCTCCATGTGGGTCTGGGGGCTTTCGTTGGGCCGGGAACCTGGGAGGTACCTGAAAGGTTGCAGTTCGCGGCCCGAGAAGCACTCTCCGGCCAACATGCCCAACTGCAGCAACAGCTCCCAAACCGAAGGAGCCAGGACCCAAAGACCTAGCTGGCCTGAAGGGCCCCCAGGGGGCCCCCAAGCAGCCCCTCTCAATTTGGGTCTGGGGGCTTTCGTTGGGCCGGGAACCTGGGAGAATCCTGCAAGGTTGCAGTTCGCGGCCCGAGAAGCACTCTCCGGCCAACATGCCCAACTGCAGCAACAGCTCCCAAACCGAAGGAGCCAGGACCCAAACACCTAGCTGGCCTGAAGGGCCCCCAGGGGGCCCCCAAGCAGCCCCTCTCCATTTGGGTCTGGGGGCTTTCGTTGGGCCGGGAACCTGGGAGGTACCTGCAAGGTTGCAGTTCGCGGCCCGAGAAGCACTCTCCGGCCAACATGCCCAACTGCAGCAACAGCTCCCAAAGCGAAGGAGCCAGGACCCAAAGACCTAGCTGGCCTGAAGGGCCCCCAGGGGGGCCCCAAGGAGCTCCTCTCCATTTGGGTCTGGGGGCTTTCGTTGGGCCGGGAACCTGGGAGAATCCTGCAAGGTTGCAGTTCGCGGCCCGAGAAGCACTCTCCGGCCAACATGCCCAACTGCAGCAACAGCTCCCAAACCGAAGGAGCCAGGACCCAAAGACCTAGCTGGCCTGAAGGGCCCCCAGGGGGCCCCCAAGCAGCCCCTCTCAATTTGGGTCTGGGGGCTTTCGTTGGGCATGTATACCTGAGAGGTACCTGCAAGGTTACAGTTCGCGGCCCGAGAAGCACTCTCCGGCCAACATGCCCAACTGCAGCAACAGCTCCCAAAGCGAAGGAGCCAGGACCCAAAGACCTAGCTGGCCTGAAGGGCCCCCAGGGGGCCCCCAAGCAGCCCCTCTCAATTTGGGTCTGGGGGCTTTCGTTGGGCCGGGAACCTGGGAGGTACCTGCAAGGTTGCAGTTCGCAGCCCGAGAAGCACTCTCCGGCCAACATGCCCAACTGCAGCAACAGCTCCCAAACCGAAGGAGCCAGGACCCAAAGACCTAGCTGGCCTGAAGGGCCCCCAGGGGGGCCCCAAGGAGCTCCTCTCCATTTGGGTCTGGGGGCTTTCGTTGGGCCGGGAACCTGGGAGGTACCTGCAAGGTTGCAGTTCGCGGCCCGAGAAGCACTCTCCGGCCAACATGCCCAACTGCAGCAACAGCTCCCAAACCGAAGGAGCCAGGACCCAAAGACCTAGCTGGCCTGAAGGGCCCCCAGGGGGCCCCCAAGCAGCCCCTCTCAATTTGGGTCTGGGGGCTTTCGTTGGGCCGGGAACCTGGGAGAATCCTGCAAGGTTGCAGTTCGCGGCCCGAGAAGCACTCTCCGGCCAACATGCCCAACTGCAGCAACAGCTCCCAAACCGAAGGAGCCAGGACCCAAACACCTAGCTGGCCTGAAGGGCCCCCAGGGGGCCCCCAAGCAGCCCCTCTCCATTTGGGTCTGGGGGCTTTCGTTGGGCCGGGAACCTGGGAGGTACCTGCAAGGTTGCAGTTCGCGGCCCGAGAAGCACTCTCCGGCCAACATGCCCAACTGCAGCAACAGCTCCCAAACCGAAGGAGCCAGGACCCAAACACCTAGCTGGCCTGAAGGGCCCCCAGGGGGCCCCCAAGCAGCCCCTCTCCATTTGGGTCTGGGGGCTTTCGTTGGGCCGGGAACCTGGGAGGTACCTGCAAGGTTGCAGTTCGCGGCCCGAGAAGCAGTCTCCGGCCAACATGCCCAACTGCAGCAACAGCTCCCAAAGCGAAGGAGCCAGGACCCAAAGACCTAGCTGGCCTGAAGGGCCCCCAGGGGGCCCCCAAGCAGCCCCTCTCAATTTGGGTCTGGGGGCTTTCGTTGGGCCGGGAACCTGGGAGGTACCTGCAAGGTTGCAGTTGGCGGCCCGAGAAGCACTCTCCGGCCAACATGCCCAACTGCAGCAACAGCTCCCAAAGCGAAGGAGCCAGGACCCAAAGACCTAGCTGGCCTGAAGGGCCCCCAGGGGGCCCCCAAGCAGCCCCTCTCCATTTGGGTCTGGGGGCTTTCGTTGGGCCGGGAACCTGGGAGAATCCTGCAAGGTTGCAGTTCGCGGCCCGAGAAGCACTCTCCGGCCAACATGCCCAACTGCAGCAACAGCTCCCAAACCGAAGGAGCCAGGACCCAAAGACCTAGCTGGCCTGAAGGGCCCCCAGGGGGCCCCCAAGCAGCCCCTCTCAATTTGGGTCTGGGGGCTTTTGTTGGGCCGGGAACCTGGGAGATTCCTGCAAGGTTGCAGTTCGAGGCCCGAGAAGCACTCTCCGGCCAACATGCCCAACTGCAGCAACAGCTCCCAAACCGAAGGAGCCAGGACACAAAGACCTAGCTGGCCTGAAGGGCCCCCAGGGGGCCCCCAAGCAGCCCCTCTCAATTTGGGTCTGGGGGCTTTCGTTGGGCATGTATACCTGAGAGGTACCTGCAAGGTTACAGTTCGCGGCCCGAGAAGCACTCTCCGGCCAACATGCCCAACTGCAGCAACAGCTCCCAAAGCGAAGGAGCCAGGACCCAAAGACCTAGCTGGCCTGAAGGGCCCGCAGAAGGCCACCAAGCAGCCCCTCTCAATTTGGGTCTGGGGGCTTTCGTTGGGCCGGGAACCTGGGAGATTCCTGCAAGGTTGCAGTTCGCGGCCGGAGAAGCACTCTCCGGCCAACATGCCCAACTGCAGCAACAGCTCCCAAACCGAAGGAGCCAGGACCCAAAGACCTAGCTGGCCTGAAGGGCCCCCAGGGGGCCCCCAAGCAGCCCCTCTCCATTTGGGTCTGGGGGCTTTCTTTAGGCTGAGAACCTGGGAGATACCAGCAAGGTTGCAGTTCGCGGACCGAGAAGCACTCTCCGGCCAACATGCCCAATATCCAGCAACAGCTCCCAAAGCGAAGGAGCCAGGACCCAAAGACCTAGCTGGCCTGAAGGGCCCCCAGGGGGCCCCCAAGCAGCCCCTCTCAATTTGGGTCTGGGGGCTTTCGTTGGGCCGGGAACCTGGGAGGTACCTGCAAGGTTGCAGTTCGAGGCCCGAGAAGCACTCTCCGGCCAACATGCCCAACTGCAGCAACAGCTCCCAAACCGAAGGAGCCAGGACCCAAAGACCTAGCTGGCCTGAAGGGCCCCCAGGGGGCCCCCAAGCAGCCCCTCTCCATTTGGGTCTGGGGGCTTTCGTTGGGCCGGGAACCTGGGAGATTCCTGCAAGGTTGCAGTTCGCAGCCCGAGAAGCACTCTCCGGCCAACATGCCCAACTGCAGCAACAGCTCCCAAACCGAATGAGCCAGGACACAAAGACCTAGCTGGCCTGAAGGGCCCCCAGGGGGCCCCCAAGCAGCCCCTCTCCATTTGGGTCTGGGGGCTTTCGTTGGGCATGTATACATGGGAGATACCATCAAGGTTGCAGTTCGCGGCCCGAGAAGCACTCTCCGGCCAACATGCCCAACTGCAGCAACAGCTCCCAAAGCGAAGGAGCCAGGACCCAAAGACCTAGCTGGCCTGAAGGGCCCCCAGGGGGCCCCCAAGCAGCCCCTCTCCATTTGGGTCTGGGGGCTTTCGTTGGGCGGGGAACCTGGGAGATTCCTGCAAGGTTGCAGTTCGCGGCCCGAGAAGCACTCTCCGGCCAACATGCCCAACTGCAGCAACAGCTCCCAAACCGAAGGAGCCAGGACCCAAAGACCTAGCTGGCCTGAAGGGCCCCCAGGGGGCCCCCAAGCAGCCCCTCTCAATTTGGGTCTGGGGGCTTTCGTTGGGCCGGGAACCTGGGAGAATCCTGCAAGGTTGCAGTTCGCGTCCCGAGAAGCACTCTCCGGCCAACATGCCCAACTGCAGCAACAGCTCCCAAACCGAAGGAGCCAGGACCCAAAGACCTAGCTGGCCTGAAGGGCCCCCAGGGGGCCCCCAAGCAGCCCCTCTCCATTTGGGTCTGGGGGCTTTCTTTAGGCTGAGAACCTGGGAGATACCAGCAAGGTTGCAGTTCGCGGACCGAGAAGCACTCTCCGGCCAACATGCCCAATATCCAGCAACAGCTCCCAAAGCGAAGGAGCCAGGACCCAAAGACCTAGCTGGCCTGAAGGGCCCCCAGGGGGCCCCCAAGCAGCCCCTCTCAATTTGGGTCTGGGGGCTTTCGTTGGGCCGGGAACCTGGGAGGTACCTGCAAGGTTGCAGTTCGAGGCCCGAGAAGCACTCTCCGGCCAACATGCCCAACTGCAGCAACAGCTCCCAAACCGAAGGAGCCAGGACCCAAAGACCTAGCTGGCCTGAAGGGCCCCCAGGGGGCCCCCAAGCAGCCCCTCTCCATTTGGGTCTGGGGGCTTTCGTTGGGCCGGGAACCTGGGAGATTCCTGCAAGGTTGCAGTTCGCAACCCGAGAAGCACTCTCCGGCCAACATGCCCAACTGCAGCAACAGCTCCCAAACCGAATGAGCCAGGACACAAAGACCTAGCTGGCCTGAAGGGCCCCCAGGGGGCCCCCAAGCAGCCCCTCTCCATTTGGGTCTGGGGGCTTTCGTTGGGCATGTATACATGGGAGATACCATCAAGGTTGCAGTTCGCGGCCCGAGAAGCACTCTCCGGCCAACATGCCCAACTGCAGCAACAGCTCCCAAAGCGAAGGAGCCAGGACCCAAAGACCTAGCTGGCCTGAAGGGCCCCCAGGGGGCCCCCAAGCAGCCCCTCTCCATTTGGGTCTGGGGGCTTTCGTTGGGCGGGGAACCTGGGAGATTCCTGCAAGGTTGCAGTTCGCGGCCCGAGAAGCACTCTCCGGCCAACATGCCCAACTGCAGCAACAGCTCCCAAACCGAAGGAGCCAGGACCCAAAGACCTAGCTGGCCTGAAGGGCCCCCAGGGGGCCCCCAAGCAGCCCCTCTCAATTTGGGTCTGGGGGCTTTCGTTGGGCCGGGAACCTGGGAGAATCCTGCAAGGTTGCAGTTCGCGTCCCGAGAAGCACTCTCCGGCCAACATGCCCAACTGCAGCAACAGCTCCCAAACCGAAGGAGCCAGGACCCAAAGACCTAGCTGGCCTGAAGGGCCCCCAGGGGGCCCCCAAGCAGCCCCTCTCCATTTGGGTCTGGGGGCTTTCTTTAGGCTGAGAACCTGGGAGATACCAGCAAGGTTGCAGTTCGCGGACCGAGAAGCACTCTCCGGCCAACATGCCCAATATCCAGCAACAGCTCCCAAACCGAAGGAGCCAGGACCCAAAGACCTAGCTGGCCTGAAGGGCCCCCAGGGGGCCCCCAAGCAGCCCCTCTCAATTTGGGTCTGGGGGCTTTCGTTGGGCCGGGAACCTGGGAGGTACCTGCAAGGTTGCAGTTGGCGGCCGGAGAAGCACTCTCCGGCCAACATGCCCAACTGCAGCAACAGCTCCCAAACCGAAGGAGCCAGGACCCAAAGACCTAGCTGGCCTGAAGGGCCCCCAGGGGGCCCCCAAGCAGCCCCTCTCCATTTGGGTCTGGGGGCTTTCGTTGGGCGGGGAACCTGGGAGATTCCTGCAAGGTTGCAGTTCGCAGCCCGAGAAGCACTCTCCGGCCAACATGCCCAACTGCAGCAACAGCTCCCAAACCGAATGAGCCAGGACACAAAGACCTAGCTGGCCTGAAGGGCCCCCAGGGGGCCCCCAAGCAGCCCCTCTCCATTTGGGTCTGGGGGCTTTCGTTGGGCATGTATACATGGGAGATACCATCAAGGTTGCAGTTCGCGGCCCGAGAAGCACTCTCCGGCCAACATGCCCAACTGCAGCAACAGCTCCCAAAGCGAAGGAGCCAGGACCCAAAGACCTAGCTGGCCTGAAGGGCCCCCAGGGGGCCCCCAAGCAGCCCCTCTCCATTTGGGTCTGGGGGCTTTCGTTGGGCGGGGAACCTGGGAGATTCCTGCAAGGTTGCAGTTCGCGGCCCGAGAAGCACTCTCCGGCCAACATGCCCAACTGCAGCAACAGCTCCCAAAGCGAAGGAGCCAGGACCCAAAGACCTAGCTGGCCTGAAGGGCCCCCAGGGGGCCCCCAAGCAGCCCCTCTCAATTTGGGTCTGGGGGCTTTCGTTGGGCCGGGAACCAGGGAGAATCCTGCAAGGTTGCAGTTCGCGTCCCGAGAAGCACTCTCCGGCCAACATGCCCAACTGCAGCAACAGCTCCCAAACCGAAGGAGCCAGGACCCAAAGACCTAGCTGGCCTGAAGGGCCCCCAGGGGGCCCCCAAGCAGCCCCTCTCAATTTGGGTCTGGGGGCTTTTGTTGGGCCGGGAACCTGGGAGAATCCTGCAAGGTTGCAGTTCGCGGCCCGAGAAGCACTCTCCGGCCAACATGCCCAACTGCAGCAACAGCTCCCAAACCGAAGGAGCCAGGACCCAAAGACCTAGCTGGCCTGAAGGGCCCCCAGGGGGCCCCCAAGCAGCCCCTCTCCATTTGGGTCTGGGGGCTTTCGTTGGGCCGGGAACCTGGGAGGTACCTGCAAGGTTGCAGTTCGCGGCCCGAGAAGCACTCTCCGGCCAACATGCCCAACTGCAGCAACAGCTCCCAAAGCGAAGGAGCCAGGACCCAAAGACCTAGCTGGCCTGAAGGGCCCCCAGGGGGCCCCCAAGCAGCCCCTCTCCATTTGGGTCTGGGGGCTTTCGTTGGGCCGGGAACCTGGGAGAATCCTGCAAGGTTGCAGTTCGCGGCCCGAGAAGCACTCTCCGGCCAACATGCCCAACTGCAGCAACAGCTCCCAAAGCGAAGGAGCCAGGACCCAAAGACCTAGCTGGCCTGAAGGGCCCCCAGGGGGCCCCCAAGCAGCCCCTCTCAATTTGGGTCTGGGGGCTTTCGTTGGGCCGGGAACCTGGGAGGTACCTGCAAGGTTACAGTTCGCGGCCCGAGAAGCACTCTCCGGCCAACATGCCCAACTGCAGCAACAGCTCCCAAACCGAAGGAGCCAGGACCCAAAGATCTAGCTGGCCTGAAGGGCCCCCAGGGGGGCCCCAAGGATCTCCTCTCCATTTGGGTCTGGGGGCTTTAGTTGGGCCGGGAACCTGGGAGGTACCTGCAAGGTTGCAGTTCGCGGCCAGAGAAGCACTCTCCGGCCAACATGCCCAACTGCAGCAACAGCTCCCAAAGCGAAGGAGCCAGGACCCAAAGACCTAGCTGGCCTGAAGGGCCCCCAGGGGGCCCCCAAGCAGCCCCTCTCAATTTGGGTCTGGGGGCTTTTGTTGGGCCGGGAACCTGGGAGATTCCTGCAAGGTTGCAGTTCGAGGCCCGAGAAGCACTCTCCGGCCAACATGCCCAACTGCAGCAACAGCTCCCATACCGAATGAGCCAGGACACAAAGACCTAGCTGGCCTGAAGGGCCCCCAGGGGGCCCCCAAGCAGCCCCTCTCAATTTGGGTCTGGGGGCTTTTGTTGGGCCGGGAACCTGGGAGAATCCTGCAAGGTTGCAGTTCGCGGCCCGAGAAGCACTCTCCGGCCAACATGCCCAACTGCAGCAACAGCTCCCAAAGCGAAGGAGCCAGGACCCAAAGACCTAGCTGGCCTGAAGGGCCCCCAGGGGGCCCCCAAGCAGCCCCTCTCCATTTGGGTCTGGGGGCTTTCGTTGGGCCGGGAACCTGGGAGGTACCTGCAAGGTTGCAGTTCGCGGCCCGAGAAGCACTCTCCGGCCAACATGCCCAACTGCAGCAACAGCTCCCAAAGCGAAGGAGCCAGGACCCAAAGACCTAGCTGGCCTGAAGGGCCCCCAGGGGGCCCCCAAGCAGCCCCTCTCCATTTGGGTCTGGGGGCTTTTGTTGGGCCGGGAACCTGGGAGAATCCTGCAAGGTTGCAGTTCGCGGCCCGAGAAGCACTCTCCGGCCAACATGCCCAACTGCAGCAACAGCTCCCAAACCGAAGGAGCCAGGACCCAAAGACCTAGCTGGCCTGAAGGGCCCCCAGGGGGCCCCCAAGCAGCCCCTCTCAATTTGGGTCTGGGGGCTTTCGTTGGGCCGGGAACCTGGGAGGTACCTGCAAGGTTACAGTTCGCGGCCCGAGAAGCACTCTCCGGCCAACATGCCCAACTGCAGCAACAGCTCCCAAACCGAAGGAGCCAGGACCCAAAGACCTAGCTGGCCTGAAGGGCCCCCAGGGGGGCCCCAAGGATCTCCTCTCCATTTGGGTCTGGGGGCTTTAGTTGGGCCGGGAACCTGGGAGGTACCTGCAAGGTTGCAGTTCGCGGCCAGAGAAGCACTCTCCGGCCAACATGCCCAACTGCAGCAACAGCTCCCAAAGCGAAGGAGCCAGGACCCAAAGACCTAGCTGGCCTGAAGGGCCCCCAGGGGGCCCCCAAGCAGCCCCTCTCAATTTGGGTCTGGGGGCTTTCGTTGGGCCGGGAACCTGGGAGATTCCTGCAAGGTTGCAGTTCGCGGCCCGAGAAGCACTCTCCGGCCAACATGCCCAACTGCAGCAACAGCTCCCATACCGAATGAGCCAGGACACAAAGACCTAGCTGGCCTGAAGGGCCCCCAGGGGGCCCCCAAGCAGCCCCTCTCAATTTGGGTCTGGGGGCTTTCGTTGGGCATGTATACCTGAGAGGTACCTGCAAGGTTACAGTTCGCGGCCGGAGAAGCATTCTCCGGCCAACATGCCCAACTGCAGCAACAGCTCCCAAACCGAAGGAGCCAGGACCCAAAGACCTAGCTGGCCTGAAGGGCCCCCAGGGGGCCCCCAAGCAGCCCCTCTCCATTTGGGTCTGGGGGCTTTCGTTGGGCGGGGAACCTGGGAGATTCCTGCAAGGTTGCAGTTCGCGGCCCGAGAAGCACTCTCCGGCCAACATGCCCAACTGCAGCAACAGCTCCCAAACCGAAGGAGCCAGGACCCAAAGACCTAGCTGGCCTGAAGGGCCCCCAGGGGGCCCCCAAGCAGCCCCTCTCAATTTGGGTCTGGGGGCTTTCGTTGGGCCGGGAACCTGGGAGGTACCTGCAAGGTTGCAGTTCGCGGCCCGAGAAGCACTCTCCGGCCAACATGCCCAACTGCAGCAACAGCTCCCAAAGCGAAGGAGCCAGGACCCAAAGACCTAGCTGGCCTGAAGGGCCCCCAGGGGGCCCCCAAGCAGCCCCTCTCCATTTGGGTCTGGGGGCTTTCGTTGGGCCGGGAACCTGGGAGGTACCTGCAAGGTTGCAGTTCGCGGCCCGAGAAGCACTCTCCGGCCAACATGCCCAACTGCAGCAACAGCTCCCAAACCGAAGGAGCCAGGACCCAAAGACCTAGCTGGCCTGAAGGGCCCCCATGGGGCCCCCAAGCAGCCCCTCTCCATTTGGGTCTGGGGGCTTTCGTTGGGCCGGGAACCTGGGAGGTACCTGCAAGGTTGCAGTTCGCGGCCCGAGAAGCACTCTCCGGCCAACATGCCCAACTGCAGCAACAGCTCCCAAACCGAAGGAGCCAGGACCCAAAGACCTAGCTGGCCTGAAGGGCCCCCAGGGGGGCCCCAAGGAGCTCCTCTCCATTTGGGTCTGGGGTCTTTCGTTGGGCCGGGAACCTGGGAGGTACCTGCAAGGTTGCAGTTCGCGGCCGGAGAAGCACTCTCCGGCCAACATGCCCAACTGCAGCAACAGCTCCCAAAGCGAAGGAGCCAGGACCCAAAGACCTAGCTGGCCTGAAGGGCCCCCAAGCAGCCCCTCTCCATTTGAATCTGGGGGCTTTTGTTGGGCCGGGAACCTGGGAGGTACCTGCAAGGTTGCAGTTCGAGGCCCGAGAAGCACTCTCCGGCCAACATGCCCAACTGCAGCAACAGCTCCCAAACCGAATGAGCCAGGACACAAAGACCTAGCTGGCCTGAAGGGCCCCCAGGGGGCCCCCAAGCAGCCCCTCTCCATTTGGGTCTGGGGGCTTTCGTTGGGCGGGGAACCTGGGAGCTACCTGCAAGGTTGCAGTTCGCGGCCCGAGAAGCACTCTCCGGCCAACATGCCCAACTGCAGCAACAGCTCCCAAACCGAAGGAGCCAGGACCCAAAGACCTAGCTGGCCTGAAGGGCCCCCAGGGGGCCCCCAAGCAGCCCCTCTCCATTTGGGTCTGGGGGCTTTCGTTGGGCCGGGAACCTGGGAGGTACCTGCAAGGTTGCAGTTCGCGGCCGGAGAAGCACTCTCCGGCCAACATGCCCAAATGCAGCAACAGCTCCCAAACCGAAGGAGCCAGGACCCAAAGACCTAGCTGGCCTGAAGGGCCCCCAGGGGGCCCCCAAGCAGCCCCTCTCCATTTGGGTCTGGGGGCTTTCGTTGGGCCGGGAACCTGGGAGATTCCTGCAAGGTTGCAGTTCGCAGCCCGAGAAGCACTCTCCGGCCAACATGCCCAACTGCAGCAACAGCTCCCAAACCGAATGAGCCAGGACACAAAGACCTAGCTGGCCTGAAGTGCCCCCAGGGGGCCCCCAAGCAGCCCCTCTCCATTTGGGTCTGGGGGCTTTCGTTGGGCATGTATACATGGGAGATACCAGCAAGGTTGCAGTTCGCGGCCCGAGAAGCACTCTCCGGCCAACATGCCCAACTGCAGCAACAGCTCCCAAAGCGAAGGAGCCAGGACCCAAAGACCTAGCTGGCCTGAAGAGCCCCCAGGGGGCCCCCAAGCAGCCCCTCTCCATTTGGGTCTGGGGGCTTTCGTTGGGCGGGGAACCTGGGAGATTCCTGCAAGGTTGCAGTTCGCGGCCCGAGAAGCACTCTCCGGCCAACATGCCCAACTGCAGCAACAGCTCCCAAACCGAAGGAGCCAGGACCCAAAGACCTAGCTGGCCTGAAGGGCCCCCAGGGGGCCCCCAAGCAGCCCCTCTCAATTTGGGTCTGGGGGCTTTCGTTGGGCCGGGAACCTGGGAGAATCCTGCAAGGTTGCAGTTCGCGTCCCGAGAAGCACTCTCCGGCCAACATGCCCAACTGCAGCAACAGCTCCCAAAGCGAAGGAGCCAGGACCCAAAGACCTAGCTGGCCTGAAGGGCCCCCAGGGGGCCCCCAAGCAGCCCCTCTCCATTTGGGTCTGGGGGCTTTCGTTGGGCCGGGAACCTGGGAGGTACCTGCAAGGTTGCAGTTCGCGGCCCGAGAAGCACTCTCCGGCCAACATGCCCAACTGCAGCAACAGCTCCCAAAGCGAAGGAGCCAGGACCCAAAGACCTAGCTGGCCTGAAGGGCCCCCAGGGGGGCCCAAAGGAGCTCCTCTCCATTTGGGTCTGGGGGCTTTCGTTGGGCCGGGAACCTGGGAGGTACCTGCAAGGTTGCAGTTCGCGGCCCGAGAAGCACTCTCCGGCCAACATGCCCAACTGCAGCAACAGCTCCCAAACCGAAGGAGCCAGGACCCAAAGACCTAGCTGGCCTGAAGGGCCCCCAGGGGGCCCCCAAGCAGCCCCTCTCAATTTGGGTCTGGGGGCTTTCGTTGGGCCGGGAACCTGGGAGGTACCTGCAAGGTTACAGTTCGCGGCCCGAGAAGCACTCTCCGGCCAACATGCCCAACTGCAGCAACAGCTCCCAAACCGAAGGAGCCAGGACCCAAAGACCTAGCTGGCCTGAAGGGCCCCCAGGGGGGCCCCAAGGATCTCCTCTCCATTTGGGTCTGGGGGCTTTAGTTGGGCCGGGAACCTGGGAGGTACCTGCAAGGTTGCAGTTCGCGGCCAGAGAAGCACTCTCCGGCCAACATGCCCAACTGCAGCAACAGCTCCCAAAGCGAAGGAGCCAGGACCCAAAGACCTAGCTGGCCTGAAGGGCCCCCAGGGGGCCCCCAAGCAGCCCCTCTCAATTTGGGTCTGGGGGCTTTTGTTGGGCCGGGAACCTGGGAGATTCCTGCAAGGTTGCAGTTCGCGTCCCGAGAAGCACTCTCCGGCCAACATGCCCAACTGCAGCAACAGCTCCCAAACCGAATGAGCCAGGACACAAAGACCTAGCTGGCCTGAAGGGCCCCCAGGGGGCCCCCAAGCAGCCCCTCTCCATTTGGGTCTGGGGGCTTTCTTTGGGCATGTATACCTGAGAGGTACCTGCAAGGTTACAGTTCGCGGCCCGAGAAGCACTCTCCGGCCAACATGCCCAACTGCAGCAACAGCTCCCAAAGCGAAGGAGCCAGGACCCAAAGACCTAGCTGGCCTGAAGGGCCCCCAGGGGTCCCCCAAGCAGCCCCTCTCCATTTGGGTCTGGGGGCTTTCGTTGGGCGGGGAACCTGGGAGATTCATGCAAGGTTGCAGTTCGCGGCCCGAGAAGCACTCTCCGGCCAACATGCCCAACTGCAGCAACAGCTCCCAAACCGAAGGAGCCAGGACCCAAAGACCTAGCTGGCCTGAAGGGCCCCCAGGGGGCCCCCAAGCAGCCCCTCTCCATTTGGGTCTGGGGGCTTTCGTTGGGCCGGGAACCTGGGAGATTCCTGCAAGGTTGCAGTTCGCGGCCCGAGAAGCACTCTCCGGCCAACATGCCCAACTGCAGCAACAGCTCCCAAAGCGAAGGAGCCAGGACCCAAAGACCTAGCTGGCCTGAAGTGCCCCCAGGGGGCCCCCAAGCAGCCCCTCTCAATTTGGGTCTGGGGGCTTTCGTTGGGCCGGGAACCTGGGAGGTACCTGCAAGGTTGCAGTTCGCGGCCCGAGAAGCACTTTCCGGCCAACATGCCCAACTGCAGCAACAGCTCCCAAACCGAAGGAGCCAGGACCCAAAGACCTAGCTGGCCTGAAGGGCCCCCAGGGGGCCCCCAAGCAGCCCCTCTCCATTTGGGTCTGGGGGCTTTCGTTGGGCCGGGAACCTGGGAGGTACCTGCAAGGTTGCAGTTCGCGGCCCGAGAAGCACTCTCCGGCCAACATGCCCAACTGCAGCAACAGCTCCCAAAGCGAAGGAGCCAGGACCCAAACACCTAGCTGGCCTGAAGGGCCCCCAGGGGGCCCCCAAGCAGCCCCTCTCAATTTGGGTCTGGGGGCTTTCGTTGGGCCGGGAACCTGGGAGATTCCTGCAAGGTTGCAGTTCGCGGCCCGAGAAGCACTCTCCGGCCAACATGCCCAACTGCAGCAACAGCTCCCAAACCGAAGGAGCCAGGACCCAAAGACCTAGCTGGCCTGAAGGGCCCCCAGGGGGCCCCCAAGCAGCCCCTCTCAATTTGGGTCTGGGGGCTTTCGTTGGGCCGGGAACCTGGGAGGTACCTGCAAGGTTGCAGTTCGCGGCCCGAGAAGCACTCTCCGGCCAACATGCCCAACTGCAGCAACAGCTCCCAAACCGAAGGAGCCAGGACACAAAGACCTAGCTGGCCTGAAGGGCCCCCAGGGGGCCCCCAAGCAGCCCCTCTCCATTTGGGTCTGGGGGCTTTCGTTGGGCCGGGAACCTGGGAGGTACCTGCAAGGTTGCAGTTCGCGGCCCGAGAAGCACTCTCCGGCCAACATGCCCAACTGCAGCAACAGCTCCCAAACCGAAGGAGCCAGGACCCAAAGACCTAGCTGGCCTGAAGGGCCCCCAGGGGGCCCCCAAGCAGCCCCTCTCAATTTGGGTCTGGGGGCTTTCGTTGGGCCGGGAACCTGGGAGGTACCTGCAAGGTTGCAGTTCGCGGCCCGAGAAGCACTCTCCGGCCAACATGCCCAACTGCAGCAACAGCTCCCAAACCGAAGGAGCCAGGACCCAAAGACCTAGCTGGCCTGAAGGGCCCCCAGGGGGCCCCCAAGGAGCTCCTCTCCATTTGGATCTGGGGGCTTTCGTTGGGGCGGGAACCTGGGAGGTACCTGCAAGGTTGCAGTTCGAGGCCCGAGAAGCACTCTCCGGCCAACATGCCCAACTGCAGCAACAGCTCCCAAACCGAAGGAGCCAGGACCCAAAGACCTAGCTGGCCTGAAGGGCCCCCAGGGGGGCCCCAAGTATCTCCTCTCCATTTGGGTCTGGGGGCTTTAGTTGGGCCGGGAACCTGGGAGGTACCTGCAAGGTTGCAGTTCGCGGCCAGAGAAGCACTCTCCGGCCAACATGCCCAACTGCAGCAACAGCTCCCAAAGCGAAGGAGCCAGGACCCAAAGACCTAGCTGGCCTGAAGGGCCCCCAGGGGGCCCCCAAGCAGCCCCTCTCAATTTGGGTCTGGGGGCTTTTGTTGGGCCGGGAACCTGGGAGATTCCTGCAAGGTTGCAGTTCGAGGCCCGAGAAGCACTCTCCGGCCAACATGCCCAACTGCAGCAACAGCTCCCAAACCGAATGAGCCAGGACACAAAGACCTAGCTGGCCTGAAGGGCCCCCAGGGGGCCCCCAAGCAGCCCCTCTCAATTTGGGTCTGGGGGCTTTCGTTGGGCATGTATACCTGAGAGGTACCTGCAAGGTTACAGTTCGCGGCCCGAGAAGCACTCTCCGGCCAACATGCCCAACTGCAGCAACAGCTCCCAAACCGAAGGAGCCAGGACCCAAAGACCTAGCTGGCCTGAAGGGCCCCCAGGGGTCCCCCAAGCAGCCCCTCTCCATTTGGGTCTGGGGGCTTTCGTTGGGCGGGGAACCTGGGAGATTCCTGCAAGGTTGCAGTTCGCGGCCCGAGAAGCACTCTCCGGCCAACATGCCCAACTGCAGCAACAGCTCCCAAACCGAAGGAGCCAGGACCCAAAGACCTAGCTGGCCTGAAGGGCCCCCAGGGGGCCCCCAAGCAGCCCCTCTCAATTTGGGTCTGGGGGCTTTCGTTGGGCCGGGTACCTGGGAGAATCCTGCAAGGTTGCAGTTCGCGGCCCGAGAAGCACTCTCCGGCCAACATGCCCAACTGCAGCAACAGCTCCCAAAGCGAAGGAGCCAGGACCCAAAGACCTAGCTGGCCTGAAGGGCCCCCAGGGGGCCCCCAAGCAGCCCCTCTCAATTTGGGTCTGGGGGCTTTTGTTGGGCCGGGAACCTGGGAGATTCCTGCAAGGTTGCAGTTCGAGGCCCGAGAAGCACTCTCCGGCCAACATGCCCAACTGCAGCAACAGCTCCCAAACCGAAGGAGCCAGGACACAAAGACCTAGCTGGCCTGAAGGGCCCCCAGGGGGCCCCCAAGCAGCCCCTATCAATTTGGGTCTGGGGGCTTTCGTTGGGCATGTATACCTGAGAGGTACCTGCAAGGTTACAGTTCGCGGCCCGAGAAGCACTCTCCGGCCAACATGCCCAACTGCAGCAACAGCTCCCAAACCGAAGGAGCCAGGACCCAAAGACCTAGCTGGCCTGAAGGGCCCCCAGGGGTCCCCCAAGCAGCCCCTCTCCATTTGGGTCTGGGGGCTTTCGTTGGGCGGGGAACCTGGGAGATTCCTGCAAGGTTGCAGTTCGCGGCCCGAGAAGCACTCTCCGGCCAACATGCCCAACTGCAGCAACAGCTCCCAAACCGAAGGAGCCAGGACCCAAAGACCTAGCTGGCCTGAAGGGCCCCCAGGGGGCCCCCAAGCAGCCCCTCTCAATTTGGGTCTGGGGGCTTTCGTTGGGCCGGGAACCTGGGAGCTACCTGCAAGGTTGCAGTTCGCGGCCCGAGAAGCACTCTCCGGCCAACATGCCCAACTGCAGCAACAGCTCCCAAAGCGAAGGAGCCAGGACCCAAAGACCTAGCTGGCCTGAAGGGCCCCCAGGGGGCCCCCAAGCAGCCCCTCTCAATTTGGGTCTGGGGGCTTTCGTTGGGCCGGGAACCTGGGAGGTACCTGCAAGGTTGCAGTTCGAGGCCCGAGAAGCACTCTCCGGCCAACATGCCCAACTGCAGCAACAGCTCCCAAACCGAAGGAGCCAGGACCCAAACACCTAGCTGGCCTGAAGGGCCCCCAGGGGGCCCCCAAGCAGCCCCTCTCAATTTGGGTCTGGGGGCTTTCGTTGGGCCGGGAACCTGGGAGGTACCTGCAAGGTTGCAGTTCGCGGCCCGAGAAGCACTCTCCGGCCAACATGCCCAACTGCAGCAACAGCTCCCAAACCGAAGGAGCCAGGACCCAAAGACCTAGCTGGCCTGAAGTGCCCCCAGGGGGGCCCCAAGGAGCTCCTCTCCATTTGGGTCTGGGGTCTTTCGTTGGGGCGGGAACCTGGGAGGTACCTGCAAGGTTGCAGTTCGCGGCCGGAGAAGCACTCTCCGGCCAACATGCCCAACTGCAGCAACAGCTCCCAAAGCGAAGGAGCCAGGACCCAAACACCTAGCTGGCCTGAAGGGCCCCCAAGCAGCCCCTCTCCATTTGAATCTGGGGGCTTTTGTTGGGCCGGGAACCTGGGAGGTACCTGCAAGGTTGCAGTTCGAGGCCCGAGAAGCACTCTCCGGCCAACATGCCCAACTGCAGCAACAGCTCCCAAACCGAATGAGCCAGGACACAAAGACCTAGCTGGCCTGAAGGGCCCCCAGGGGGCCCCCAAGCAGCCCCTCTCAATTTGGGTCTGGGGGCTTTCGTTGGGCATGTATACCTGAGAGGTACCTGCAAGGTTGCAGTTCGCGGCCCGAGAAGCACTCTCCGGCCAACATGCCCAACTGCAGCAACAGCTCCCAAAGCGAAGGAGCCAGGACCCAAAGACCTAGCTGGCCTGAAGTGCCCCCAGGCGTCCCCCAAGCAGCCCCTCTCCATTTGGGTCTGGGGGCTTTCGTTGGGCGGGGAACCTGGGAGATTCATGCAAGGTTGCAGTTCGCGGCCCGAGAAGCACTCTCCGGCCAACATGCCCAACTGCAGCAACAGCTCCCAAAGCGAAGGAGCCAGGACCCAAACACCTAGCTGGCCTGAAGGGCCCCCAGGGGGCCCCCAAGCAGCCCCTCTCAATTTGGGTCTGGGGGCTTTCGTTGGGCCGGGAACCTGGGAGATTCCTGCAAGGTTGCAGTTCGCGGCCCGAGAAGCACTCTCCGGCCAACATGCCCAACTGCAGCAACAGCTCCCAAACCGAAGGAGCCAGGACCCAAAGACCTAGCTGGCCTGAAGGGCCCCCAGGGGGCCCCCAAGCAGCCCCTCTCAATTTGGGTCTGGGGGCTTTCGTTGGGCCGGGAACCTGGGAGGTACCTGCAAGGTTGCAGTTCGCGGCCGGAGAAGCACTCTCCGGCCAACATGCCCAACTGCAGCAACAGCTCCCAAACCGAAGGAGCCAGGACACAAAGACCTAGCTGGCCTGAAGGGCCCCCAGGGGGCCCCCAAGCAGCCCCTCTCCATTTGGGTCTGGGGGCTTTCGTTGGGCCGGGAACCTGGGAGGTACCTGCAAGGTTGCAGTTCGCGGCCCGAGAAGCACTCTCCGGCCAACATGCCCAACTGCAGCAACAGCTCCCAAACCGAAGGAGCCAGGACCCAAAGACCTAGCTGGCCTGAAGGGCCCCCAGGGGGCCCCCAAGCAGCCCCTCTCAATTTGGGTCTGGGGGCTTTCGTTGGGCCGGGAACCTGGGAGGTACCTGCAAGGTTGCAGTTCGCGGCCCGAGAAGCACTCTCCGGCCAACATGCCCAACTGCAGCAACAGCTCCCAAACCGAAGGAGCCAGGACCCAAAGACCTAGCTGGCCTGAAGGGCCCCCAGGGGGCCCCCAAGGAGCTCCTCTCCATTTGGATCTGGGGGCTTTCGTTGGGGCGGGAACCTGGGAGGTACCTGCAAGGTTGCAGTTCGAGGCCCGAGAAGCACTCTCCGGCCAACATGCCCAACTGCAGCAACAGCTCCCAAACCGAAGGAGCCAGGACCCAAAGACCTAGCTGGCCTGAAGGGCCCCCAGGGGGGCCCCAAGTATCTCCTCTCCATTTGGGTCTGGGGGCTTTAGTTGGGCCGGGAACCTGGGAGGTACCTGCAAGGTTGCAGTTCGCGGCCAGAGAAGCACTCTCCGGCCAACATGCCCAACTGCAGCAACAGCTCCCAAAGCGAAGGAGCCAGGACCCAAAGACCTAGCTGGCCTGAAGGGCCCCCAGGGGGCCCCCAAGCAGCCCCTCTCAATTTGGGTCTGGGGGCTTTTGTTGGGCCGGGAACCTGGGAGATTCCTGCAAGGTTGCAGTTCGAGGCCCGAGAAGCACTCTCCGGCCAACATGCCCAACTGCAGCAACAGCTCCCAAACCGAATGAGCCAGGACACAAAGACCTAGCTGGCCTGAAGGGCCCCCAGGGGGCCCCCAAGCAGCCCCTCTCAATTTGGGTCTGGGGGCTTTCGTTGGGCATGTATACCTGAGAGGTACCTGCAAGGTTAGAGTTCGCGGCCCGAGAAGCACTCTCCGGCCAACATGCCCAACTGCAGCAACAGCTCCCAAACCGAAGGAGCCAGGACCCAAAGACCTAGCTGGCCTGAAGGGCCCCCAGGGGTCCCCCAAGCAGCCCCTCTCCATTTGGGTCTGGGGGCTTTCGTTGGGCGGGGAACCTGGGAGATTCCTGCAAGGTTGCAGTTCGCGGCCCGAGAAGCACTCTCCGGCCAACATGCCCAACTGCAGCAACAGCTCCCAAACCGAAGGAGCCAGGACCCAAAGACCTAGCTGGCCTGAAGGGCCCCCAGGGGGCCCCCAAGCAGCCCCTCTCAATTTGGGTCTGGGGGCTTTCGTTGGGCCGGGTACCTGGGAGAATCCTGCAAGGTTGCAGTTCGCGGCCCGAGAAGCACTCTCCGGCCAACATGCCCAACTGCAGCAACAGCTCCCAAAGCGAAGGAGCCAGGACCCAAAGACCTAGCTGGCCTGAAGGGCCCCCAGGGGGCCCCCAAGCAGCCCCTCTCAATTTGGGTCTGGGGGCTTTTGTTGGGCCGGGAACCTGGGAGATTCCTGCAAGGTTGCAGTTCGAGGCCCGAGAAGCACTCTCCGGCCAACATGCCCAACTGCAGCAACAGCTCCCAAACCGAAGGAGCCAGGACACAAAGACCTAGCTGGCCTGAAGGGCCCCCAGGGGGCCCCCAAGCAGCCCCTATCAATTTGGGTCTGGGGGCTTTCGTTGGGCATGTATACCTGAGAGGTACCTGCAAGGTTACAGTTCGCGGCCCGAGAAGCACTCTCCGGCCAACATGCCCAACTGCAGCAACAGCTCCCAAAGCGAAGGAGCCAGGACCCAAAGACCTAGCTGGCCTGAAGGGCCCCCAGGGGTCCCCCAAGCAGCCCCTCTCCATTTGGGTCTGGGGGCTTTCGTTGGGCGGGGAACCTGGGAGATTCCTGCAAGGTTGCAGTTCGCGGCCCGAGAAGCACTCTCCGGCCAACATGCCCAACTGCAGCAACAGCTCCCAAACCGAAGGAGCCAGGACCCAAAGACCTAGCTGGCCTGAAGGGCCCCCAGGGGGCCCCCAAGCAGCCCCTCTCAATTTGGGTCTGGGGGCTTTCGTTGGGCCGGGAACCTGGGAGGTACCTGCAAGGTTGCAGTTCGCGGCCCGAGAAGCACTCTCCGGCCAACATGCCCAACTGCAGCAACAGCTCCCAAAGCGAAGGAGCCAGGACCCAAAGACCTAGCTGGCCTGAAGGGCCCCCAGGGGGCCCCCAAGCAGCCCCTCTCAATTTGGGTCTGGGGGCTTTCGTTGGGCCGGGAACCTGGGAGGTACCTGCAAGGTTGCAGTTCGAGGCCCGAGAAGCACTCTCCGGCCAACATGCCCAACTGCAGCAACAGCTCCCAAACCGAAGGAGCCAGGACCCAAACACCTAGCTGGCCTGAAGGGCCCCCAGGGGGCCCCCAAGCAGCCCCTCTCAATTTGGGTCTGGGGGCTTTCGTTGGGCCGGGAACCTGGGAGGTACCTGCAAGGTTGCAGTTCGCGGCCCGAGAAGCACTCTCCGGCCAACATGCCCAACTGCAGCAACAGCTCCCAAACCGAAGGAGCCAGGACCCAAAGACCTAGCTGGCCTGAAGTGCCCCCAGGGGGGCCCCAAGGAGCTCCTCTCCATTTGGGTCTGGGGTCTTTCGTTGGGGCGGGAACCTGGGAGGTACCTGCAAGGTTGCAGTTCGCGGCCGGAGAAGCACTCTCCGGCCAACATGCCCAACTGCAGCAACAGCTCCCAAAGCGAAGGAGCCAGGACCCAAACACCTAGCTGGCCTGAAGGGCCCCCAAGCAGCCCCTCTCCATTTGAATCTGGGGGCTTTTGTTGGGCCGGGAACCTGGGAGGTACCTGCAAGGTTGCAGTTCGAGGCCCGAGAAGCACTCTCCGGCCAACATGCCCAACTGCAGCAACAGCTCCCAAACCGAATGAGCCAGGACACAAAGACCTAGCTGGCCTGAAGGGCCCCCAGGGGGCCCCCAAGCAGCCCCTCTCAATTTGGGTCTGGGGGCTTTCGTTGGGCATGTATACCTGAGAGGTACCTGCAAGGTTGCAGTTCGCGGCCCGAGAAGCACTCTCCGGCCAACATGCCCAACTGCAGCAACAGCTCCCAAAGCGAAGGAGCCAGGACCCAAAGACCTAGCTGGCCTGAAGTGCCCCCAGGCGTCCCCCAAGCAGCCCCTCTCCATTTGGGTCTGGGGGCTTTCGTTGGGCGGGGAACCTGGGAGATTCATGCAAGGTTGCAGTTCGCGGCCCGAGAAGCACTCTCCGGCCAACATGCCCAACTGCAGCAACAGCTCCCAAACCGAAGGAGCCAGGACCCAAAGACCTAGCTGGCCTGAAGGGCCCCCAGGGGGCCCCCAAGCAGCCCCTCTCAATTTGGGTCTGGGGGCTTTCGTTGGGCCGGGAACCTGGGAGATTCCTGCAAGGTTGCAGTTCGCGGCCCAAGAAGCACTCTCCGGCCAACATGCCCAACTGCAGCAACAGCTCCCAAAGCGAAGGAGCCAGGACCCAAAGACCTAGCTGGCCTGAAGGGCCCCCAGGGGGCCCCCAAGCAGCCCCTCTCCATTTGGGTCTGGGGGCTTTCGTTGGGCCGGGAACCTGGGAGGTACCTGCAAGGTTGCAGTTCGCGGCCCGAGAAGCACTCTCCGGCCAACATGCCCAACTGCAGCAACAGCTCCCAAACCGAAGGAGCCAGGACCCAAAGACCTAGCTGGCCTGAAGGGCCCCCAGGGGGCCCCCAAGCAGCCCCTCTCAATTTGGGTCTGGGGGCTTTCGTTGGGCCGGGAACCTGGGAGGTACCTGCAAGGTTGCAGTTCGCGGCCCGAGAAGCACTCTCCGGCCAACATGCCCAACTGCAGCAACAGCTCCCAAACCGAAGGAGCCAGGACCCAAACACCTAGCTGGCCTGAAGGGCCCCCAGGGGGCCCCCAAGCAGCCCCTCTCAATTTGGGTCTGGGGGCTTTCGTTGGGCCGGGAACCTGGGAGGTACCTGCAAGGTTACAGTTCGCGGCCCGAGAAGCACTCTCCGGCCAACATGCCCAACTGCAGCAACAGCTCCCAAACCGAAGGAGCCAGGACCCAAAGACCTAGCTGGCCTGAAGGGCCCCCAGGGGGCCCCCAAGCAGCCCCTCTCAATTTGGGTCTGGGGGCTTTCGTTGGGCCGGGAACCTGTGAGATTCCTGCAAGGTTGCAGTTCGCGGCCCGAGAAGCACTCTCCGGCCAACATGCCCAACTGCAGCAACAGCTCCCAAACCGAAGGAGCCAGGAACCAAAGACCTAGCTGGCATGAAGGGCCCCCAGGGGGCCCCCAAGCAGCCCCTCTCAATTTGGGTCTGGGGGCTTTCGTTGGGCCGGGAACCTGGGAGGTACCTGCAAGGTTGCAGTTCGCGGCCGGAGAAGCACTCTCCGGCCAACATGCCCAACTGCAGCAACAGCTCCCAAACCGAAGGAGCCAGGACCCAAAGACCTAGCTGGCCTGAAGGGCCCCCAGGGGGCCCCCAAGCAGCCCCTCTCCATTTGGGTCTGGGGGCTTTCGTTGGGCCGGGAACCTTGGAGGTACCTGCAAGGTTGCAGTTCGCGGCCCGAGAAGCACTCTCCGGCCAACATGCCCAACTGCAGCAACAGCTCCCAAACCGAAGGAGCCAGGACCCAAAGACCTAGCTGGCCTGAAGGGCCCCCAGGGGGCCCCCAAGCAGCCCCTCTCCATTTGGGTCTGGGGGCTTTCGTTGGGCCGGGAACCTGGGAGGTACCTGCAAGGTTGCAGTTCGCGGCCCGAGAAGCACTCTCCGGCCAACATGCCCAACTGCAGCAACAGCTCCCAAACCGAAGGAGCCAGGACCCAAAGACCTAGCTGGCCTGAAGGGCCCCCATGGGGCCCCCAAGGAGCTCCTCTCCATTTGGGTCTGGGGGCTTTCGTTGGGCCGGGAACCTGGGAGGTACCTGCAAGGTTGCAGTTCGCAGCCCGAGAAGCACTCTCCGGCCAACATGCCCAACTGCAGCAACAGCTCCCAAAGCGAAGGAGCCAGGACCCAAAGACCTAGCTGGCCTGAAGGGCCCCCAGGGGGCCCCCAAGCAGCCCCTCTCCATTTGGGTCTGGGGGCTTTTGTTGGGCAAGGAACCTGGGAGATTCCTGCAAGGTTGCAGTTCGAGGCCCGAGAAGCACTCTCCGGCCAACATGCCCAACTGCAGCAACAGCTCCCAAAGCGAAGGAGCCAGGACCCAAAGACCTAGCTGGCCTGAAGGGCCCCCAGGGGGCCCCCAAGCAGCCCCTCTCCATTTGGGTCTGGGGGCTTTCGTTGGGCCGGGAACCTGGGAGATTCCTGCAAGGTTGCAGTTCGCGGCCCGAGAAGCACTCTCCGGCCAACATGCCCAACTGCAGCAACAGCTCCCAAACCGAAGGAGCCAGGACCCAAAGACCTAGCTGGCCTGAAGGGCCCCCAGGGGGCCCCCAAGCAGCCCCTCTCCATTTGGGTCTGGGGGCTTTTGTTGGGCCGGGAACCTGGGAGAATCCTGCAAGGTTGCAGTTCGCGGCCCGAGAAGCACTCTCCGGCCAACATGCCCAACTGCAGCAACAGCTCCCAAACCGAATGAGCCAGGACACAAAGACCTAGCTGGCCTGAAGGGCCCCCAGGGGGCCCCCAAGCAGCCCCTCTCCATTTGGGTCTGGGGGCTTTCGTTGGGCATGTATACCTGAGAGGTACCTGCAAGGTTACAGTTCGCGGCCCGAGAAGCACTCTCCGGCCAACATGCCCAACTGCAGCAACAGCTCCCAAAGCGAAGGAGCCAGGACCCAAAGACCTAGCTGGCCTGAAGTGCCCCCAGGGGGTCCCCAAGCAGCCCCTCTCCATTTGGGTCTGGGGGCTTTCGTTGGGCTGGGAACCTGGGAGATTCCTGCAAGGTTGCAGTTCGCGGCCCGAGAAGCACTCTCCGGCCAACATGCCCAACTGCAGAAACAGCTCCCAAACCAAAGGAGCCAGGACCCAAAGACCTAGCTGGCCTGAAGGGCCCCCAGGGGGCCCCCAAGGAGCCCCTCTCAATTTGGGTCTGGGGGCTTTCGTTGGGCATGGAACCTGGCAGATTCCTGCAAGGTTGCAGTTCGCGGCCCGAGAAGCACTCTCCGGCCAACATGCCCAACTGCAGCAACAGCTCCCAAAGCGAAGGAGCCAGGACCCAAAGACCTAGCTGGCCTGAAGGGCCCCCAGGGGGCCCCCAAGGATCTCCTCTCCATTTGGGTCTGGGGGCTTTAGTTGGGCCGGGAACCTGGGAGGTACCTTCAAGGTTGCAGTTCGCGGCCCGAGAAGCACTCTCCGGCCAACATGCCCAACTGCAGCAACAGCTCCCAAACCGAAGGAGCCAGGACCCAAAGACCTAGCTGGCCTGAAGGGCCCCCATGGGGCCCCCAAGCAGCCCCTCTCCATTTGGGTCTGGGGGCTTTCGTTGGGCCGGGAACCTGGGAGGTACCTGCAAGGTTGCAGTTCGCGGCCCGAGAAGCACTCTCCGGCCAACATGCCCAACTGCAGCAACAGCTCCCAAACCGAAGGAGCCAGGACCCAAAGACCTAGCTGGCCTGAAGGGCCCCCAGGGGGCCCCCAAGCAGCCCCTCTCCATTTGGGTCTGGGGGCTTTCGTTGGGCCGGGAACCTGGGAGGTACCTGCAAGGTTGCAGTTGGCGGCCCGAGAAGCACTCTCCGGCCAACATGCCCAACTGCAGAAACAGCTCCCAAACCAAAGGAGCCAGGACCCAAAGACCTAGCTGGCCTGAAGGGCCCCCAGGGGGCCCCCAAGCAGCCCCTCTCCATTTGGGTCTGGGGGCTTTCGTTGGGCATGTATACCTGAGAGGTACCTGCAAGGTTACAGTTCGCGGCCCGAGAAGCACTCTCCGGCCAACATGCCCAACTGCAGCAACAGCTCCCAAAGCGAAGGAGCCAGGACCCAAAGACCTAGCTGGCCTGAAGTGCCCCCAGGGGGTCCCCAAGCAGCCCCTCTCCATTTGGGTCTGGGGGCTTTCGTTGGGCGGGGAACCTGGGAGATTCCTGCAAGGTTGCAGTTCGCGGCCCGAGAAGCACTCTCCGGCCAACATGCCCAACTGCAGCAACAGCTCCCAAACCGAAGGAGCCAGGACCCAAAGACCTAGCTGGCCTGAAGGGCCCCCAGGGGGCCCACAAGGAGCCCCTCTCAATTTGGGTCTGGGGGCTTTCGTTGGGCATGGAACCTGGGAGATTCCTGCAAGGTTGCAGTTCGCGGCCCGAGAAGCACTCTCCGGCCAACATGCCCAACTGCAGCAACAGCTCCCAAACCGAAGGAGCCAGGACCCAAAGACCTAGCTGGCCTGAAGGGCCCCCAGGGGGCCCCCAAGGAGCTCCTCTCCATTTGGGTCTGGGGGCTTTAGTTGGGCCGGGAACCTGGGAGGTACCTGCAAGGTTGCAGTTCGCGGCCCGAGAAGCACTCTCCGGCCAACATGCCCAACTGCAGCAACAGCTCCCAAACCGAAGGAGCCAGGACCCAAAGACCTAGCTGGCCTGAAGGGCCCCCATGGGGCCCCCAAGCAGCCCCTCTCCATTTGGGTCTGGGGGCTTTCGTTGGGCCGGGAACCTGGGAGGTACCTGCAAGGTTGCAGTTCGCGGCCCGAGAAGCACTCTCCGGCCAACATGCCCAACTGCAGCAACAGCTCCCAAACCGAAGGAGCCAGGACCCAAAGACCTAGCTGGCCTGAAGGGCCCCCAGGGGGCCCCCAAGCAGCCCCTCTCCATTTGGGTCTGGGGGCTTTCGTTGGGCCGGGAACCTGGGAGGTACCTGCAAGGTTGCAGTTCGCGGCCCGAGAAGCACTCTCCGGCCAACATGCCCAACTGCAGCAACAGCTCCCAAAGCGAAGGAGCCAGGACCCAAAGACCTAGCTGGCCTGAAGGGCCCCCAGGGGGCCCCCAAGCAGCCCCTCTCCATTTGGGTCTGGGGGTTTTCGTTGGGCCGGGAACCTGGGAGAATACTGCAAGGTTGCAGTTCGCGGCCCGAGAAGCACTCTCCGGCCAACATGCCCAACTGCAGCAACAGCTCCCAAACCGAAGGAGCCAGGACCCAAACACCTAGCTGGCCTGAAGGGCCCCCAGGGGGCCCCCAAGCAGCCCCTCTCAATTTGGGTCTGGGGGCTTTCGTTGGGCCGGGAACCTGGGAGGTACCTGCAAGGTTGCAGTTCGCGGCCCGAGAAGCACTCTCCGGCCAACATGCCCAACTGCAGCAACAGCTCCCAAAGCGAAGGAGCCAGGACCCAAAGACCTAGCTGGCCTGAAGGGCCCCCAGGGGGCCCCCAAGCAGCCCCTCTCAATTTGGGTCTGGGGGCTTTCGTTGGGCCGGGAACCTGGGAGGTACCTGCAAGGTTGCAGTTCGCGGCCGGAGAAGCACTCTCCGGCCAACATGCCCAACTGCAGCAACAGCTCCCAAACCGAAGGAGCCAGGACCCAAAGACCTAGCTGGCCTGAAGGGCCCCCAGGGGGCCCCCAAGCAGCCCCTCTCCATTTGGGTCTGGGGGCTTTCGTTGGGCCGGGAACCTGGGAGGTACCTGCAAGGTTGCAGTTCGCGGCCCGAGAAGCACTCTCCGGCCAACATGCACAACTGCAGCAACAGCTCCCAAACCGAAGGAGCCAGGACCCAAAGACCTAGCTGGCCTGAAGGGCCCCCAGGGGGCCCCCAAGCAGCCCCTCTCAATTTGGGTCTGGGGGCTTTCGTTGGGCCGGGAACCTGGGAGGTACCTGCAAGGTTGCAGTTCGCGGCCCGAGAAGCACTCTCCGGCCAACATGCCCAACTGCAGCAACAGCTCCCAAAGCGAAGGAGCCAGGACCCAAAGACCTAGCTGGCCTGAAGGGCCCCCATGGGGCCCCCAAGGAGCTCCTCTCCATTTGGGTCTGGGGGCTTTCGTTGGGCCGGGAACCTGGGAGGTACCTGCAAGGTTGCAGTTCGCGGCCCGAGAAGCACTCTCCGGCCAACATGCCCAACTGCAGCAACAGCTCCCAAACCGAAGGAGCCAGGACCCAAAGACCTAGCTGGCCTGAAGGGCCCCCAGGGGGCCCCCAAGCAGCCCCTCTCCATTTGGGTCTGGGGGCTTTTGTTGGGCAAGGAACCTGGGAGATTCCTGCAAGGTTGCAGTTCGAGGCCCGAGAAGCACTCTCCGGCCAACATGCCCAACTGCAGCAACAGCTCCCAAAGCGAAGGAGCCAGGACCCAAAGACCTAGCTGGCCTGAAGGGCCCCCAGGGGGCCCCCAAGCAGCCCCTCTCCATTTGGGTCTGGGGGCTTTCGTTGGGCCGGGAACCTGGGAGATTCCTGCAAGGTTGCAGTTCGCGGCCCGAGAAGCACTCTCCGGCCAACATGCCCAACTGCAGCAACAGCTCCCAAACCGAAGGAGCCAGGACCCAAAGACCTAGCTGGCCTGAAGGGCCCCCATGGGGTCCCCAAGGAGCTCCTCTCCATTTGGGTCTGGGGGCTTTAGTTGGGCCGGGAACCTGAGAGGTACCTGCAAGGTTGCAGTTCGCTGCCCGAGAAGCACTCTCCGGCCAACATGCCCAACTGCAGCAACAGCTCCCAAAGCGAAGGAGCCAGGACCCAAAGACCTAGCTGGCCTGAAGGGCCCCCAGGGGGCCCCCAAGCAGCCCCTCTCCATTTGGATCTGGGGGCTTTTGTTGGGCCGGGAACCTGGGAGATTCCTGCAAGGTTGCAGTTCGAGGCCCGAGAAGCACTCTCCGGCCAACATGCCCAACTGCAGCAACAGCTCCCAAACCGAAGGAGCCAGGACCCAAAGACCTAGCTGGCCTGAAGGGCCCCCAGGGGGTCCCCAAGCAGCCCCTCTCCATTTGGGTCTGGGGGCTTTCGTTGGGCATGTATACCTGAGAGGTACCTGCAAGGTTACAGTTCGCGGCCCGAGAAGCACTCTCCGGCCAACATGCCCAACTGCAGCAACAGCTCCCAAAGCGAAGGAGCCAGGACCCAAAGACCTAGCTGGCCTGAAGTGCCCCCAGGGGGTCCCCAAGCAGCCCCTCTCCATTTGGGTCTGGGGGCTTTCGTTGGGCGGGGAACCTGGGAGATTCATGCAAGGTTGCAGTTCGCGGCCCGAGAAGCACTCTCCGGCCAACATGCCCAACTGCAGCAACAGCTCCCAAACCGAAGGAGCCAGGACCCAAAGACCTAGCTGGCCTGAAGGGCCCCCAGGGGGCCCCCAAGCAGCCCCTCTCCATTTTGGTCTGGGGGCTTTCGTTGGGCCGGGAACCTGGGAGGTACCTGCAAGGTTGCAGTTCGCGGCCCGAGAAGCACTCTCCGGCCAACATGCCCAACTGCAGCAACAGCTCCCAAACCGAAGGAGCCAGGACCCAAAGACCTAGCTGGCCTGAAGGGCCCCCATGGGGCCCCCAAGCAGCCCCTCTCCATTTGGGTCTGGGGGCTTTCGTTGGGCCGGGAACCTGGGAGGTACCTGCAAGGTTGCAGTTCGCGGCCCGAGAAGCACTCTCCGGCCAACATGCCCAACTGCAGCAACAGCTCCCAAACCGAAGGAGCCAGGACCCAAAGACCTAGCTGGCCTGAAGGGCCCCCAGGGGGCCCCCAAGCAGCCCCTCTCAATTTGGGTCTGGGGGCTTTCGTTGGGCCGGGAACCTGGGAGGTACCTGCAAGGTTGCAGTTCGCGGCCCGAGAAGCACTCTCCGGCCAACATGCCCAACTGCAGCAACAGCTCCCAAACCGAAGGAGCCAGGAACCAAACACCTAGCTGGCCTGAAGGGCCCCCAGGGGGCCCCCAAGCAGCCCCTCTCCATTTGGGTCTGGGGGCTTTCGTTGGGCCGGGAACCTGGGAGAATCCTGCAAGGTTGCAGTTCGCGGCCCGAGAAGCACTCTCCGGCCAACATGCCCAACTGCAGCAACAGCTCCCAAACCGAAGGAGCCAGGACCCAAAGACCTAGCTGGCCTGAAGGGCCCCCAGGGGGCCCCCAAGCAGCCCCTCTCCATTTGGGTCTGGGGGCTTTCGTTGGGCCGGGAACCTGGGAGGTACCTGCAAGGTTGCAGTTCGCGGCCGGAGAAGCACTCTCCGGCCAACATGCCCAACTGCAGCAACAGCTCCCAAACCGAAGGAGCCAGGACCCAAAGACCTAGCTGGCCTGAAGGGCCCCCAGGGGGCCCCCAAGCAGCCCCTCTCCATTTGGGTCTGGGGGCTTTCGTTGGGCCGGGAACCTGGGAGGTACCTGCAAGGTTGCAGTTCGCGGCCCGAGAAGCACTCTCCGGCCAACATGCCCAACTGCAGCAACAGCTCCCAAACCGAAGGAGCCAGGACCCAAAGACCTAGCTGGCCTGAAGGGCCCCCAGGGGGCCCCCAAGCAGCCCCTCTCAATTTGGGTCTGGGGGCTTTCGTTGGGCCGGGAACCTGGGAGGTACCTGCAAGGTTGCAGTTCGAGGCCCGAGAAGCACTCTCCGGCCAACATGCCCAACTGCAGCAACAGCTCCCAAACCGAAGGAGCCAGGACCCAAACACCTAGCTGGCCTGAAGGGCCCCCAGGGGGCCCCCAAGGAGCTCCTCTCCATTTGGGTCTGGGGGCTTTCGTTGGGCCGGGAACCTGGGAGGTACCTGCAAGGTTGCAGTTCGCGGCCCGAGAAGCACTCTCCGGCCAACATGCCCAACTGCAGCAACAGCTCCCAAAGCGAAGGAGCCAGGACCCAAAGACCTAGCTGGCCTGAAGGGCCCCCAGGGGGCCCCCAAGCAGCCCCTCTCCATTTGGGTCTGGGGGCTTTTGTTGGGCAAGGAACCTGGGAGATTCCTGCAAGGTTGCAGTTCGAGGCCCGAGAAGCACTCTCCGGCCAACATGCCCAACTGCAGCAACAGCTCCCAAACCGAAGGAGCCAGGACCCAAAGACCTAGCTGGCCTGAAGGGCCCCCATGGGGTCCCCAAGGAGCTCCTCTCCATTTGGGTCTGGGGGCTTTAGTTGGGCCGGGAACCTGAAAGGTACCTGCAAGGTTGCAGTTCGCGGCCCGAGAAGCACTCTCCGGCCAACATGCCCAACTGCAGCAACAGCTCCCAAACCGAATGAGCCAGGACCCAAAGACCTAGCTGGCCTGAAGGGCCCCCAGGGGGCCCCCAAGCAGCCCCTCTCCATTTGGGTCTGGGGGCTTTCGTTGGGCATGTATACCTGAGAGGTACCTGCAAGGTTACAGTTCGCGGCCCGAGAAGCACTCTCCGGCCAACATGCCCAACTGCAGCAACAGCTCCCAAAGCGAAGGAGCCAGGACCCAAAGACCTAGCTGGCCTGAAGTGCCCCCAGGGGGTCCCCAAGCAGCCCCTCTCCATTTGGGTCTGGGGGCTTTCGTTGGGCGGGGAACCTGGGAGATTCATGCAAGGTTGCAGTTCGCGGCCCGAGAAGCACTCTCCGGCCAACATGCCCAACTGCAGCAACAGCTCCCAAAGTGAAGGAGCCAGGACCCAAAGACCTAGCTGGCCTGAAGGGCCCCCAGGGGGCCCCCAAGGAGCCCCTCTCAATTTGGGTCTGGGGGCTTTCGTTGGGCATGGAACCTGGGAGATTCCTGCAAGGTTGCAGTTCGCGGCCCGAGAAGCACTCTCCGGCCAACATGCCCAACTGCAGCAACAGCTCCCAAACCGAAGGAGCCAGGACCCAAAGACCTAGCTGGCCTGAAGGGCCCCCAGGGGGCCCCCAAGGAGCTCCTCTCCATTTGGGTCTGGCGGCTTTAGTTGGGCCGGGAACCTGGGAGGTACCTGCAAGGTTGCAGTTCGCGGCCCGAGAAGCACTCTCCGGCCAACATGCCCAACTGCAGCAACAGCTCCCAAACCGAAGGAGCCAGGACCCAAAGACCTAGCTGGCCTGAAGGGCCCCCAGGGGGCCCCCAAGCAGACCCTCTCCATTTGGGTCTGGGGGCTTTTGTTGGGCCGGGAACCTGGGAGGTACCTGCAAGGTTGCAGTTCGAGGCCCGAGAAGCACTCTCCGGCCAACATGCCCAACTGCAGCAACAGCTCCCAAACCGAAGGAGCCAGGACCCAAAGACCTAGCTGGCCTGAAGGGCCCCCAAGGGGCCCCCAAGCAGCCCCTCTCAATTTGGGTCTGGGGGCTTTCGTTGGGCCGGGAACCTGGGAGATTCCTGCAAGGTTGCAGTTCGAGGCCCGAGAAGCACTCTCCGGCCAACATGCCCAACTGCAGCAACAGCTCCCAAACCGAATGAGCCAGGACACAAAGACCTAGCTGGCCTGAAGGGCCCCCAGGGGGCCCCCAAGCAGCCCCTCTCCATTTGGGTCTGGGGGCTTTCGTTGGGCATGTATACCTGAGAGGTACCTGCAAGGTTACACTTCGCGGCCCGAGAAGCACTCTCCGGCCAACATGCCCAACTGCAGCAACAGCTCCCAAAGCGAAGGAGCCAGGACCCAAAGACCTAGCTGGCCTGAAGTGCCCCCAGGGGGTCCCCGAGCAGCCCCTCTCCATTTGGGTCTGGGGGCTTTCGTTGGGCGGGGAACCTGGGAGATTCCTGCAAAGTTGCAGTTCGCGGCCCGAGAAGCACTCTCCGGCCAACATGCCCAACTGCAGCAACAGCTCCCAAACCGAAGGAGCCAGGACCCAAAGACCTAGCTGGCCTGAAGGGCCCCCAGGGGGCCCCCAAGCAGCCCCTCTCCATTTGGGTCTGGGGGCTTTCGTTGGGCCGGGAACCTGGGAGATTCCTGCAAGGTTGCAGTTCGCGGCCCGAGAAGCACTCTCCGGCCAACATGCCCAACTGCAGCAACAGCTCCCAAACCGAAGGAGCCAGGACCCAAAGACCTAGCTGGCCTGAAGGGCCCCCATGGGGTCCCCAAGGAGCTCCTCTCCATTTGGGTCTGGGGGCTTTAGTTGGGCCGGGAACCTGGGAGGTACCTGCAAGGTTGCAGTTCGCTGCCCGAGAAGCACTCTCCGGCCAACATGCCCAACTGCAGCAACAGCTCCCAAAGCGAAGGAGCCAGGACCCAAAGACCTAGCTGGCCTGAAGGGCCCCCAGGGGGCCCCCAAGCAGCCCCTCTCCATTTGGGTCTGGGGGCTTTTGTTGGGCCGGGAACCTGGGAGATTCCTGCAAGGTTGCAGTTCGCGGCCCGAGAAGCACTCTCCGGCCAACATGCCCAACTGCAGCAACAGCTCCCAAACCGAATGAGCCAGGACACAAAGACCTAGCTGGCCTGAAGGGCCCCCAGGGGGTCCCCAAGCAGCCCCTCTCCATTTGGGTCTGGGGGCTTTCGTTGGGCATGTATACCTGAGAGGTACCTGCAAGGTTACAGTTCGCGGCCGGAGAAGCACTCTCCGGCCAACATGCCCAACTGCAGCAACAGCTCCCAAAGCGAAGGAGCCAGGACCCAAAGACCTAGCTGGCCTGAAGTGCCCCCATGGGGCCCCCAAGCAGCCCCTCTCCATTTGGGTCTGGGGGCTTTCGTTGGGCCGGGAACCTGGGAGGTACCTGCAAGGTTGCAGTTCGCGGCCCGAGAAGCACTCTCCGGCCAACATGCCCAACTGCAGCAACAGCTCCCAAAGCGAAGGAGCCAGGACCCAAAGACCTAGCTGGCCTGAAGGGCCCCCAGGGGGCCCCCAAGCAGCCCCTCTCAATTTGGGTCTGGGGGCTTTCGTTGGGCCGGGAACCTGGGAGGTACCTGCAAGGTTGCAGTTCGCGGCCCGAGAAGCACTCTCCGGCCAACATGCCCAACTGCAGCAACAGCTCCCAAACCGAAGGAGCCAGGACCCAAAGACCTAGCTGGCCTGAAGGGCCCCCAGGGGGCCCCCAAGGAGCTCCTCTCCATTTGGGTCTGGGGGCTTTCGTTGGGCCGGGAACCTGGGAGGTACCTGCAAGGTTGCAGTTCGCGGCCCGAGAAGCACTCTCCGGCCAACATGCCCAACTGCAGCAACAGCTCCCAAAGCGAAGGAGCCAGGACCCAAAGACCTAGCTGGCCTGAAGGGCCCCCAGGGGGCCCCCAAGCAGCCCCTCTCCATTTGGGTCTGGGGGCTTTTGTTGGGCAAGGAACCTGGGAGATTCCTGCAAGGTTGCAGTTCGAGGCCCGAGAAGCACTCTCCGGCCAACATGCCCAACTGCAGCAACAGCTCCCAAACCGAAGGAGCCAGGACCCAAAGACCTAGCTGGCCTGAAGGGCCCCCATGGTGTCCCCAAGGAGCTCCTCTCCATTTGGGTCTGGGGGCTTTAGTTGGGCCGGGAACCTGAGAGGTACCTGCAAGGTTGCAGTTCGCGGCCCGAGAAGCACTCTCCGGCCAACATGCCCAACTGCAGCAACAGCTCCCAAACCGAATGAGCCAGGACACAAAGACCTAGCTGGCCTGAAGGGCCCCCAGGGGGCCCCCAAGCAGCCCCTCTCCATTTGGGTCTGGGGGCTTTCGTTGGGCATGTATACCTGAGAGGTACCTGCAAGGTTACATTTCGCGGCCCGAGAAGCACTCTCCGGCCAACATGCCCAACTGCAGCAACAGCTCCCAAAGCGAAGGAGCCAGGACCCAAAGACCTAGCTGGCCTGAAGTGCCCCCAGGGGGTCCCCAAGCAGCCCCTCTCCATTTGGGTCTGGGGGCTTTCGTTGGGCGGGGAACCTGGGAGATTCATGCAAGGTTGCAGTTCGCGGCCCGAGAAGCACTCTCCGGCCAACATGCCCAACTGCAGCAACAGCTCCCAAAGCGAAGGAGCCAGGACCCAAAGACCTAGCTGGCCTGAAGGGCCCCCAGGGGGCCCCCAAGGAGCCCCTCTCAATTTGGGTCTGGGGGCTTTCGTTGGGCATGGAACCTGGGAGATTCCTGCAAGGTTGCAGTTCGCGGCCCGAGAAGCACTCTCCGGCCAACATGCCCAACTGCAGCAACAGCTCCCAAACCGAAGGAGCCAGGACCCAAAGACCTAGCTGGCCTGAAGGGCCCCCAGGGGGCCCCCAAGGAGCTCCTCTCCATTTGGGTCTGGCGGCTTTAGTTGGGCCGGGAACCTGGGAGGTACCTGCAAGGTTGCAGTTCGCGGCCCGAGAAGCACTCTCCGGCCAACATGCCCAACTGCAGCAACAGCTCCCAAAGCGAAGGAGCCAGGACCCAAAGACCTAGCTGGCCTGAAGGGCCCCCAGGGGGCCCCCAAGCAGACCCTCTCCATTTGGGTCTGGGGGCTTTTGTTGGGCCGGGAACCTGGGAGATTCCTGCAAGGTTGCAGTTCGAGGCCCGAGAAGCACTCTCCGGCCAACATGCCCAACTGCAGCAACAGCTCCCAAACCGAAGGAGCCAGGACCCAAAGACCTAGCTGGCCTGAAGGGCCCCCAAGGGGCCCCCAAGCAGCCCCTCTCAATTTGGGTCTGGGGGCTTTCGTTGGGCCGGGAACCTGGGAGGTACCTGCAAGGTTGCAGTTCGCGGCCCGAGAAGCACTCTCCGGCCAACATGCCCAACTGCAGCAACAGCTCCCAAAGCGAAGGAGCCAGGACCCAAACACCTAGCTGGCCTGAAGGGCCCCCATGGGGCCCCCAAGCAGCCCCTCTCCATTTGGGTCTGGGGGCTTTCGTTGGGCCGGGAACCTGGGAGAATCCTGCAAGGTTGCAGTTCGCGGCCCGAGAAGCACTCTCCGGCCAACATGCCCAACTGCAGCAACAGCTCCCAAAGCGAAGGAGCCAGGACCCAAAGACCTAGCTGGCCTGAAGGGCCCCCAGGGGGCCCCCAAGCAGCCCCTCTCAATTTGGGTCTGGGGGCTTTCGTTGGGCCGGGAACCTGGGAGGTACCTGCAAGGTTGCAGTTCGCGGCCCGAGAAGCACTCTCCGGCCAACATGCCCAACTGCAGCAACAGCTCCCAAACCGAAGGAGCCAGGACCCAAAGACCTAGCTGGCCTGAAGGGCCCCCAGGGGGCCCCCAAGCAGCCCCTCTCCATTTGGGTCTGGGGGCTTTCGTTGGGCCGGGAACCTGGGAGGTACCTGCAAGGTTGCAGTTCGCGGCCCGAGAAGCACTCTCCGGCCAACATGCCCAACTGCAGCAACAGCTCCCAAACCGAAGGAGCCAGGACCCAAAGACCTAGCTGGCCTGAAGGGCCCCCATGGGGCCCCCAAGGAGCTCCTCTCCATTTGGGTCTGGGGGCTTTAGTTGGGCCGGGAACCTGGGAGGTACCTGCAAGGTTGCAGTTCGCGGCCGGAGAAGCACTCTCCGGCCAACATGCCCAACTGCAGCAACAGCTCCCAAACCGAAGGAGCCAGGACCCAAAGACCTAGCTGGCCTGAAGGGCCCCCAAGGGGCCCCCAAGCAGCCCCTCTCAATTTGGGTCTGGGGGCTTTCGTTGGGCCGGGAACCTGGGAGGTACCTGCAAGGTTGCAGTTGGCGGCCCGAGAAGCACTCTCCGGCCAACATGCCCAACTGCAGCAACAGCTCCCAAACCGAAGGAGCCAGGACCCAAAGACCTAGCTGGCCTGAAGGGCCCCCAAGGGGCCCCCAAGCAGCCCCTCTCAATTTGGGTCTGGGGGCTTTCGTTGGGCGGTAACCTGGGAGATTCCTGCATGGTTGCAGTTCGAGGCCCGAGAAGCACTCTCCGGCCAACATGCCCAACTGCAGCAACAGCTCCCAAACCGAAGGAGCCAGGACCCAAAGACCTAGCTGGCCTGAAGGGCCCCCAGGGGGCCCCCAAGCAGCCCCTCTCCATTTGGGTCTGGGGGCTTTCGTTGGGCATGTATACCTGAGAGGTACCTGCAAGGTTACACTTCGCGGCCCGAGAAGCACTCTCCGGCCAACATGCCCAACTGCAGCAACAGCTCCCAAAGCGAAGGAGCCAGGACCCAAAGACCTAGCTGGCCTGAAGGGCCCCCAGGGGGTCCCCAAGCAGCCCCTCTCCATTTGGGTCTGGGGGCTTTCGTTGGGCGGGGAACCTGGGAGTTTCCTGCAAAGTTGCAGTTCGCGGCCCGAGAAGCACTCTCCGGCCAACATGCCCAACTGCAGCAACAGCTCCCAAAGCGAAGGAGCCAGGACCCAAAGACCTAGCTGGCCTGAAGGGCCCCCATGGGGCCCCCAAGGAGCTCCTCTCCATTTGGGTCTGGGATCTTTAGTTGGGCCGGGAACCTGGGAGGTACCTTCAAGGTTGCAGTTCGCTGCCGGAGAAGCACTCTCCGGCCAACATGCCCAACTGCAGCAACAGCTCCCAAAGCGAAGGAGCCAGGACCCAAAGACCTAGCTGGCCTGAAGGGCCCCCAGGGGGCCCCCAAGCAGCCCCTCTCAATTTGGGTCTGGGGGCTTTCGTTGGGCCGGGAACCTGGGAGGTACCTGCAAGGTTGCAGTTGGCGGCCCGAGAAGCACTCTCCGGCCAACATGCCCAACTGCAGCAACAGCTCCCAAACCGAAGGAGCCAGGACCCAAAGACCTAGCTGGCCTGAAGGGCCCCCAGGGGGGCCCCAAGCAGCCCCTCTCAATTTGGGTCTGGGGGCTTTCGTTGGGCCGGGAACCTGGGAGAATCCTGCAAGGTTGCAGTTCGCGTCCCGAGAAGCACTCTCCGGCCAACATGCCCAACTGCAGCAACAGCTCCCAAAGCGAAGGAGCCAGGACCCAAACACCTAGCTGGCCTGAAGGGCCCCCAGGGGGCCCCCAAGCAGCCCCTCTCCATTTGGGTCTGGGGGCTTTCGTTGGGCCGGGAACCTGGGAGAATCCTGCAAGGTTGCAGTTCGCGGCCCGAGAAGCACTCTCCGGCCAACATGCCCAACTGCAGCAACAGCTCCCAAAGCGAAGGAGCCAGGACCCAAAGACCTAGCTGGCCTGAAGGGCCCCCAGGGGGCCCCCAAGCAGCCCCTCTCAATTTGGGTCTGGGGGCTTTCGTTGGGCCGGGAACCTGGGAGGTACCTGCAAGGTTGCAGTTCGCGGCCCGAGAAGCACTCTCCGGCCAACATGCCCAACTGCAGCAACAGCTCCCAAACCGAAGGAGCCAGGACCCAAAGACCTAGCTGGCCTGAAGGGCCCCCAGGGGGCCCCCAAGCAGCCCCTCTCCATTTGGGTCTGGGGGCTTTCGTTGGGCCGGGAACCTGGGAGGTACCTGCAAGGTTGCAGTTCGCGGCCCGAGAAGCACTCTCCGGCCAACATGCCCAACTGCAGCAACAGCTCCCAAACCGAAGGAGCCAGGACCCAAAGACCTAGCTGGCCTGAAGGGCCCCCAGGGGGCCCCCAAGCAGCCCCTCTCAATTTGGGTCTGGGGGCTTTCGTTGGGCCGGGAACCTGGGAGGTACCTGCAAGGTTGCAGTTCGCGGCCCGAGAAGCACTCTCCGGCCAACATGCCCAACTGCAGCAACAGCTCCCAAACCGAAGGAGCCAGGACCCAAAGACCTAGCTGGCCTGAAGGGCCCCCAGGGGGCCCCCAAGGAGCTCCTCTCCATTTGGGTCTGGGGGCTTTCGTTGGGCCGGGAACCTGGGAGGTACCTGCAAGGTTGCAGTTCGCGGCCCGAGAAGCACTCTCCGGCCAACATGCCCAACTGCAGCAACAGCTCCCAAAGCGAAGGAGCCAGGACCCAAAGACCTAGCTGGCCTGAAGGGCCCCCAGGGGGCCCCCAAGCAGCCCCTCTCCATTTGGGTCTGGGGGCTTTTGTTGGGCAAGGAACCTGGGAGATTCCTGCAAGGTTGCAGTTCGAGGCCCGAGAAGCACTCTCCGGCCAACATGCCCAACTGCAGCAACAGCTCCCAAAGCGAAGGAGCCAGGACCCAAAGACCTAGCTGGCCTGAAGTGCCCCCAGGGGGTCCCCAAGCAGCCCCTCTCCATTTGGGTCTGGGGGCTTTCGTTGGGCGGGGAACCTGGGAGATTCCTGCAAGGTTGCAGTTCGCGGCCCGAGAAGCACTCTCCGGCCAACATGCCCAACTGCAGCAACAGCTCCCAAAGCGAAGGAGCCAGGACCCAAAGACCTAGCTGGCCTGAAGGGCCCCCAGGGGGCCCCCAAGGAGCCCCTCTCAATTTGGGTCTGGGGGCTTTCGTTGGGCATGGAACCTGGGAGATTCCTGCAAGGTTGCAGTTCGCGGCCCGAGAAGCACTCTCCGGCCAACATGCCCAACTGCAGCAACAGCTCCCAAACCGAAGGAGCCAGGACCCAAAGACCTAGCTGGCCTGAAGGGCCCCCAGGGGGCCCCCAAGGAGCTCCTCTCCATTTGGGTCTGGCGGCTTTAGTTGGGCCGGGAACCTGGGAGGTACCTGCAAGGTTGCAGTTGGCGGCCCGAGAAGCACTCTCCGGCCAACATGCCCAACTGCAGCAACAGCTCCCAAACCGAAGGAGCCAGGACCCAAAGACCTAGCTGGCCTGAAGGGCCCCCAAGGGGCCCCCAAGCAGCCCCTCTCAATTTGGGTCTGGGGGCTTTCGTTGGGCCGGTAACCTGGGAGATTCCTGCATGGTTGCAGTTCGAGGCCCGAGAAGCACTCTCCGGCCAACATGCCCAACTGCAGCAACAGCTCCCAAACCGAAGGAGCCAGGACCCAAAGACCTAGCTGGCCTGAAGGGCCCCCAGGGGGCCCCCAAGCAGCCCCTCTCCATTTGGGTCTGGGGGCTTTCGTTGGGCATGTATACCTGAGAGGTACCTGCAAGGTTACACTTCGCGGCCCGAGAAGCACTCTCCGGCCAACATGCCCAACTGCAGCAACAGCTCCCAAACCGAAGGAGCCAGGACCCAAAGACCTAGCTGGCCTGAAGGGCCCCCAGGGGGTCCCCAAGCAGCCCCTCTCCATTTGGGTCTGGGGGCTTTCGTTGGGCGGGGAACCTGGGAGATTCATGCAAGGTTGCAGTTCGCGGCCCGAGAAGCACTCTCCGGCCAACATGCCCAACTGCAGCAACAGCTCCCAAACCGAAGGAGCCAGGTCCCAAAGACCTAGCTGGCCTGAAGGGCCCCCATGGGGCCCCCAAGGAGCTCCTCTCCATTTGGGTCTGGGATCTTTAGTTGGGCCGGGAACCTGGGAGGTACCTTCAAGGTTGCAGTTCGCTGCCGGAGAAGCACTCTCCGGCCAACATGCCCAACTGCAGCAACAGCTCCCAAACCGAAGGAGCCAGGACACAAAGACCTAGCTGGCCTGAAGGGCCCCCAAGGGGCCCCCAAGCAGCCCCTCTCAATTTGGGTCTGGGGGCTTTAGTTGGGCCGGGAACCTGGGAGGTACCTGCAAGGTTGCAGTTGGCGGCCCGAGAAGCACTCTCCGGCCAACATGCCCAACTGCAGCAACAGCTCCCAAACCGAAGGAGCCAGGACCCAAAGACCTAGCTGGCCTGAAGGGCCCCCAGGGGGCCCCCAAGCAGCCCCTCTCAATTTGGGTCTGGGGGCTTTCGTTGGGCCGGGACCCTGGGAGGTACCTGCAAGGTTGCAGTTGGCGGCCCGAGAAGCACTCTCCGGCCAACATGCCCAACTGCAGCAACAGCTCCCAAACCGAAGGAGCCAGGACCCAAAGACCTAGCTGGCCTGAAGGGCCCCCAGGGGGGCCCCAAGCAGCCCCTCTCAATTTGGGTCTGGGGGCTTTCGTTGGGCCGGGAACCTGGGAGCTACCTGCAAGGTTGCAGTTCGCGGCCCGAGAAGCACTCTCCGGCCAACATGCCCAACTGCAGCAACAGCTCCCAAAGCGAAGGAGCCAGGACCCAAAGACCTAGCTGGCCTGAAGGGCCCCCAGGGGGCCCCCAAGCAGCCCCTCTCAATTTGGGTCTGGGGGCTTTCGTTGGGCCGGGAACCTGGGAGGTACCTGCAAGGTTGCAGTTCGAGGCCCGAGAAGCACTCTCCGGCCAACATGCCCAACTGCAGCAACAGCTCCCAAACCGAAGGAGCCAGGACCCAAACACCTAGCTGGCCTGAAGGGCCCCCAGGGGGCCCCCAAGCAGCCCCTCTCAATTTGGGTCTGGGGGCTTTCGTTGGGCCGGGAACCTGGGAGGTACCTGCAAGGTTGCAGTTCGCGGCCCGAGAAGCACTCTCCGGCCAACATGCCCAACTGCAGCAACAGCTCCCAAACCGAAGGAGCCAGGACCCAAAGACCTAGCTGGCCTGAAGTGCCCCCAGGGGGGCCCCAAGGAGCTCCTCTCCATTTGGGTCTGGGGTCTTTCGTTGGGGCGGGAACCTGGGAGGTACCTGCAAGGTTGCAGTTCGCGGCCGGAGAAGCACTCTCCGGCCAACATGCCCAACTGCAGCAACAGCTCCCAAAGCGAAGGAGCCAGGACCCAAACACCTAGCTGGCCTGAAGGGCCCCCAAGCAGCCCCTCTCCATTTGAATCTGGGGGCTTTTGTTGGGCCGGGAACCTGGGAGGTACCTGCAAGGTTGCAGTTCGAGGCCCGAGAAGCACTCTCCGGCCAACATGCCCAACTGCAGCAACAGCTCCCAAACCGAATGAGCCAGGACACAAAGACCTAGCTGGCCTGAAGGGCCCCCAGGGGGCCCCCAAGCAGCCCCTCTCAATTTGGGTCTGGGGGCTTTCGTTGGGCATGTATACCTGAGAGGTACCTGCAAGGTTGCAGTTCGCGGCCCGAGAAGCACTCTCCGGCCAACATGCCCAACTGCAGCAACAGCTCCCAAAGCGAAGGAGCCAGGACCCAAAGACCTAGCTGGCCTGAAGTGCCCCCAGGCGTCCCCCAAGCAGCCCCTCTCCATTTGGGTCTGGGGGCTTTCGTTGGGCGGGGAACCTGGGAGATTCATGCAAGGTTGCAGTTCGCGGCCCGAGAAGCACTCTCCGGCCAACATGCCCAACTGCAGCAACAGCTCCCAAAGCGAAGGAGCCAGGACCCAAACACCTAGCTGGCCTGAAGGGCCCCCAGGGGGCCCCCAAGCAGCCCCTCTCAATTTGGGTCTGGGGGCTTTCGTTGGGCCGGGAACCTGGGAGATTCCTGCAAGGTTGCAGTTCGCGGCCCGAGAAGCACTCTCCGGCCAACATGCCCAACTGCAGCAACAGCTCCCAAACCGAAGGAGCCAGGACCCAAAGACCTAGCTGGCCTGAAGGGCCCCCAGGGGGCCCCCAAGCAGCCCCTCTCAATTTGGGTCTGGGGGCTTTCGTTGGGCCGGGAACCTGGGAGGTACCTGCAAGGTTGCAGTTCGCGGCCGGAGAAGCACTCTCCGGCCAACATGCCCAACTGCAGCAACAGCTCCCAAACCGAAGGAGCCAGGACACAAAGACCTAGCTGGCCTGAAGGGCCCCCAGGGGGCCCCCAAGCAGCCCCTCTCCATTTGGGTCTGGGGGCTTTCGTTGGGCCGGGAACCTGGGAGGTACCTGCAAGGTTGCAGTTCGCGGCCCGAGAAGCACTCTCCGGCCAACATGCCCAACTGCAGCAACAGCTCCCAAACCGAAGGAGCCAGGACCCAAAGACCTAGCTGGCCTGAAGGGCCCCCAGGGGGCCCCCAAGCAGCCCCTCTCAATTTGGGTCTGGGGGCTTTCGTTGGGCCGGGAACCTGGGAGGTACCTGCAAGGTTGCAGTTCGCGGCCCGAGAAGCACTCTCCGGCCAACATGCCCAACTGCAGCAACAGCTCCCAAACCGAAGGAGCCAGGACCCAAAGACCTAGCTGGCCTGAAGGGCCCCCAGGGGGCCCCCAAGGAGCTCCTCTCCATTTGGATCTGGGGGCTTTCGTTGGGGCGGGAACCTGGGAGGTACCTGCAAGGTTGCAGTTCGAGGCCCGAGAAGCACTCTCCGGCCAACATGCCCAACTGCAGCAACAGCTCCCAAACCGAAGGAGCCAGGACCCAAAGACCTAGCTGGCCTGAAGGGCCCCCAGGGGGGCCCCAAGTATCTCCTCTCCATTTGGGTCTGGGGGCTTTAGTTGGGCCGGGAACCTGGGAGGTACCTGCAAGGTTGCAGTTCGCGGCCAGAGAAGCACTCTCCGGCCAACATGCCCAACTGCAGCAACAGCTCCCAAAGCGAAGGAGCCAGGACCCAAAGACCTAGCTGGCCTGAAGGGCCCCCAGGGGGCCCCCAAGCAGCCCCTCTCAATTTGGGTCTGGGGGCTTTTGTTGGGCCGGGAACCTGGGAGATTCCTGCAAGGTTGCAGTTCGAGGCCCGAGAAGCACTCTCCGGCCAACATGCCCAACTGCAGCAACAGCTCCCAAACCGAATGAGCCAGGACACAAAGACCTAGCTGGCCTGAAGGGCCCCCAGGGGGCCCCCAAGCAGCCCCTCTCAATTTGGGTCTGGGGGCTTTCGTTGGGCATGTATACCTGAGAGGTACCTGCAAGGTTAGAGTTCGCGGCCCGAGAAGCACTCTCCGGCCAACATGCCCAACTGCAGCAACAGCTCCCAAACCGAAGGAGCCAGGACCCAAAGACCTAGCTGGCCTGAAGGGCCCCCAGGGGTCCCCCAAGCAGCCCCTCTCCATTTGGGTCTGGGGGCTTTCGTTGGGCGGGGAACCTGGGAGATTCCTGCAAGGTTGCAGTTCGCGGCCCGAGAAGCACTCTCCGGCCAACATGCCCAACTGCAGCAACAGCTCCCAAACCGAAGGAGCCAGGACCCAAAGACCTAGCTGGCCTGAAGGGCCCCCAGGGGGCCCCCAAGCAGCCCCTCTCAATTTGGGTCTGGGGGCTTTCGTTGGGCCGGGTACCTGGGAGAATCCTGCAAGGTTGCAGTTCGCGGCCCGAGAAGCACTCTCCGGCCAACATGCCCAACTGCAGCAACAGCTCCCAAAGCGAAGGAGCCAGGACCCAAAGACCTAGCTGGCCTGAAGGGCCCCCAGGGGGCCCCCAAGCAGCCCCTCTCAATTTGGGTCTGGGGGCTTTTGTTGGGCCGGGAACCTGGGAGATTCCTGCAAGGTTGCAGTTCGAGGCCCGAGAAGCACTCTCCGGCCAACATGCCCAACTGCAGCAACAGCTCCCAAACCGAAGGAGCCAGGACACAAAGACCTAGCTGGCCTGAAGGGCCCCCAGGGGGCCCCCAAGCAGCCCCTATCAATTTGGGTCTGGGGGCTTTCGTTGGGCATGTATACCTGAGAGGTACCTGCAAGGTTACAGTTCGCGGCCCGAGAAGCACTCTCCGGCCAACATGCCCAACTGCAGCAACAGCTCCCAAAGCGAAGGAGCCAGGACCCAAAGACCTAGCTGGCCTGAAGGGCCCCCAGGGGTCCCCCAAGCAGCCCCTCTCCATTTGGGTCTGGGGGCTTTCGTTGGGCGGGGAACCTGGGAGATTCCTGCAAGGTTGCAGTTCGCGGCCCGAGAAGCACTCTCCGGCCAACATGCCCAACTGCAGCAACAGCTCCCAAACCGAAGGAGCCAGGACCCAAAGACCTAGCTGGCCTGAAGGGCCCCCAGGGGGCCCCCAAGCAGCCCCTCTCAATTTGGGTCTGGGGGCTTTCGTTGGGCCGGGAACCTGGGAGGTACCTGCAAGGTTGCAGTTCGCGGCCCGAGAAGCACTCTCCGGCCAACATGCCCAACTGCAGCAACAGCTCCCAAAGCGAAGGAGCCAGGACCCAAAGACCTAGCTGGCCTGAAGGGCCCCCAGGGGGCCCCCAAGCAGCCCCTCTCAATTTGGGTCTGGGGGCTTTCGTTGGGCCGGGAACCTGGGAGGTACCTGCAAGGTTGCAGTTCGAGGCCCGAGAAGCACTCTCCGGCCAACATGCCCAACTGCAGCAACAGCTCCCAAACCGAAGGAGCCAGGACCCAAACACCTAGCTGGCCTGAAGGGCCCCCAGGGGGCCCCCAAGCAGCCCCTCTCAATTTGGGTCTGGGGGCTTTCGTTGGGCCGGGAACCTGGGAGGTACCTGCAAGGTTGCAGTTCGCGGCCCGAGAAGCACTCTCCGGCCAACATGCCCAACTGCAGCAACAGCTCCCAAACCGAAGGAGCCAGGACCCAAAGACCTAGCTGGCCTGAAGTGCCCCCAGGGGGGCCCCAAGGAGCTCCTCTCCATTTGGGTCTGGGGTCTTTCGTTGGGGCGGGAACCTGGGAGGTACCTGCAAGGTTGCAGTTCGCGGCCGGAGAAGCACTCTCCGGCCAACATGCCCAACTGCAGCAACAGCTCCCAAAGCGAAGGAGCCAGGACCCAAACACCTAGCTGGCCTGAAGGGCCCCCAAGCAGCCCCTCTCCATTTGAATCTGGGGGCTTTTGTTGGGCCGGGAACCTGGGAGGTACCTGCAAGGTTGCAGTTCGAGGCCCGAGAAGCACTCTCCGGCCAACATGCCCAACTGCAGCAACAGCTCCCAAACCGAATGAGCCAGGACACAAAGACCTAGCTGGCCTGAAGGGCCCCCAGGGGGCCCCCAAGCAGCCCCTCTCAATTTGGGTCTGGGGGCTTTCGTTGGGCATGTATACCTGAGAGGTACCTGCAAGGTTGCAGTTCGCGGCCCGAGAAGCACTCTCCGGCCAACATGCCCAACTGCAGCAACAGCTCCCAAAGCGAAGGAGCCAGGACCCAAAGACCTAGCTGGCCTGAAGTGCCCCCAGGCGTCCCCCAAGCAGCCCCTCTCCATTTGGGTCTGGGGGCTTTCGTTGGGCGGGGAACCTGGGAGATTCATGCAAGGTTGCAGTTCGCGGCCCGAGAAGCACTCTCCGGCCAACATGCCCAACTGCAGCAACAGCTCCCAAACCGAAGGAGCCAGGACCCAAAGACCTAGCTGGCCTGAAGGGCCCCCAGGGGGCCCCCAAGCAGCCCCTCTCAATTTGGGTCTGGGGGCTTTCGTTGGGCCGGGAACCTGGGAGATTCCTGCAAGGTTGCAGTTCGCGGCCCAAGAAGCACTCTCCGGCCAACATGCCCAACTGCAGCAACAGCTCCCAAAGCGAAGGAGCCAGGACCCAAAGACCTAGCTGGCCTGAAGGGCCCCCAGGGGGCCCCCAAGCAGCCCCTCTCCATTTGGGTCTGGGGGCTTTCGTTGGGCCGGGAACCTGGGAGGTACCTGCAAGGTTGCAGTTCGCGGCCCGAGAAGCACTCTCCGGCCAACATGCCCAACTGCAGCAACAGCTCCCAAACCGAAGGAGCCAGGACCCAAAGACCTAGCTGGCCTGAAGGGCCCCCAGGGGGCCCCCAAGCAGCCCCTCTCAATTTGGGTCTGGGGGCTTTCGTTGGGCCGGGAACCTGGGAGGTACCTGCAAGGTTGCAGTTCGCGGCCCGAGAAGCACTCTCCGGCCAACATGCCCAACTGCAGCAACAGCTCCCAAACCGAAGGAGCCAGGACCCAAACACCTAGCTGGCCTGAAGGGCCCCCAGGGGGCCCCCAAGCAGCCCCTCTCAATTTGGGTCTGGGGGCTTTCGTTGGGCCGGGAACCTGGGAGGTACCTGCAAGGTTACAGTTCGCGGCCCGAGAAGCACTCTCCGGCCAACATGCCCAACTGCAGCAACAGCTCCCAAACCGAAGGAGCCAGGACCCAAAGACCTAGCTGGCCTGAAGGGCCCCCAGGGGGCCCCCAAGCAGCCCCTCTCAATTTGGGTCTGGGGGCTTTCGTTGGGCCGGGAACCTGTGAGATTCCTGCAAGGTTGCAGTTCGCGGCCCGAGAAGCACTCTCCGGCCAACATGCCCAACTGCAGCAACAGCTCCCAAACCGAAGGAGCCAGGAACCAAAGACCTAGCTGGCATGAAGGGCCCCCAGGGGGCCCCCAAGCAGCCCCTCTCAATTTGGGTCTGGGGGCTTTCGTTGGGCCGGGAACCTGGGAGGTACCTGCAAGGTTGCAGTTCGCGGCCGGAGAAGCACTCTCCGGCCAACATGCCCAACTGCAGCAACAGCTCCCAAACCGAAGGAGCCAGGACCCAAAGACCTAGCTGGCCTGAAGGGCCCCCAGGGGGCCCCCAAGCAGCCCCTCTCCATTTGGGTCTGGGGGCTTTCGTTGGGCCGGGAACCTTGGAGGTACCTGCAAGGTTGCAGTTCGCGGCCCGAGAAGCACTCTCCGGCCAACATGCCCAACTGCAGCAACAGCTCCCAAACCGAAGGAGCCAGGACCCAAAGACCTAGCTGGCCTGAAGGGCCCCCAGGGGGCCCCCAAGCAGCCCCTCTCCATTTGGGTCTGGGGGCTTTCGTTGGGCCGGGAACCTGGGAGGTACCTGCAAGGTTGCAGTTCGCGGCCCGAGAAGCACTCTCCGGCCAACATGCCCAACTGCAGCAACAGCTCCCAAACCGAAGGAGCCAGGACCCAAAGACCTAGCTGGCCTGAAGGGCCCCCATGGGGCCCCCAAGGAGCTCCTCTCCATTTGGGTCTGGGGGCTTTCGTTGGGCCGGGAACCTGGGAGGTACCTGCAAGGTTGCAGTTCGCAGCCCGAGAAGCACTCTCCGGCCAACATGCCCAACTGCAGCAACAGCTCCCAAAGCGAAGGAGCCAGGACCCAAAGACCTAGCTGGCCTGAAGGGCCCCCAGGGGGCCCCCAAGCAGCCCCTCTCCATTTGGGTCTGGGGGCTTTTGTTGGGCAAGGAACCTGGGAGATTCCTGCAAGGTTGCAGTTCGAGGCCCGAGAAGCACTCTCCGGCCAACATGCCCAACTGCAGCAACAGCTCCCAAAGCGAAGGAGCCAGGACCCAAAGACCTAGCTGGCCTGAAGGGCCCCCAGGGGGCCCCCAAGCAGCCCCTCTCCATTTGGGTCTGGGGGCTTTCGTTGGGCCGGGAACCTGGGAGATTCCTGCAAGGTTGCAGTTCGCGGCCCGAGAAGCACTCTCCGGCCAACATGCCCAACTGCAGCAACAGCTCCCAAACCGAAGGAGCCAGGACCCAAAGACCTAGCTGGCCTGAAGGGCCCCCAGGGGGCCCCCAAGCAGCCCCTCTCCATTTGGGTCTGGGGGCTTTTGTTGGGCCGGGAACCTGGGAGAATCCTGCAAGGTTGCAGTTCGCGGCCCGAGAAGCACTCTCCGGCCAACATGCCCAACTGCAGCAACAGCTCCCAAACCGAATGAGCCAGGACACAAAGACCTAGCTGGCCTGAAGGGCCCCCAGGGGGCCCCCAAGCAGCCCCTCTCCATTTGGGTCTGGGGGCTTTCGTTGGGCATGTATACCTGAGAGGTACCTGCAAGGTTACAGTTCGCGGCCCGAGAAGCACTCTCCGGCCAACATGCCCAACTGCAGCAACAGCTCCCAAAGCGAAGGAGCCAGGACCCAAAGACCTAGCTGGCCTGAAGTGCCCCCAGGGGGTCCCCAAGCAGCCCCTCTCCATTTGGGTCTGGGGGCTTTCGTTGGGCTGGGAACCTGGGAGATTCCTGCAAGGTTGCAGTTCGCGGCCCGAGAAGCACTCTCCGGCCAACATGCCCAACTGCAGAAACAGCTCCCAAACCAAAGGAGCCAGGACCCAAAGACCTAGCTGGCCTGAAGGGCCCCCAGGGGGCCCCCAAGGAGCCCCTCTCAATTTGGGTCTGGGGGCTTTCGTTGGGCATGGAACCTGGCAGATTCCTGCAAGGTTGCAGTTCGCGGCCCGAGAAGCACTCTCCGGCCAACATGCCCAACTGCAGCAACAGCTCCCAAAGCGAAGGAGCCAGGACCCAAAGACCTAGCTGGCCTGAAGGGCCCCCAGGGGGCCCCCAAGGATCTCCTCTCCATTTGGGTCTGGGGGCTTTAGTTGGGCCGGGAACCTGGGAGGTACCTTCAAGGTTGCAGTTCGCGGCCCGAGAAGCACTCTCCGGCCAACATGCCCAACTGCAGCAACAGCTCCCAAACCGAAGGAGCCAGGACCCAAAGACCTAGCTGGCCTGAAGGGCCCCCATGGGGCCCCCAAGCAGCCCCTCTCCATTTGGGTCTGGGGGCTTTCGTTGGGCCGGGAACCTGGGAGGTACCTGCAAGGTTGCAGTTCGCGGCCCGAGAAGCACTCTCCGGCCAACATGCCCAACTGCAGCAACAGCTCCCAAACCGAAGGAGCCAGGACCCAAAGACCTAGCTGGCCTGAAGGGCCCCCAGGGGGCCCCCAAGCAGCCCCTCTCCATTTGGGTCTGGGGGCTTTCGTTGGGCCGGGAACCTGGGAGGTACCTGCAAGGTTGCAGTTGGCGGCCCGAGAAGCACTCTCCGGCCAACATGCCCAACTGCAGAAACAGCTCCCAAACCAAAGGAGCCAGGACCCAAAGACCTAGCTGGCCTGAAGGGCCCCCAGGGGGCCCCCAAGCAGCCCCTCTCCATTTGGGTCTGGGGGCTTTCGTTGGGCATGTATACCTGAGAGGTACCTGCAAGGTTACAGTTCGCGGCCCGAGAAGCACTCTCCGGCCAACATGCCCAACTGCAGCAACAGCTCCCAAAGCGAAGGAGCCAGGACCCAAAGACCTAGCTGGCCTGAAGTGCCCCCAGGGGGTCCCCAAGCAGCCCCTCTCCATTTGGGTCTGGGGGCTTTCGTTGGGCGGGGAACCTGGGAGATTCCTGCAAGGTTGCAGTTCGCGGCCCGAGAAGCACTCTCCGGCCAACATGCCCAACTGCAGCAACAGCTCCCAAACCGAAGGAGCCAGGACCCAAAGACCTAGCTGGCCTGAAGGGCCCCCAGGGGGCCCACAAGGAGCCCCTCTCAATTTGGGTCTGGGGGCTTTCGTTGGGCATGGAACCTGGGAGATTCCTGCAAGGTTGCAGTTCGCGGCCCGAGAAGCACTCTCCGGCCAACATGCCCAACTGCAGCAACAGCTCCCAAACCGAAGGAGCCAGGACCCAAAGACCTAGCTGGCCTGAAGGGCCCCCAGGGGGCCCCCAAGGAGCTCCTCTCCATTTGGGTCTGGGGGCTTTAGTTGGGCCGGGAACCTGGGAGGTACCTGCAAGGTTGCAGTTCGCGGCCCGAGAAGCACTCTCCGGCCAACATGCCCAACTGCAGCAACAGCTCCCAAACCGAAGGAGCCAGGACCCAAAGACCTAGCTGGCCTGAAGGGCCCCCATGGGGCCCCCAAGCAGCCCCTCTCCATTTGGGTCTGGGGGCTTTCGTTGGGCCGGGAACCTGGGAGGTACCTGCAAGGTTGCAGTTCGCGGCCCGAGAAGCACTCTCCGGCCAACATGCCCAACTGCAGCAACAGCTCCCAAACCGAAGGAGCCAGGACCCAAAGACCTAGCTGGCCTGAAGGGCCCCCAGGGGGCCCCCAAGCAGCCCCTCTCCATTTGGGTCTGGGGGCTTTCGTTGGGCCGGGAACCTGGGAGGTACCTGCAAGGTTGCAGTTCGCGGCCCGAGAAGCACTCTCCGGCCAACATGCCCAACTGCAGCAACAGCTCCCAAAGCGAAGGAGCCAGGACCCAAAGACCTAGCTGGCCTGAAGGGCCCCCAGGGGGCCCCCAAGCAGCCCCTCTCCATTTGGGTCTGGGGGTTTTCGTTGGGCCGGGAACCTGGGAGAATACTGCAAGGTTGCAGTTCGCGGCCCGAGAAGCACTCTCCGGCCAACATGCCCAACTGCAGCAACAGCTCCCAAACCGAAGGAGCCAGGACCCAAACACCTAGCTGGCCTGAAGGGCCCCCAGGGGGCCCCCAAGCAGCCCCTCTCAATTTGGGTCTGGGGGCTTTCGTTGGGCCGGGAACCTGGGAGGTACCTGCAAGGTTGCAGTTCGCGGCCCGAGAAGCACTCTCCGGCCAACATGCCCAACTGCAGCAACAGCTCCCAAAGCGAAGGAGCCAGGACCCAAAGACCTAGCTGGCCTGAAGGGCCCCCAGGGGGCCCCCAAGCAGCCCCTCTCAATTTGGGTCTGGGGGCTTTCGTTGGGCCGGGAACCTGGGAGGTACCTGCAAGGTTGCAGTTCGCGGCCGGAGAAGCACTCTCCGGCCAACATGCCCAACTGCAGCAACAGCTCCCAAACCGAAGGAGCCAGGACCCAAAGACCTAGCTGGCCTGAAGGGCCCCCAGGGGGCCCCCAAGCAGCCCCTCTCCATTTGGGTCTGGGGGCTTTCGTTGGGCCGGGAACCTGGGAGGTACCTGCAAGGTTGCAGTTCGCGGCCCGAGAAGCACTCTCCGGCCAACATGCACAACTGCAGCAACAGCTCCCAAACCGAAGGAGCCAGGACCCAAAGACCTAGCTGGCCTGAAGGGCCCCCAGGGGGCCCCCAAGCAGCCCCTCTCAATTTGGGTCTGGGGGCTTTCGTTGGGCCGGGAACCTGGGAGGTACCTGCAAGGTTGCAGTTCGCGGCCCGAGAAGCACTCTCCGGCCAACATGCCCAACTGCAGCAACAGCTCCCAAAGCGAAGGAGCCAGGACCCAAAGACCTAGCTGGCCTGAAGGGCCCCCATGGGGCCCCCAAGGAGCTCCTCTCCATTTGGGTCTGGGGGCTTTCGTTGGGCCGGGAACCTGGGAGGTACCTGCAAGGTTGCAGTTCGCGGCCCGAGAAGCACTCTCCGGCCAACATGCCCAACTGCAGCAACAGCTCCCAAACCGAAGGAGCCAGGACCCAAAGACCTAGCTGGCCTGAAGGGCCCCCAGGGGGCCCCCAAGCAGCCCCTCTCCATTTGGGTCTGGGGGCTTTTGTTGGGCAAGGAACCTGGGAGATTCCTGCAAGGTTGCAGTTCGAGGCCCGAGAAGCACTCTCCGGCCAACATGCCCAACTGCAGCAACAGCTCCCAAAGCGAAGGAGCCAGGACCCAAAGACCTAGCTGGCCTGAAGGGCCCCCAGGGGGCCCCCAAGCAGCCCCTCTCCATTTGGGTCTGGGGGCTTTCGTTGGGCCGGGAACCTGGGAGATTCCTGCAAGGTTGCAGTTCGCGGCCCGAGAAGCACTCTCCGGCCAACATGCCCAACTGCAGCAACAGCTCCCAAACCGAAGGAGCCAGGACCCAAAGACCTAGCTGGCCTGAAGGGCCCCCATGGGGTCCCCAAGGAGCTCCTCTCCATTTGGGTCTGGGGGCTTTAGTTGGGCCGGGAACCTGAGAGGTACCTGCAAGGTTGCAGTTCGCTGCCCGAGAAGCACTCTCCGGCCAACATGCCCAACTGCAGCAACAGCTCCCAAAGCGAAGGAGCCAGGACCCAAAGACCTAGCTGGCCTGAAGGGCCCCCAGGGGGCCCCCAAGCAGCCCCTCTCCATTTGGATCTGGGGGCTTTTGTTGGGCCGGGAACCTGGGAGATTCCTGCAAGGTTGCAGTTCGAGGCCCGAGAAGCACTCTCCGGCCAACATGCCCAACTGCAGCAACAGCTCCCAAACCGAAGGAGCCAGGACCCAAAGACCTAGCTGGCCTGAAGGGCCCCCAGGGGGTCCCCAAGCAGCCCCTCTCCATTTGGGTCTGGGGGCTTTCGTTGGGCATGTATACCTGAGAGGTACCTGCAAGGTTACAGTTCGCGGCCCGAGAAGCACTCTCCGGCCAACATGCCCAACTGCAGCAACAGCTCCCAAAGCGAAGGAGCCAGGACCCAAAGACCTAGCTGGCCTGAAGTGCCCCCAGGGGGTCCCCAAGCAGCCCCTCTCCATTTGGGTCTGGGGGCTTTCGTTGGGCGGGGAACCTGGGAGATTCATGCAAGGTTGCAGTTCGCGGCCCGAGAAGCACTCTCCGGCCAACATGCCCAACTGCAGCAACAGCTCCCAAACCGAAGGAGCCAGGACCCAAAGACCTAGCTGGCCTGAAGGGCCCCCAGGGGGCCCCCAAGCAGCCCCTCTCCATTTTGGTCTGGGGGCTTTCGTTGGGCCGGGAACCTGGGAGGTACCTGCAAGGTTGCAGTTCGCGGCCCGAGAAGCACTCTCCGGCCAACATGCCCAACTGCAGCAACAGCTCCCAAACCGAAGGAGCCAGGACCCAAAGACCTAGCTGGCCTGAAGGGCCCCCATGGGGCCCCCAAGCAGCCCCTCTCCATTTGGGTCTGGGGGCTTTCGTTGGGCCGGGAACCTGGGAGGTACCTGCAAGGTTGCAGTTCGCGGCCCGAGAAGCACTCTCCGGCCAACATGCCCAACTGCAGCAACAGCTCCCAAACCGAAGGAGCCAGGACCCAAAGACCTAGCTGGCCTGAAGGGCCCCCAGGGGGCCCCCAAGCAGCCCCTCTCAATTTGGGTCTGGGGGCTTTCGTTGGGCCGGGAACCTGGGAGGTACCTGCAAGGTTGCAGTTCGCGGCCCGAGAAGCACTCTCCGGCCAACATGCCCAACTGCAGCAACAGCTCCCAAACCGAAGGAGCCAGGAACCAAACACCTAGCTGGCCTGAAGGGCCCCCAGGGGGCCCCCAAGCAGCCCCTCTCCATTTGGGTCTGGGGGCTTTCGTTGGGCCGGGAACCTGGGAGAATCCTGCAAGGTTGCAGTTCGCGGCCCGAGAAGCACTCTCCGGCCAACATGCCCAACTGCAGCAACAGCTCCCAAACCGAAGGAGCCAGGACCCAAAGACCTAGCTGGCCTGAAGGGCCCCCAGGGGGCCCCCAAGCAGCCCCTCTCCATTTGGGTCTGGGGGCTTTCGTTGGGCCGGGAACCTGGGAGGTACCTGCAAGGTTGCAGTTCGCGGCCGGAGAAGCACTCTCCGGCCAACATGCCCAACTGCAGCAACAGCTCCCAAACCGAAGGAGCCAGGACCCAAAGACCTAGCTGGCCTGAAGGGCCCCCAGGGGGCCCCCAAGCAGCCCCTCTCCATTTGGGTCTGGGGGCTTTCGTTGGGCCGGGAACCTGGGAGGTACCTGCAAGGTTGCAGTTCGCGGCCCGAGAAGCACTCTCCGGCCAACATGCCCAACTGCAGCAACAGCTCCCAAACCGAAGGAGCCAGGACCCAAAGACCTAGCTGGCCTGAAGGGCCCCCAGGGGGCCCCCAAGCAGCCCCTCTCAATTTGGGTCTGGGGGCTTTCGTTGGGCCGGGAACCTGGGAGGTACCTGCAAGGTTGCAGTTCGAGGCCCGAGAAGCACTCTCCGGCCAACATGCCCAACTGCAGCAACAGCTCCCAAACCGAAGGAGCCAGGACCCAAACACCTAGCTGGCCTGAAGGGCCCCCAGGGGGCCCCCAAGGAGCTCCTCTCCATTTGGGTCTGGGGGCTTTCGTTGGGCCGGGAACCTGGGAGGTACCTGCAAGGTTGCAGTTCGCGGCCCGAGAAGCACTCTCCGGCCAACATGCCCAACTGCAGCAACAGCTCCCAAAGCGAAGGAGCCAGGACCCAAAGACCTAGCTGGCCTGAAGGGCCCCCAGGGGGCCCCCAAGCAGCCCCTCTCCATTTGGGTCTGGGGGCTTTTGTTGGGCAAGGAACCTGGGAGATTCCTGCAAGGTTGCAGTTCGAGGCCCGAGAAGCACTCTCCGGCCAACATGCCCAACTGCAGCAACAGCTCCCAAACCGAAGGAGCCAGGACCCAAAGACCTAGCTGGCCTGAAGGGCCCCCATGGGGTCCCCAAGGAGCTCCTCTCCATTTGGGTCTGGGGGCTTTAGTTGGGCCGGGAACCTGAAAGGTACCTGCAAGGTTGCAGTTCGCGGCCCGAGAAGCACTCTCCGGCCAACATGCCCAACTGCAGCAACAGCTCCCAAACCGAATGAGCCAGGACCCAAAGACCTAGCTGGCCTGAAGGGCCCCCAGGGGGCCCCCAAGCAGCCCCTCTCCATTTGGGTCTGGGGGCTTTCGTTGGGCATGTATACCTGAGAGGTACCTGCAAGGTTACAGTTCGCGGCCCGAGAAGCACTCTCCGGCCAACATGCCCAACTGCAGCAACAGCTCCCAAAGCGAAGGAGCCAGGACCCAAAGACCTAGCTGGCCTGAAGTGCCCCCAGGGGGTCCCCAAGCAGCCCCTCTCCATTTGGGTCTGGGGGCTTTCGTTGGGCGGGGAACCTGGGAGATTCATGCAAGGTTGCAGTTCGCGGCCCGAGAAGCACTCTCCGGCCAACATGCCCAACTGCAGCAACAGCTCCCAAAGTGAAGGAGCCAGGACCCAAAGACCTAGCTGGCCTGAAGGGCCCCCAGGGGGCCCCCAAGGAGCCCCTCTCAATTTGGGTCTGGGGGCTTTCGTTGGGCATGGAACCTGGGAGATTCCTGCAAGGTTGCAGTTCGCGGCCCGAGAAGCACTCTCCGGCCAACATGCCCAACTGCAGCAACAGCTCCCAAACCGAAGGAGCCAGGACCCAAAGACCTAGCTGGCCTGAAGGGCCCCCAGGGGGCCCCCAAGGAGCTCCTCTCCATTTGGGTCTGGCGGCTTTAGTTGGGCCGGGAACCTGGGAGGTACCTGCAAGGTTGCAGTTCGCGGCCCGAGAAGCACTCTCCGGCCAACATGCCCAACTGCAGCAACAGCTCCCAAACCGAAGGAGCCAGGACCCAAAGACCTAGCTGGCCTGAAGGGCCCCCAGGGGGCCCCCAAGCAGACCCTCTCCATTTGGGTCTGGGGGCTTTTGTTGGGCCGGGAACCTGGGAGGTACCTGCAAGGTTGCAG